>NC_042521.1:11285331-11626831 GCF_900963305.1 Echeneis naucrates
ACTCATTTCTGTTGATCAGCTAATCATTCAGCACTATGTACATGCTGACTAACTAGCTGCAAAAGAACCGGCGTGTGGACCAAGTTCCCAAAAACAGAAACTAGAGCTGCAAACGTCCCGCTGTGTACTGTTAATCCTTTTATTCTGCAACGCTGTAATGCTGCTGTAATTGCTGTGAGCATATTAACACACAATGATCTAATGATGTAATCATGACACTAATTGTTATGATGAGACAAAAGCGTCGCCTCCATGCAGAACGTCTTGCTTGATGTCACAAATACAGCAAGAATGAGCCACAATGGGAGCATTGAGGAAACAAGGCAGACCTGTGCAGTGTGGCCTTCAAATTAAAAAAACTGAATTGAGCCCAGCTCCACAATCCTGTGTCCTGATTTAGGGAGCTCAATTGGTCATTATGCAGACGGAGCAGAGACACCCTTTCTTGACCCTGTGTCGCCCCCCACACCCCCCAATAAAAAAACAAAAACAAGCTCATTTAGCATACCCATATGAGCCCATTGCTCATATTCAGCACATAGTTTGGATGGCTTTGGGTATTTCTGTTAGATTCTGACGGTTTATGCATGAGCTGATACCTGACCCATTTTCTAAGCTGAATGAAACAAGCACAACCCCACAATAGCTTTTCCATGCCAGCCACATCGTTTTGCATATTTAAATCTCCTCCACTCTCTGTTTATGCATCTCTGGTCTGTTTTCTCCTCAAAGAATGAATTAATTCAGAGTTTCATTTTCACAGTTTCACTGTTCACTCCAGAAATAAAGAAATAAATGCATAAAAAAACCCATATTAGTTTTAACCAGGACAGAAATAGTTGTCTTGTGTTTTCCTGCTTCTCACAGTGTCACGGAGTCTAATGACCCACTAAAAAGCTCCCGTTCAGCCCATCAGCAATTGTCGCGGGGACCTCGAGCTTGAAACTGTTTGACCTGATGAACACAAACGTTTTAATGACACTCCAGTTTGCATAGAAAAAAGAGCTTCGACCCAGTTGTGGATGCTTGAGGTCAGACAGCTGCACACAGCCTTGAAAAGACTGACACGAGCTCCTGAAAGGAGAGCCCATTTGCAGCTGGGTTTGGAAACTACACAGTTATTCATAATCTATGTCCTGCTCTTCACCTGACACAACCCTTCAGTTGTTTTAGCACTACAGCGCTGAACTGAGGCAACATGCAGCGTGATGCTTTATAACCTGTTAAAACTGGACTGGTGACAGATATAGCATCTCCGTGATTTTTTTTTCTCTCAAACATCTGCCAGAAAAGAGCTTGTTGACTTGAGCCTGTGTCTGACATTCATGGGACACTTCTCAACGTGCTATGACGTACAGATGTAAGATCTCAGAGATCTGAGCCAGAAAAGAAAATATGGAAACGTCTGACAGATAGATGTTTATGTCTGATATTTAATGGCATAGGCAATGAAAAAATGAAAGTTTTACTTCCCTATCACAGATTGACCTTTACAAAAAAGTTCAATGGCTCTATAAAAACTATGATGTTATTTTGTTGCACACTCTACTGGATATTTTCCAGTTTCCTAAAGGAAACAACTGACATCCGGGGATACCACTCTTAAATCCATTAAACATGAAGCTGGAGCCAGGAGACCAAAAAAGACCGTAGACAACAGGAAGCAGGCTAGTCTAGCCTCTCTAAAGGTGACACAATTCACCTACAAGAACCTCTGAAGGTCACTAATTAAACAAACAAAACATAACTTAATTAGTGAGCTTTCGAGATGCTGGTAGGCAGATTTCCCAAAATGTCAGTGCTCATTTTAACTGCAGGAAAGCCACTCTGATAATATGTGTACATGAACGGTGCTTACCTCGCCATTGAAGAAGCAGAATATTGTTGCCACCAGTAAACCCTTGAAAAAAAAGCAAACGTGTACAAAATTAAAAATAAACACGTATTAACCAAAAGTCCAGGAAGGAACCGGAGACATTTCGGTGCAGCCATGTTTCTTTCTGGTTTGAGAATGAACCAAAAAGATTTGTTTAGAGAAAATCCCAAGATGGTAGTTGAAGAAAAATTTATGGAGTGGTGAACTGGTTCTGTTAAAGGTAATTCAGAGTCACATCAATCGATCACAACAGCAAAACAACTTTTATGGGTGGAAACCTTCAAGCATGCCAAATAGCTAAATCTCAAGTCTGACACGTTCCAAGGGTTGAGACCAATCTGGGCTGAGCTCAGAAGTTCTGCTTTTTCTCTGCATATACTTCTTCAGGCTTACTATGGTCACCTTTGTTTTAAAGCACATTTACGCAAACATTTACTGGGAATTGTGTTTCCCTTTATTATTCATTCTGGTGGCCAGAAATACAAAATGATTGAAACCCACAAAGAGGTAGCAGAAAGTTAGCACTTTTCTGATATATTCATTGAATTGAGCTCCATACCAGGCGGCTAAATGGAATTCAGGTTTCATTTTGTGTTTGTCAGCTCAGCACGTACCTGGTAGTGCATGAGTATGTGCATGATGTATTCGTAGACCTCCCCAGCCAGCCGGTTCTCTGGCCTCCAGGGAAAAATCACAAATTGTATTCCCAGCAGGGGCACCAGGATCAGGGTGGCTCTCACCGCCTTCATGTACATGTTGGACTCTGCCTGGTGGGTGTCTCTCAACTTGGTCACTAATACTCGGATGATATTTAGTAGAAAGAAGAGGTTGACCTGCAGAAGGTTATGAAGAGAAAAATACTGTTTAAGAATTAAAACCAAATTTCTAAAGCTGCGAGCGTGTTTTATATTTTGCTGAGGCAGGTGACTAGCAGGCTTACAAGAAGTGCTGCCACTATGGGACCATGAACTGCGTAGAGCAAATGGGTTTCCACACTCATCCAACAGCTACAGGAGAAAAAACAGATCTGTCAGTGCTGTCTGCCGCCCAAGATACACACACACATGTTCAAAAGCACGCGCTCACTCACAGCCGAGCACATATGTAAACATCTCCTATTTATTTGCAGAAGTTTCTGGAACATTACTCACTTGTCATCGAAATACTTTTTCCTTGCAACAGCATGGATGGATGCAGGGATGAGTGGAAAGCCTTAAACAGGAAAAAGGCAGCGGCCATGTGAAGTCTTGACTGACTTAAGTGAAATTCATGTGTCATTCACACAACAGTAAAAGTGCGGTTAGCTTGGCCAGTCATGTCATTTCACTCAGACGTCCTCATCAGACACATTATTATGTTATTTGTTTTTTATACTTTTATCTAATCCACCTTTACAGACTTTCCTAATGCAGCTTTACTGTTACGATTGAAACAACAACACCACAGATAATTTCCCTAAACATGAGTTTTTATTTAAACCTCTTCCATTAAACAACTATAAAATGAAATTAAAAAAGAAAGAATCTTGGCTCTTCTCAGCTGGATATAAACACATGATTCCTAGCACAGTTCATCAGCAGACACAGCAGCCACAGCTGGAGCACATTGACCACAGATGGACCTGACAAACTGGCTGTACTCCACACACACACGCACACCCACCCACACATACTCTCACACACACACACACACACACACACACACACACACAAGCACATCTAGCCTTTAGGTGCCTCTCCCATTTTTAAGAGTGACCATCCATTCACAGCAGTTACATCCACCTATTTGTTTGACGTCTATAACGACGTCTACCTATTGTACCTTTTTGAAAAAAGGTGATTAACAAGACAGTAGCAGCGCTGAGCGACATGGGAGGCCAGTAAAGCTGACCGCATGTCCAGGTTGGCATTCAGTATGCTACAGTACGAGTGCCGGGTGGTTATGAATGTGCCAGAATTCATCATGTTGACTTTTCCTACTGTGACTGAGTCCACTGTGGACATAACATTGAAAATCTTTAAAGCACAATCGAATATGTTTGAATATAAAACAATTCGAGTAGGAAAAAAACTACAGCACATAAAACAATATGAAGTGTAGCCAACTCACCCCAGCCCAGGAGGTAGTACCAGTGCAGGTGCTGCTCCTCTGCAAATACAGCGACTACGATAAGCGTGTGCAGGTAGATGCCTTCACAGAGCATCCAGAAATAATTGCAGCCCAGCATGTACATGTGGAAAAAGTGCAAAACCTTACAGCCAACCTGCAGAAACACCCCAGACAGTTCATCTGTTTTTGACTTTCTAGTGCAATGCACCTATTAAACAAATCAATGTTTTCACTGCTGGCATCAAACACAGTGGGAGACCTTCAGTAAGTATCTTTGCAGATATTTCTGCACCCAAGGTACAAAATCATTAGCCAGTATTATCCCTTCCAGAGTGAGAGGATGTTTATTCATTTTCCCCTCCTGGAGCTGAGGTGATTCCTTTTTGTATTTGGTTGTGTAATTTAGTTGTTTATCTCACTTTGCACAAAGAACTTATATAGTTCAGTAGACTACTATGCAATGTTTTACTCACACATCCACAACATAACAGCATTGTGTTCAAGTGATATTCTATTGCTTTAACTGATTAAATTTTCGAATTTCTTAAATGAATACCTTTGATGATATATTGCATGTCAATCTTATCTATCCACTGTCACTGTAATTATAAAGACACTTATGGTCCCTCAGCTATAAGGCCTGGACTGGCAGGCAAAAGCTCCCATGAACAGAACTGTACCCACTCTAAATCTTCTTGTCCCTGTTCATATCATTTTTTCTTCCCTTGCCCCAGATTGGTTCCCATCGGTCCCCCAGGTAACGGTAAAACAATAAATCTGCTTCAGCATTTCCCGTTGCAAAACAATACTGTTTCTCCTTCAATCTATGTCAGCTTCTCAGAAAAGTCAATATGATGCATGTTTTGATGTTGTGTTGTGTTGGCAAAAACATGATTTCCTTCCTTAGGTCCCAACACTCTCTGCTCGTTTCTTCTGCGCGCAGCTGGTTTAAATCAAAGCTGCCTGAGAGAGTCTGCTGCGGATGACGGTTCCAACCAAGTTATCATAACAGTCGCTTAACGTAACCCACAAGGATCAGCGTCACTGCCCCTGCTATTTACTCTGCACATGAACAACAGTTATTTTCAAAACAAGCAGTGTAATGTCTGTTTTTATACTGCTTGTTGGCAGTTTGTTCGCTAAACTCCACGCTGGATGATCACAACCCTTACGTTGTGATCCAAAGTGATGATGATGACGCCTATATTGGCTCACTTCTGTGGAATGGGAAATTAGTTGCTGATATTAGACATACTGTAAAATTGGCGTAGTATGTGTCATTTTCATGATGAAGATTTTCTGAATGGATAGTTTTGTGATCTTCTATATATTTATTTATAACTTCTTGAACAAATACACATTAACAAAGTTCCTTTTTATGAAGGATGTGATCAAATGAAACTGCTGTTCTCGGAGCTCCTCTGATTCACCTCTGAACTTCAAATCACGTCTCCTTTCCTGCATTTCCTTTTCAACGTGAGAGGCATCCATTAGAACAGACATTGCCTCATAGCAAAGTGTCAGGTCGCTTACTTTTCACCAACTCAGACTTTAGCTAACCAACGTCAGTCTAAAGTTACAGACGATGTTCTGGTTTGCAAATCAAGTTGCTATAGATCATTCAGATGTTTTCAGCCTCCTCCCTGGTCTGACATAAACTTTGGGGATTCACTCCTCCACACTGCTGGCAGGCCAAACCAGACTGTGTATCACCACACCAGAGAGAATAACAAGTGCTTGTTTTCTCTGTAGAAGCAAATCTCCACTGCAATCCACTATTCCTAAATCACCAGTGCAGAAAAAAAAAAGCTTTTAAGTCTCACTTTGGCTGCAGGATTTTTAAAAATGGGTCCCAACAGACAGATGCAAATCGCAATCACTGGTGCTTGTGATTTGTTCTTTGGCTCGCTCATGAAAACCAGGGCCACCCTGACCGATTTCAATTAACGCAACCTGACAGTTGTATATCCGGAGTCATCAGCTGTAACAGTTTGACAGATGGATACACCAGGAGATATCTATATATCTATAGACATTTCCTCTCATTGACATTGACGGCTGTGATTCCTGCCTGTTTGTTGGATACATTTACAAACTGGATGTGAAGAAAGACAGCAGTTAGGCTGAGCCAAGCCTCCACTGTATCCTGAATGTTTCCTGCTTTGTCAAGCGAGGGATGCTCCGGCTCAAAGCAGGCTGGGGCTGAAGGGATTGTGTGAAATATGAGCCAACTTATACAATCCTAACTTCAGTTTTTATATAACAACAAGCCCGTTACCAAGTGCTTGCTTTCATTTAGTTCGATTCTTTGTGAATGTTATAAGCAGATAAAATACTGACACCATTTTACTAAGCAGAGTAGATAAGATCCTTTTATGGAGTTGGAAAAATCATGCAACAACAAAATGTTTAAAAGGCACCAAAGAACCAAGGAATGGTTCTTGAAGAGTAAAACATGAATTTATGTTCAGTCTTGATAGCGAGACATTCCATCAGGACAGATTTATCGTCTCTACCTAAGCAGACTTCAGGATTTCAAGAATTTACATAAGGCATTCAGTGTAACTCCAGAACAGGAAAATGTGGAGGAGTGCAAAAAAAATGTCTGTCGACACTTCAACAGTAGAATGATATGGCACATTGAATACTTGAATATTGCTACGATACCCTTGAGAAGGCTGTTTGGTAAAATTAAACTATAGCACAGCCTATTTTGAATTGTATTTCTTGGCTTCACAAATCGAAGCAATTTTTAGTGCATAAATTTTTTTCTTCACAGCGTTTTTGTTTTTGTTTTGCATTCATTGTGAATGGATTTGTATCTCATTTCAAGGTGTTTCAGCGGTTCCTCTTCCAAATGTTTTTTTTTCTCCAATGATGGATAGGTAGAGACTTTATTGATTTAAAAATATTATATTGTACCTTTCTATTTGTCCCTCCTTTTGGTGCAGACTGAAAAATGTTCTAAAATTGGAATATTTATTTTCCCTTATCTGGTCTAAATTGTGTTTTGTTCTTTGGTTTATGAACTCCAACACTTTATATTTAATGAGTCAGTTATTTACATCACCATCAGCTCTTTTTCATGTGATGAGTGGTGTTTGGAATATTTCAGCATGCAAACAAAGTTCACATGGTCTACACTATTTTATTTCAGTCTTAACACATAGACATGAAAAATTCCATAATAGGGTCTCTGAGCACAGCCAGGAGGCAGAAAACAACCTAAAATAAAAGAGGGCTTATGAGGGGATCAACATGAATGTGTGTGCCTAAAAGTACTCAAATCTCAAAAGTATTGAGTTATAAATGTTCTCAAAAGGGAAACATGGTGCCAGAATAAATTAATAAATGTTTCAAGGTAAAAGCAGCTTAAACTGCTAATGTCTGTTAAAGGCTGATTAATGTCTGTTGTGTCTAGAGTTGTTGGTTGGGGGTCAGCGACAGCAAACAAATTGGTCTTGATGGAAAATTAAAGTATTGAGTCTCTTTTCATGACTGCTCAATAATGCTCATTAAAACGTTCTGCCTGTTAACACTGCAATCATCTCCAATAGGATTTTTAAATGAGCGTCCAATTTGATGGGTTTTCATACATACTGATGTCAATACGTAGAACAAATCTTTATTTTTTGACATATAGAAACTAAAACACACAAAAGTTTTTGGATTGTGCTATTTCAAGATAAACAAATTATCCCTTTAAATGTTGCCTGCTCGTATAAGGAAAGTATCTGTATATGTCAGCTCACAAAGTTGTGAGTCAAAGGTGGGGAGGATGAAAAAAAGGTTACACAAATTGCAGGATACATGTTGCACAAAAATTCTGTATATAAGAAAATCACCATTCATGTAATGATTGGCAATAATTAGTAAATGTTTGAGATGCAGGACAATGGCTGAATTAAATTTTTAGCAGATTAATGTCAGTATTTATCTCAAAGCACTGCTGCTCACAGACTCACTGGGTTTTTGCTGACCACCTCAGGATTGTTGACCACTGCCACCAGAGAGATGATGGTGAGAGCGGAGTTGAGTACGTAGGAGCAGAAGAGGTTCTTATGGAGTGTGATCCTTTGGCAACTCAAACTCCTGTGTGAAGAGAGATGCAACGGCAACAAAACTAATGAATGACAACATCGGAATAAAATATATTCTGACACACAAGATCATCGTCTTAAAGGTAACTGCCACAACAGAGTAACTCCCAAGACTGGCAGGCTGGGAGTTTAATGAGGTTGTCAGCTGCTGAGATCTTTTATCTCATAAAGGTAAAAATCCTCAGGATCAACGAGCTGGATTGGCTCTAAATGCTTCACAGTCCATGCTAGTACTGTTAAATAATGCACAATGAATCCCATGGGTGCTTCCTCATTACCTCAGCTGGCCATGCAGAATTAACAGCACAATGAAATACTTCCCAGGCGGTCAGAAAAAAAAATTATTTCTAGGCATTCATATCTGGAATCTTTTTGTTGTTGTTGTTGCTAATAATTAAATCATGTTTTAAAATGAAGGCAGCAGCAGAATGGTTGAAACTTTGCACTAAATACATTTCCCAGAATGGAGCCTTTCTATAAATGTCTTCTGCAGTTTACAAACTTATATGTACTAATAGCCAGTTTTATCCTGTCATGAGACCCCTGAGACTCATGAAAAACAGGAAGAACACAGAGTCTCCGAGGGCAAAGACAAAACAACATGAACTACTGGAAATTCTCACCGTCACTTCCAGAGGTTACCGTTAACAGAAATTAATAAAAGGACATGCATGAGGTGCTGAATGCTTATATTGAAGCGATTTTCTGTCAGGCTGACCCTTCATGGCGATGTTGTTCACACTGTCACTGGTCCGAATGTCTTTACGATCATCCGCTCAACAAACTCCTGTTTTTCACGACAAGCTGGAGTATTTTCATCGGGGAATCTCGACAGTGTCGATGTAGGGTCATAAATAGCAGGGTGCAGCTGTACGCCACCACATACCATTGTAAGCTTCACATCTGGATCTTATAAGAATCATTAAGCCTCCGATATTTTAGGCGTTCTGGCCATAAATTTACTCAGTAATTTTGAAAAAAAAAAAAAAAAAGATAAAATAAAAGGCTTTCTTTCTTTGGCTTTGTTACTTTATTGGGATCTTAAATTGTTAGTGTTTTGATCGTGATGAATTCTTAGTGCCCCATTGAATTGCTACATAGCTGCACTAAAAGTTTGACTCTAAGCGGGTCCTGGGGGCTTCGATAATGCACCTGCCCTAAACATGGCCACTAAATTTATGTGTGCGCATAAAACTTTGCAGCACACTGAGGGTCTCATACAAGATCGGTTCTGGATAACAGCTGCATTTTGGAGGTCAGCACCCCTCAACATGTCAAATTTTACAACCGCAGCATTCGAGAACTACATGGCCAAGTAACTCATCCAAATATTGTCACAGAACATAAAACTATTCCTCTCTCCTCAGCCACCACATTCAGGTTTTTCAACATCATGGTGCCATTAAAAACAATGACGATTAAGTTCAGTACCAGAGATCATTTACAGTGATATAAAGTTTTTACAATGTGCCGACGTTCGCACTGTCTGCTCCCTTTTTCTAAAGCTTTATTATATCGTTTTATAGATTTTCAACTCTTATCGAATTGAATTTTAATAGCAGTATCTCAACTAATTTCGCCCCTTTTCCCTCTGGGATTAAGCAGCACAATGGGATAAACTTCCATAATGAGCAACACACTCAGGTGCTCACGTTTCCAATAAAAGCAGAGAGCCAACACGATTAATGGACACCACAGCTCTCCGGTTTTGAATCCTAAAGAGCCATATAATAAATGGAAACCAAGTCTGCACGAAATAAGTGAATGTTTCAGTTACACTCAGTGGAGCAGCAGAACTGCTTTTAGGCTAAAAGCTTGCATTAAATTGTGACAGTGATGATGCTTAGATGTGTGATTTTTATTTTTAAATGCCGTCACGGCCAGTATATAATAATGAGAGCTGAGATGTTCATCAGCAGATGTTAGTGAACAGCGTGAGCCTTGGGAATGCAATATAATATAACACTTTAATTTTAACATGCAGGACAGAAAACAACTATGACCACTTCAAGGAATGCAGATGTTTTTTCTATTTATGGTTGCAGTTGGTGGAAATATGAAACAAGCAGTCATATCGTCAGGCTCACAGCTTGAAAAACTTTCAAACTTTCACTCTGCCAACGTAGGCAGAAGCAGATTGCGGATTCTGCTGACCGACCAAAGTACTGCCGATGATGAGCACTGAAATGGCTGGATGAGACTGTAGCGAAGGGCCAGCCCCATCTGTGAGCCCCGTCAGATCCACTGACACCAGCAAAGATTACTGAGCCTTTAAGGGGCAAAACTACCATCGATTTGCTGTTTCATCGTGTCAAATTTGTGTCATCACAGCATAACAATGCTGAATAATCATGTACAACCACACAGCTTCATTCTCAAACGGAGGACAGAAACTTCCTTACCTGAAGGAGAAGAAGATAGTGAGAGAGATAAGCAGGGAGGCTATAGACAAAGCATGACCCACGATCGCCATGTAAAACAGGATGTACACCGACTGCAAAAGAGGAAAAAAGAAAAAACGCAAACACAGACATATGTGATCGAGAAAACATATGCAGCATTACTGGTAAACCAACCTTACAGTGAAACTAAAACAAAGAAATGTGACACCTTCAAAATGACATGTTGTATGTTTTGCTCATATTTGTAGTTTCTTCCCATTTCTGTGGTAATAATGTATAAAAACACAGCTGAACCCAACTTTAGAGGAGAAAAGCAACTGCAGCACACATCTTCAGAGAAACTCATGAGAAGTTCAGTTGTTTTTAATCTTGGATCAGAAATGCTGCCCTATACTGATCAGTATAAATATCTACTAGTGTCAGTGTTTTAGCTCAGCAGTCACTTCTGGAGCGAACAAGTGTACATATACTGTGGTAATCAGGGATACCTTCACTAGTTTGCATATTCCCCGTGTCTATGTCCTGTATCAGCCTATGTCTTTGGTGATTCTGCAAACATTTTATTTGTAATACTTCTTTTTTAGGAGTCCATAAATTTTCCTCTGTGTTGGTTCTAGAGGAGATATGGGTTGGCTTGGCTTTGCCTTGGAGCATCAGACATAAGAGACAAATGCTCCGGTTTTGGATTAGATTTATGAACCTCCCAGATCATAGAATTCATAAAAAGATATTTAGTCAGGATACTTCGCATCACCATCCCTGGGCCAGCGAGCTGAAATTGTTATTTTATATGAATGATTTGTCTTACATTTTCCAGAAAAAAAAATTATGTTGTGATTCTAAAGGCATTATAAGCAAATAGTTCCAAATGCATGAAGATAAATGGTCCCTTGATGAATGGAGGAAGCCAAAATTAACAAGCTATCGTCTTATAAAGAATAATTACAGTGTGGAATCCTATGTTAAGTATAGTTTAATTAAAAGACAAGGATCTCTGCGGGCACAGTTTTGTCCAGGAACCATTCCAGTAATAATGTCTCTAATGTCACACCTGAGATCACAATTGTTTATTTTATGACCTTGTATATTGGTATAACAACCACTGCGACCAATAATTGCATGTCCTATAAACTCATATGGGTGGGCACTGCTTTGTTAGGGTAGTTGTGAAAAATAAGTCTGATCACTACTTAGCTTTTCCCATGTTGTTAAAAATGTCCCATATATTATAACGAGACCCAGTCTGATCCTAGAGTCAATTCATTCAGCCTTATCTGAACATCGTGGGACATTCACTTTGCCATTTTCTGTCTTGGATCAGATTGTTGAGACAGTTTGTTCTCAGACCTTTTTTGTGAAGCTGGAAGGTTGACTCAGCAAAGATCGGGTTTCTGTGGCAACAGATGCAGCAGCTGATGCCTTGTTTGCTTCAGATCGGCTGACAGATTTTTAGTCTTTCACCCAGGTCTGCCAGAGCAGCTGTTCCTGCTGCCTGGTGCACGGACTACAGGCATTTGGAGCGGATTTATAGCAGTTCTTTGGAAAACTTTTGTGTACAAGTTGCAGGTATTTAGATTTAGATTTCTTTATTTTTTAAATTGCTTTGGATATTTGTTGGGAGAAAAAAAACCAAAACATTTTAGCCAGCTCGCCTTTCAGTTTTGTGGTATTTGAGTGCAGTTGACTCTTTTTTCAGCCATGGTTTCATACATGTTTCAGCGTGAGGATTGCTTCCTTGGTTGTATGGCACATGAAGCCCACATGAATGTAAAAAACACCACAAAAATTGCATCAGCACAGACACTAACACACTGTCAGCTACTACCCGTTACAAGCAAACAAGCAGCTTGCTGCTCTGGTTTGTTTTCGTTTCGATTATATTAAACCTCTGAACTCCTGAGTCTTGGTCGGGGGGAAGCTCAAACACGGCTGAGTATTTCTGACGTCTCCTGTACATGCTGCTGTTTTGTCTGTCAACCTAGACAGGGGGCGTAGGGGCTAATCCAGATTTTTGAAGGAGAAACTCGATGTTCTCGCCAACCTAGGTTGTCATTTTCACTTGCTGTGTGGTGAAACACTAAACATTTGTCATTGTATAGTATTTTTAGGTGGCTGTTGAAGTTAAACGTGCCTGGAGAGCAACTTTAAAGACTTTTGTAGACACTTTTAAAGTCATATGAGACATTCAAAAATTTGTTTTAGTCCATGACTGTGTCTAATGTCCTTCTTGGCTCCTACAGGAATGAGCTCTTTGGTGTCCTGCTCTGGTTTCCGTGGCGAAACACTGTTAGCATTGTTTTGTTCCAAAATAAAATATTCAAATTCTGTTGAACTGGAAAACAAACATCTGTTTTACCCTTTAACCTTGTTACCTGTATAACTCACTAAAATCACAAATCATGCTGATAAAAAGTTAATCAGTGACTTCTAACCAAATCGTGTCCCTAAACTTTCTATTCCTGTGGTGTGATCTCAACCTGCTGATCTCACTGGATATATAAATATTCCTGGAACAGTGGGCAACAGTGTCAGACCTACATTTCCTCCCATCGGCCCACACTGAAACAGTGAGAGGACTCCAGGAAAGAAAAGCGAAGATAATGCTGGATCTGTAACAGCAAGCTCCCTTATGTAAATTACCTTCAGCTTTGCCTTAGTGTTTTCATTGCAGAGTGTGTAGTTGGACCAAGTCCTGTTGGTATCCGGGTGGCGAAACCATTGACCATCTTCCCCGCAGTACTTGGTTGCCTTTTCTGAAAGTAACAATTAAGTACTGAATATTCCAAGTCTGTACATTTCAGTGTTTCTGTATTCTGGTTCTGTTAGCCTTGGTGAATAATTCATCCTGAGAGCAATTCATATTATCTACTTGGGGATCATGAGAGGTTAAGTCTCTAGTTTCACTGCTCACCTGTGGGGTCAAAGTCCCCAAAATAATTGGGGCAGTTTTGAGAGGTGTGGGTTCCCGCTGGAGTATCGTCCCAGCACAGCCAGCCATCCCAGTTGCGGCGGCAGTACAGACCTGTGGCATCAACTTTTAGTGAAACATCCACACAGATGCACAGAAAGATGAAGTGAGCCTCGGACAAGTCGATATTATTACTACCTGATTTGTTATACACTGGATCACGGTTCATTTTCTCAAAACATTTGTACTGGCTGTCAAGAATTTTCTTCCGCACAATTTCCTGCTCCTCTGGATTTACTGTAGGGCTGACTGTCGTCTCCTCCGCAGTTTGTAGCTCAGTTCCCCCCGAGAGCTGGGCAGCTGCCTTTATTTTAATGACGTAAATACATACACACAGTCATTATCAATCAACATAACACAATGATTTCTTTTTTCTTTTCTTCTTTCTTTTTTTAGTAAAGGGCCCCTTAATAAAGAAATAAAGAAGCATTATAAATCCTGCATATTCTGCCAAATTGTTATGTTTGTACTTAGCTTACCATGTGAATTATGTGTCTGAGGTTTAGTCTTAAATGGTTAGGATTGTACTATAGTCTATGTAGCAGACGTCATCAGTAATGTTAAGCCTTGCTCATGATCTGTCTGACTGATTGGTATTTCATTAAAAATTCATGACCTTCTCGTTTGTGCTGAAAGCACAGAGAGTATAGTTGGTCCAGGCCTCGTTGGTCTCCGGATGACGAAACCATTGTCCATTCTCCTCACAGTATTTAGTTGCCAGTTCTATAAAAAGGACAATTATTTCATGAATACAATTTTACGGTTTCTCACCAGTGCAGCTGTCAGCTGATCATTAGTTAACCTTTAATATCGTAAAACCTTTGGACCCCGCTGCTCACCTGTGGAGTCTGTGTCAGAAAAATAATCAGGACAGGTTCGATAGGCCAAGGTTCCCGCTGGAGTATCATCCCAGCAAAGCCAGCCATCCCAGTTCCGACTACAGAAGAGACCTGCAGCATCAACAAAAACACATCGAAACACATTGAAATGTTGGCTGGCCTCTTGTTCCGGCATATCCAACAGCTCATGTTGAAACTGCATCGATTGAAAATCCTGGTAGACCACAGGAGACGGTAACAGCACCTGATTTATCATAAGGAGGATCTTTCTTCATTCTCTCTGAGCATTTCTTCTCATTTTCAAGGATATTTTTTTCTGGAACACTTGCTCTTTCTGTGATAGCCCCTGTGGTTTCTGCGGTTAGCTCTTCTGGAGCATCACTTAAAAAATCCAGGGTATCCTTCTGAGGAAAAAATAAATAAATAAATAAATTAAATGTTCAGTGCAAAATTAACAAAGAACTCTGCCCAAAAGTAAATCTTGAAATACCTGAAATGTGTCCTTTGAAGCTGGCTGACAGGTGAAACCAGTTTCGACCCAGTTACCCAGTTTGTCGCAGTATTTTGTCACTTTTCCTGTTCAGGAAAAAACTGTCACGTATTACCTATTTGTGCGTTAATGATTATTTTCAAAGCCTTATCTATTAAACTGGATTACATACAGACACATCAATGCTTCTGTTTTGGGTTCATGACCCGTTGATGATATCTCTATATTCTTTGGCTCTGTCTTTGTTTTTCAGCAGTAGTATGCTGGCATCATCCAAACCCATAAATCTGACCCTGAGTGTTGGAGTTACAGAACCACTGCGATTTATTTAACTTGGCACACATCATCAAACCTTATGCACAAAAGAAGATTTTCTATTTGGAGCGATTTTCTGGCAAATTTTCAAATGTCAGACTTAAAACCACATGTACGGTATATACATGACTGAGTAAAGAGTGAGATCATATTGTTCCTGACAACAACAACTGTAGCACAGCTGCCTAGTCTTCTCTAACAGCTCATCAACTGTTTGACAGTCACTTCCACCTGTACATCTCACTCAAAGCCTCATATCAGCAGCATGAGCTTTCAATTCAGGGGCCATTCGGGGGCATTTTGGGTACATCCTTTGAAACAAATACCTCTTCTGTTCTCTCATTCATATTCTGTCCACTCATACATCTCTTTGACTTTGACATCCCAGTTTTTTATGTAAATCCTATTTTATTTGCTTTTTTCCACTTTCTATAGTTCCATCATTCCTCTCGCACCTTCTCTCTTTTTATCATTCTGCGTTTCCAAAATCAGTCATGACTCTGGACCACTCAGCTAGACATTTTTGAGTCTTGTGTTCTTCACAATGTAAAAACTGTGCAGTCTTGTAGCCCCTTACACTGAACCAGTAACCAGATACGGTTATTACAATTCTTTAGTACAGATAAATCTGGTCGATATTAAGAAAGACATGCAGAATGCAGAATCTACGCGAGGTATTTAATATAAGGATGGCCATCATGGAAATATGGATGCCTACCAAATTTCAGCCAATCGTCGTTGAGCTATTTTGGTGAGGACCAAAGTTGTTGACTGACTGACGGACTGTCCTGTCCAGGGGTGCCAGTATTACTGATAAAATGAAAAGATGTGGCAGGACTCACAGAAAATTACTACAGCAGCGAATTAGTCCGCCATTATATTGACTCATCTACTCACTGCTCAACATGAATCAGTTGTCTCTTTATAGCAAATAGATCGGGAAAAAAGTGACTCCACCTTTAAAAAACACACTGACATTAAAATTCAAGTATGCAGTGAGGGTGGAGGACACTGGATTGAGTCTCTGTGATGCCTGCTAGCCTGGAATTAAAACATTATGCAGAAAATGTGTCCAAATTCGCACAAGTCTCAATTGAGCAAGCTCACTTTTGTGCACAGCTAAGTGCAACATTTTCTTACCCATTGGTTCCAGGCCAGAATGTTCTGGACAGTATTGTGTTACAGATGTCCCAGCTAATGTCTCACTCCAGCATAATGAACCGTCCCACATTTGTTCACAGAATGTACCTTTAGAGGAGAAAGAGGCAAAATAGACGTGAACACACACTTTCTGTGTCCGTGTCTTGTGATATGTATGTCAAGTGAGAGCATGAAGGCTTCTACTCTAAAAGCCCCTTCAGATCACTTGTGCTTGAATAACTGCTGACTACACCAGAGTTTTCTTTAGAAGGAATAATACTGCTCTGATACCAAGCTACCACCTAACAAAGTTACTTTTGTATTGCTCTCCCTGAGGTAATAATTCAGCCTTGTAATAATTCGGTCCATTCACCTGTTTGATTTTCTGGGTGGTCTTTGTTGGACAGCTCAAGACATTTGCTTTGACCCTGGCTCTGTTCCTCAGTCAGTCTGTGTTCAGGCCCGAGGGATGGGTCTGAGATTGGCTCTGCATCTGCCGCTGCCTTGCGCTGTGGAGACAACACAATGGTAGAAAACACTGACTTGGACCAGAGGAAGAAATGGAGATAAGGAGTTTTTTGTGCGTGTGTTTGGTTGTTGCTGCGCTGATCTACTTTCACCTCACTGTGAAAAATGAGATAAAGCTTAAACTTGGAAGATGATGATGAGCTAAATTTAGGAAATTTCAGTTTGATTAGATTAAGCCATGCATCCTTTTTATAAAATAGACATCACAACTGAAGAACAACCGTGCAAGTTTTTGAATCTTTGAGCTGATATGATTAGAACTACCCCACATTTTTAAATTTCAAGTAAATTTTCACCCATTAAAGTGTGTTTGGGTTCTCCCAAAAAATCTTAGGCAGTTTATTTTTCTCAATAAATCTTTTCTATTCGCCGCTCCGCTGTTCGTATTTTGTAGGACCATAAAGAATGAAGAGATATTTGAAATTGTGGCTCAGTGGAGGGTGAAGAACCCTTTTTGCTCTCAGTCATCTAGAAAATGTTGGTTGAAAATGAAGCCGGTCTCATTGTCAGTGCCATGCACTTGCATTTCCTGATTTTTTTTCACGTCGCTTATCCTCCATTTAGATGAAGCCTCCTACCTTTTCATTGGAGAAAAGCATGTTCATTAGACCAAATTTCATTCTTACCTGTATGATAACACCTTGCAAAGGAGGATGCTGATGTCCCATGTAGCAGTTTAGCAGCCGTACATATGATGTCACTCCAAACATTGAAGTAAATGACGTCATACATACGACCACCAGGCCACCACCAATAGAAACTGTTGACCTGAGCGAGCTCTCACGTCAACGCCCCTCCTGACCTATTATAATGCATTAATCCTCCAAAAGGAACATACACAGCATAGATATATCAGCCACACAACATTTGGAATCCAATCCAAATCCAGGCGCTCAATGTCAAAAGCCTGATGCTGAACAGAAAAGGAAACTGAAGCAGTACACTGCTTTCATTTTATACTAACATTGAAAAAATAGTGGACCTAAGGTTTTCTTCAGGGACAATAACTCATGTAGAGCATCAGGTTTTCTGAAGCAAAAACCTTCTAAAAATGAATGATTGGAATGATTGTGACATCCCTTAAGACTGTGGCTAAAGTGATGAAAACTGTCAAATTGTCATTTGTCAAGAGAGCAGCAACTCCATGGAAGGAATCATTTATATTTTATTTATTTCCCTTCATCAGGCAAATCTGAATAAAAACGACTGAGACATCACATTTATATTGAAACAGTTGATGGGTGATTGCACCATCCATATTAAGTTGAGTGACATAATCGTTCAAACTCTGGAGCAGAAGGAAAAAGCAGACCGAAAATCAGGTCACGGGAGCCTAAAATTATGATTTCACACACAGTGTGCACGTGAGCACAATCCACCAACGGCCACTCCAACCCCCCAAACACTTAAAAAAGAGGAAAAAAGGCACAAAACACACTCTAATATTATATCTAATATGAGTGTGAGAATTATTTAATTAAGGCATATGAGTTTAGCATCATTGCATTTTGTTCTAGACATGACATTAACCCTTAAAATCTTAGTTCCAACTAGGATTAAGTTGAGACTTGTATTTTGCATTGAACAAGATGAGCTAATTATAAATTATAATTATTCATTAAGTTTGAATGAAAATTAATCATGAGATGTTTGCTGACAAAATAAAATCAGTTGGTCGCAACATATTATATGTGTACATTATTTAATTAACATTTAATCCTTTGCTTATACACACATGTGCAGCATGTACATTGGAAAATTTAGGAGAAGAGGAGAGAGCATTTATTGAATTAAAAAAGAATTTACCATCAATATGACCCAAAGGATCAACAGGGAGCCCAATAACTTCATGTCTTCCTCTCCCAGGCAGGTCTCTGGAGAGGCAAGAGACAAGTTGGTGTTAACAGCATCTGAGAAAGTGTTCGACCATGACCAACTAAACAAACATTGTTGTATCAAATCAGAAGACAGCAACCGCAGTCGTTAATCTAGAATGCAAAATACTGCAGCAGATGCACTGCAGTTTGTGACAGCTCACTCTTTCCTTGTTTATGCGCAGATGTTGGAGATTTATTTGAAACAAGCGTGTCATAATGTCATTTTATGTAAACAAAATGAGACGCAGAAAACTAAAATTCTGATGGCCATAGTTGGTGGTTTTTAATTATCCTGAGCTGAGCCTCCTCTCCTGTAGGACAGCAGCAACACATCTGCCTGTTTAGTAACTGAGATTAAAATTCACTTCACATCTCTTTGCTCTGGCTTGTTGTCCCAGTTTGAGACCCATCGCTCTGAAGTTTGAACAGTTCAGACGACCTCCTGGTTTTGTTCCACACCCCATAACGGCCCAGGAGGCCTGGTTCTCAGCAGGCAGATGTACACGAGTGAGTCCTATAAGCCACTGTGAAAGGTTCGCAGGATTTATAGCATTTGTTTTGGCTCTCAGAAGCACACTGATGGTTGGCTACTTAGCATTGGGATGAAAAATAAACCTGGAACTGCATTAAGCCAAGAATTTGAGACAGGGAGTGTTGATTTCTGACCGCAGATCCCTTAGCTTTCCCTGGAAATGTCCTCTTTTTTCCATGCTTTCCTAAAATGCAAAGCTCAGGGTAAATGCAGTACTGTAGGTACACAACATATTTATGAATATCTTTAATATTGGTCCAAGCTGTCCTCTAGTTCCTGATATAGACTCAGAGAGAGGCTGCATCCATCTCCATCCCAGTCCCAGGCTCAAATATAGATCAACCCCCATTTGTGATCTTTTTATTAACTGTTGAATTGAATGTTATGAAAGGGATGCCGAACATTAGAGAGTATGTCATATTAGAATTTTGAGCCCACACCTGAGCTGAGCTCAACATTTCTGCTGAAATAAGAAACTATGTGGATACTGTAGTCTGCAGACTGAAGGTAATGGCAGTGAAGGACAGTACTTTTCTTTGACGAAAAGCAGTGAAGCAACGCGAAGTTCCAATCAAGGACGGAGGAAGTATGGATCCAAAAACGGAGCAGATCTATAAAAACCATCGTAATGCTGGAGCGGAGGGTTCATACCAGTCAATTATCAGCTAACCGCCTCTGGGTGTGCATGTGAATTTGTCTGAAAGTGTTCGAATCTTCTCTTCAACAGCCGTAACAGTAAAGTCAGAACAGGAGAAGTGACGTTCACTGAATTCATATCAGCTGCAGAGGTCGACGGCTGCTATGTTTTCTTAGAGCTCTTGATGTGTACTGACGGCATACAACTTTGAAGTTAAAAAACAAGACAAAACAAAAACAAACAAGCAAACAGAGGAGATTTCATGTCCCTGCTGTGCATGCGATGTTTTATTCAAACTTCAACCTCACAACTATGTTTGAGCGGAGGCTTCATTCTAAATCTACGCTTTTCTGTCATGTCCTTAGCTCTTTATAGACCCCAGGGAACACGACCGGCCATTATCTTTGATATGGTAGGAACAGGAGGCATGAAGCACCCATAGTTCATCGCTGAGAGATGAGCCCCCCCCCCCAGTAAAGACGAAGGAAAGTATTCAAACGGGGTGAGTGAGCGGATCTTTGGTCCCAGCTTCTCTCCAGGAACGCTGTTTAGCCGCTGCAGATCACATGAAAGGTCCATCAGTTAAAATGAGGATTTACAAGAATCTCTAACTTTAATCTTTAACATCAATCCCAGCTTTAGTTTGCTTCGCTGAAATGGAGAGTTGATTCTTGTGTGGCTGAAAAATAAGAGGTTAAAATGCGCTTTGAAAAATTGGTCTGCTTTGAAAAGAAGATCGTTTTCTTTGGTGCTCTCTGTTTCACAAATGCAGTATATGTGTGGCTGACTTTGAAGCTTAACGTATTTCATCCCTCTGTCGTATTGACGTTCCCATCACCATCTCTTTGATTGTTAATCCTTTCAACAAATCATTTGGAAATTCTTGTCTGATTTAAGAAAAATTTACTCACAAAAGAGACAGATTTATTTTATTTTATTTTTTTCTCAACATACTTTTTGGTGGTGGCAGCTATATAACCTTGGGCTTTCTTTTGTCAATCCAGGATTGTCTATAAACATTGATTGAAAGGATTCTGATGTCCTGATTTTAATGATAGTATTTTTACTATATTATTTGTGTTTTCTCTTTGCTCCTCCTAACCCTAACCCTAACCCTTTTCTCTCTCCTTTCTCCCTCTTCTTTCTCAATTTTTTTCTCATTTCTCTTCCTCAGACCTCAATTATTTGACATCATTGCAACCCTCAGGAGACAGAGCCACTCGCCTCTTCCCTCTGGCAGTGAGCTGTCACAGGCACTGTGACAACACAGATATGTGCTGACATTATATCAGCAATGGAGGACGCAGCAGCACGATCTGCCTTCCCACGACTTCCTTTAGAGCCCATCACTCAGTCTGAAGGGAGCTGCAGCATGAACGTGATTTGGCGTTCCCCGTTCCAGGCCGCAACAAATGATCAGGATTACAATGCAAATTCAGCTGGATTCATCTGACAAATGGACCGAGTGTGGATGTAGGCCACAAGGCTGTCACATAAATCTTGTCTAAAGAGCAAAATATTTGTGCTGATCTACAAACTATATCAAGACTATATCAAAACATCAAAAATCACACTTCAGATTAAGTAGGATTTAATGAGCCACATATCATAATCTTACGACCGTGACAATTTCTGTGAGAATACCTAGTTCAGGTGAAAATATCGGGTGCACTGACGTCAGAAACCATTGGGCCGACATGTATGTATGTAGAGGCGCTGCGTGAATAAAATCCGCGGCCATTGTGAAGACTGCTGTATTATGTTTGGCATTCTATTGCACTATTTCAATCATTTCCATGACACAAGACATAAGAAATGGAAAAACTCTTCAGAAAAGTCATATAGCACTGGATAAATACAACATTATATAAAAATCCCTAAAAGCTCCACAATATCTGTACTAACACTAGATACTTTGTTCAAAGGAAAGCCACCATGCCATGAACAGTTAAGTCTACCACCACATGCTATATAATGTCATACTGACCTAAAAAAAAACACCTGCAAGTTGACTTTCAAGCAATACTTAATGAAGTGCTAACATCGAAGTCAGATGCTGTTCTGAAAGTGATATAGATCAGGGGATATGAAAATGTTTACAGATAATGACTCATGCTGTTAAAGAACCAAAGAAGGGATGGAAGGCAGAACATTTCAGTGCTCAAACTCTGCTCTGTGAACATATTTCTGAGCCTGTGGCTGATGGGGAGGTGAAAAAGGTGGTGAGGGTGATGAAAACTCTTCAGCTAGGCCTGTTCATGTTTTTCGGATTCATCATCTACCTAAAAATACCGAATGCCAGTCTCTCCAATTAAGGTAGAAAGAATAAACTTGCATTTTTTTCCTCATCATGCATTTACCTCCCCCTCCTTGCCATATCCTACTTCCTCCCAATTCTCATTTCCTTTCTGGGCTTTTTTCTCTTTTGACTTACATGTATCTCCTACTGCATTTAATCTATTTCGGCCCACACCTTATTCTCTCTCTCATTCACCCGGCTCCTTCCCAGCTTCACTGACTCCCCCTTCTCCTCGCTCTCTTTCCCTTCTCCTCCAATCCAAAGCTTTGAAAGCCTTTTCCTCTTCATTGCTCCAGTCCTCTCCTTCTCCCCCTTTCCGGGTCCATTTTGAAAGCTTTTTTTTTTTTTTTGCCAACTCTCTGGGTAGATCCAACAGATACATCAGCTAGCACATCCCTTAAACATTAAACAGGTTTATGGTGACACATCATATTTTCAACTAATCTGTCTGTGTTCTACAGAATACGCTCAAAGAGGAAAGTCCCATCCCGTGTTCTGCTGTGTACGACAAAAAAAAAAAAAAATCAGACAGGAGACAGAGCTGTCTGCTAAAATACTTGAATTGCCTAAAAGAAAAGCAATAGAAAAAAAAAAAAAAAAGAAAATCCGAGAACTGATATACTACCATTCAGATTTAGAACCTTTCCGGCTTAATGGGAGATGTTGTTCAGTGGATGGGGATAGAAAATTACTACTTTCTACACTTTTCCATTTTTTAAGTGCAAACATTCTCTTGAACCTGACAATTCCTCTTCTCGTGCAAATAAAACTTATATTATCGCTGCTGCTTCTGCTAAAAACAAACTGGAATATCCTGGTTGGTTTTGTTGAAAGAGGACTTAAATGAAAAAATCTGGGGAATTCTGGACTGAGCCTACACCTCCTCCACATACAGACACGTATCAGAGCGTATTCTCCTCAAGCTGCATTTCTTGGGCTTATTCAGAAGTTGGCAATGAAAATAACCTCATTTAGCTGTTATGATGTATTTGCATAAAAACATTTGAGCTTCAGAATATCCAACACCTTTTTGTGCATGTTGTTTTCAGCTGTTTAATATGGGAACCATGTAAGTGGTCAATTCACTTTGATGTGTCAAAAAAAAACAAATTATTTAGAACTTGATAAATGCTTCTTTCTTTCTTTTTTTTTGTTACTGCTCTGCTACTGCTCTTTCTTGATATCAAGCCTCTAGCAGGTCAGTCAATTAATTAGCAATGTCTCAGAGCAGGAACAAAACAAGGACAGCCTGAGGCCGCGAGTCAGCTTGTTGATTAACCAGTGCAAACAATACAAAGTAAATGAG
This sequence comes from Echeneis naucrates, assembly GCF_900963305.1. Classification (NCBI taxonomy): domain Eukaryota; kingdom Metazoa; phylum Chordata; class Actinopteri; order Carangiformes; family Echeneidae; genus Echeneis; species Echeneis naucrates. Next base: position 11,308,750 of record NC_042521.1, read on the forward strand.
TCACTACTTCTGAATGCAGACTTTGTGTTTTAGTGGTCAGAAATCTCCTGGCTGTTTGTTTTCTATGACAGTGACTCATAACCAAATAATAAAAAGATGGCACAGCAGCAGAAAGGGATTGTTGAGGCCCTGGTTTAGTGTCTTACATCTCAAATAGCCCAAAAATGTGCAGCTGGTTGACCAGTGGAAGACCAAACTGATTATGACAAGGAAATTCATCTCCATAATCAGTAAACAAACGACGACGCAGCTGAGTCACAACGCCTCCGTCATGTGGATTGATTATACAGTTATCTCCTCCACCAAGACATGACACATCTTCTGGAGGACACTGTATTTAATTGCTGACACAGTCTACATAGCTGCATGTTGTTCACGTTTGAGCTTTTTCGTTTTGTGAGCACATAAGATTGATTTTTTTTTTTTTTGAAGATGCACCCGAGGACACCAGCTCCACCACCCTTTGATGAAATAAGTTGTTAGCCATTGAAGACACATTTAGTTGTGTGGCTTATGCTGAAGGAATATATTTATTAATTACAAAGCTGCGAGGATAGATGCAATGCATTGTTTGCTTTGGTGTCGCAGCTGTTGAAAAGAAACACCCCTTAGTCCCTGTGGAAACTGCTGATTTCTATCTGATATCGAGCTCCATGACATCCCACACGCAGGATTGTAAAGGAGGCTTGAGAAAAGAAACAAAGACAGCTGAGGAACGAGATTCTGGTCGTAGATCAGACGTTGTCCAGGTAGATAAACTGAAGCGGTTACCCAAGTTGCTGTTCTTCACTTGCTGCCTTTATTCTATTTTCTTTCTTTCTGACTGGCATGGACTCTTTCAAACTTTCAAACAGAGTTATTTCGTGTTTGCCAGGTAGACTAATGGGAACCTTCTCACTATTTCCTTCTTTCCACTTATAACTACGTGGAACAGGATGAAGCCACGGGAAGTACTTTTCAACTCCAACAGCCAATAATTCAGCTCTGGTTAACAGTCTTAGATGTGCCAACACATCTATCTTCAAGATGCTGCTTTTTCATTTACTGTGAAGTAACAACCCACATTCAAGATGCTTTTTCCCCCATTTCTATTACATCCCAAAATTAACCAAAATTGGGCTTTACAGTAGTTTTAGCAATCTATCTGGAACATGTCAGGAGGAAACAGTGTTGTGCTGTTGTATTCTTAAAGTAAGCTGTTGCTTTAAGGTTTGTACAGCATGTCTTTTAAAGTAAACAATACATGTCAGAGAAAAGAAACATCAGAAGTGTGGGGGCTGAGCAGGAACCATGAGGCTGTGAGGGACTGAGAGCTTTCTCGTGTACCCTCCTGTGGTGCAATTTTTGGAAAGTCTTCCAGGCTGGAAAGTAACATTTGTAAGGCATTTGTACATACATTGTCTGTTTTAAATCAATAAGGGAAACCATGTATTCAGAGAAACAAGCCAATTGGGATATATATAATGATATATAATGTATATATAATGTGTTGCCCTTCTCACCTTAATTTGTAGTTTTTATATGAGCAACATAATCATTCACTTGTTGCTGGTCGCCTGGCAAAACTGATATCTGATTGTTTAGCAACTAAATGCTTCAAAATGTTCACCAGCTTGGGGTTTTCTTTATCGGTCTTCCGTTTGGCGCTGACCAGGTGATGTATGGCCTATGCAGAGCTTCATTCACTGAGATGGATGTATGTTGCAGGCAGGCATGACAGCAATAAGAATAGGCCAAAAGTACACAATTTAAAAAAAAAAAAAAAAAAAACTAAACAAAACATAAAAACATGGATCTGAAAGACACTAAAACATTCAGTTGAGCTGAAAGGAGCTGTGTGTTTTTATGTTGTTATTTTAGCTTTTATTTTGACAGCCACAATGACATGCTGCAAAGGGCCATGGATTACAGTAAAGACAGGATGAAGCTTTTGTGAAATGCACTCAAGAAGTTGAGCCCCACAGCTGATGAACTGAGTTATAATGATAAATGAAGTGAGGAGCCAGAGCCATAGCTGAGGATCAAATATGAACTCCTTCCATCATTCTATTACATGATCCATATTTTCCAGGACAGGACCTTCATTCATTAAGTGCTGCCTTTTGCTAATTTCTTCCATTCTTAATTGTCACCTCTACTCTGTCTGTCTCTCCTCTGTCTTCATGTCAAGATTAAAGCCACGGTGGTCTTTGGATTAATCTGTGGAGGGCCAGTCGGTACTCAGACCAGTTTACAAGCAAACCTCGTCCACCTCAATGCCTGGTGGCTTCAGATCAAAGTTTCTTAAACCTTGGTTCTAATCTTTCTTTGTACTTGTGCTGATTTTCTCCTCACAAAAAAACATTTGTATGATAATAAATGGGATTTAATCAGTTTTGGAGTGTGAAACTTGAACAGCACTGCACAGATTTTACAGTTCAGTTGGTGTGAGCTTCAAACTGGAGGTATATGATTTAATAAAAGTTGTTATTTACAGAAGGAGGCAGAGGGGGCCCAATGAAAGTTATTATCAGTGGCATTTTGGGAAGCAAAAGATACCGCTTCCCTTGATTCATATGACACATTAAAACTCAGGATGTATTTTCATCTGTTCATCTTGTTTGTCTGTTGCTTTTGAATCCTGCAACTTCATGTAGACGCTGTACTAAGTTTTTGATCTGCTCTTTTGATATCTTATAATGTTGTGCCATCCATATCTAGATCTCTACGTTTCATTGAGCAGTTATTATTTTGCACAGAGAATGCTGTGTTGTTTAAAATTGTTTAGAGACTTTTCATCATCTCAGCTAGAAACACTTACTCACATTCTGAGAAAAAAAGCATTGAAAAGGCTCATTTTTTCTGAATTTCTGCCAACAGAAAATTTCCAACACAACCATGCCAGCTTTGGTTTTCCCCAAAAAGAAAATCTGCCTTACCACAAAATAACATCATTACGGCATATGATAATCAATGTGGAACAGTGTCAACCATGCAATCAGTGGAACTAACCAAGGAGGAACATTGGGATTAATCAGGGCACCAGCTGATTTACATGCTGGTCATAATTACAAGATAATGTCACCACATCCCATGGGCCGCTGCTGACATCCTGTTAGGTTAGTGTCATGTCAGTGGTTTTTAGTGTTTTGGTCTACTCTTCAGCAGTTGGAAACTCTGATTAACAAAGGTTATAATCATTGAAATCTTAAATTTGTTTTTGTATCATTATTAGACATTAAGAAATTTGATGCTAGCCGTTCCTTGTTCTTTATGTAAATCTGCATTTGCAAGGGTTCATTTCCCCGATGCTCTCTGAGACATTCAGAACATACAACCAATACTAACAATAGCTCTGAGATCAAACTCATAGTGTTGTAACATGTTTGTCATGCTAAGTAGTTTATGATGCTCATTTATTAATGAAATGTACCTGTACTAGAGACTGTCACTAAACATAACGGGATTTACAAAAAGAACAAAGACAACTCAGCCCTGTTATCAGGTTCGCTGACTACATCCCCTCCATTATATAATTACCTGAATAACATTTTCTCTTTCTTGTACCGGTAAACACAGGAGACTGTTAATGAAGGCAGGCTTTGTTCTGTCAAACAAGCCGCTCATTCCCCACCCCTGAGATCTTCTTATTTTATTCCCTGAACCGATTAAATGTCAATTTATACTTTCAGCCTCTCGGAGGCAGCATGGGCATCTTCACATGCTTGTGGACATCTGCCACTGAATGGAGGGTATTTTCAGGGGAAACAGAACCTTTTCATCTGGCAACCTATCCTCCCCCCGCAGCCTCTTCATTTCCTCTTCACTTTCCACTGAGTGTATATCTCATCTCTCAACCAACCAACGACATTTATTTGTCTCAGTTCCCAAAAGAAAAGGGCAGATGACAGATGGCCAAGACTCAGTGACCTATGCCAGGTATGGGCTCAGTGTTACAACTCAACTATCTTCAGCTCAAATGTACACGTACCTCAAAATAAATGTCCTGAAACACAGATGGAACAGTCTGATATTATAGGAAAAAGAATCAATACTAGTCTCAAGTCTGCATGTTAAATACCAAGCAGCAGGTGGTGTCAGCACCTAAGTTCACAGAGTTGTGTGCAAGTGAGACTGTCCTCCTTTAAGGAGCTTATTATGATCCATATTAACATTAAATCGTTTTGTGATCTCTAGCGGTCGGGGTACTCGTGAGAAAATAAAGTGATAAAGTGTGAAGTCCGCACTAAGTAGGAGGTTAGGGAGGATGGAAATTCAAGACTTTCACACAGGACGCTGCTGTTCATTTCTTGTGAGCAGTTTTCCCTCGCTCTTGTAGGCATTATAAGCCCATGCTCAGCTTTGCTAGTTAAGCCCTCTGGAAGTCCTTCACCTGACCAAGATCAAATCTTGACTTTAAGGAGCCACATTGGTTTCAATCAATGATAAGAGGGAACAAAATGCAACTTTAAGTGCAAGGAGCTGTGTGATAAGCAGACAACGGGCACTATATGGCTGCACAGGTCAGCTTGTTGAAGTATTAGAAGGGAGGAGGTGCTACAAATCAAAGATAAAAGATAAGCCCATCCGGATCAAGGATCGTAATCAGACTGAAAATGGATCCCAGAGGATGAGATCAGGGGTGCTGGGGGCAGAGATCCAACTTAATCCTCCTACTCAAGCTCAAACTCAAAACAGACAGTTCAAAATGCATCCCAAAAAAAAAAAGAGGCTTACTGGATGGAAAAGGATGGGCACCTACTGGAACAACTAACAGCTTTGGGATGTACACTGAGTGAATGGAACAAACATTGTGGAAGATAAATCAATCTAGGTGGGAGGAAATCATAAAGGGGACTGACAGAAATAGCTCTGTCACAGCAGCCACAGGGACATACGGGCTGAGAGGAAATATCTGTTCCGGTGGGTCTGAATGTAAGATTATTTCCCTAAAACAACACATACTTCACCTCTGCATAAGATATGCAAACACAACCTCAGTGCAGAGGACACACATCTGCAGTGTTATGCAAATGCGTATGAAGATAAAAACCAAAATATGTATGAAAAAAGTAAACCTCATGTAAATGTCTTCCGAAGACAATGAGCCTCTCTTCTCCATCTACAGCAGTAGTGTATATACATACATAAATCCTAATGTAGGTATACAGTACTCTCAAAAATAATGTTAGCACAGAAATCCAATCTGTAAAATTGCTCTCGCTCTACTTACAAAGGGTCGATTGTTTGTTTTCTAAAATACTTTTTTTTTTTTGCTGATGACACACAGCTGCTTGCTTCCCTGAACATAAATACAACAATAATATAAGAAAAACATAGAAAAATTTAATATTTGTCAGCCGCATAAGTTTAGGGGTAGATTTTTGCAACTTCAATCTCAATGTTATTGTTTTGGGAGACCTGGAGAGCATCTTCCAAAATGCTTAATGGTGACTTCTCACTGGCACCGAGAAGGGAGACCATAGACCTGAACCCTGTACTGGGTTCATCCCACAGCTTAGCTGTCAGCCACAGATTCTACTGTTCTATGTCCCCTCAGATCCTCAAAATAAAATGTAAATACGTTTACCTGCAAACTGCTGACAATTGCGTTTCAATATGCTCTGCAAATATACTGTATTGACATTACTTTTATTGTATTGTTCGTACACTATCTGCTCCATGTACATCGCAAATTATACACACTGGAAAAACAACAAGTTCAACTTTGACCCAAAACTCAGATTGCTGTTTCACTGCGGAATGAACGGATGAGTAAGCAATTTCCATGACCAGCTCCACCCTGATCCAATTCATGCAAAGAAAACATTGTGAATGTGTCAAAAATTGTAAAACCACCAAGTGTCACTGTGACGGAAAAATCATCTTTTCCTTCTTACCTGACAACAAGCACAAGAGAATGTTTCATTATTTATCAACGTATTCTGCAAAATACTGACTTATTCAAGTTTAAAGCTCTTTTGTCTTGCTTGATACACCACATAACCTTTACAGATGTTGAACATTAAGATGATGGGAACATTAAAAAATCTGGAGGTAAAGAATGCAATTATTCACCCGTCCCTATCACACACACACACACACACACGCACACATTATCTTCCTCTTTCACTACACTGAGTCATTTTCAGTGAAAGAATAATTGTCTGGGGTGAAAGCACGTCTCCAAACTGTTTTTCTTCTGCATATTGTAAAGCACATTCAATAGACATTCACACACAGTCCAGTGACTTCACGGCTTGCTTTTCCTCTCCATATAAATGCCTCTGATAATTACAACCATTTCACTAACATACTTTTAACTTAAACTATTTGTCTAGCTGTCAAGAGAAGGAAAAAAAGATCAATCAAAAAGTGAAAAAAGAAACACGTTTTCAGAGTGGTGGTAAAGGATTAAGCCTGACTATAGGCAGCAGATAATGACAGGGCTGAGTGCGCCTGCTGCAGATGAATTAAACCAAGCTCACATTGATAATGCTTCCAAATTATTAACAGACATGGGCGAGCCGACTTTTATCGTCCCTGAATAACAGATCTAATTACATCACCAGGAATGGGAAGGATGCAGTTCCCCTACAAAAGGACACACATTTTTCTCACAAAAATAGATAATATGTTCCAGGGATCTTTGTGTGTTTTCTCATTGTAGCATATCAACATTCACAGGGCGGAAATGACTTGTGATGGCATTTAAACTTCCCATTCTGCCCGTCGCCACAATAATTTTACGAAATAAGTTGAGGCCTGTTCAGTGACCCTATAACAGTAATTATAGTCCATAATTTTCAACTTGCGTCCCCAACAATGCAACATCTAATGCATTTGTAATGTGTATTCACCAGTGGCTGCTGCTAAATGCTAAGTAAGATAAGGTAGGAATTCCTTCATACCCTGTAACATGTCATACCTCTGTGCTCACAGTTAGACCACTTTAAATCAGATTTGGATTATTTACTGCATTTCAAATATGTGATGATGAACAAAACTCCTCTCCTTTTGCACACTCATCCTCCCCCCAACCTTCAGGAGTACTTTCCTTGGCAGACTGATCCTTAATAGTGTGTTTCTAAGTGTTTAGGAAATGTAGTCATATATTATTGTGAAACAAGTAGTGTGAAAGTGCTAGAAAAAAAAATAGCATTTGAAAATATATCCAAATTTAGGCTAATGTGTTAGATACTGAGCTAGAGCAGAGTTTAGCGTGGAAGCAGGAGTATACAGTTAGCTTGGCTCAGTCTGAAGTTGCTCAAATTAAACACTTTTTTTCGCCTGTATTGTGACAGGTGCGGCAAGAAACAGAAAAGCTGGAGACATGCAGGAACTGGGCATTTTTCTACAAGATGCAGAGAGACTCTACAGGCAGTGTTGCACAAAGAGAAGCTGACAAGACCCAATTGTGAATTGTTTCCATTGAGAGATGTAAAGCTGCTTTTTCTCTTCTGACAGTATCTTCCCGATAGATTTCCAGCAGTCAGCCACTTTTTTGGAGCTAGCTCCCTGAAGCATCAGGCAGCAGGTAAAAAAAGTGTTTCCATTTCACCTTTCTGAAATACATCTTCATCAAAGACACATAAAAACCACCTCATGCAAGCAGATCAATTATTTTGTGACATTTCAGCATTTTTCCTAAATCAACTTGTTTCTAAGTTTAAGGTTTTTTTTTGTTTTGTTTTGTTTTTTTGTTTTTTTTTTTTGGGGGGGGGGGGGGGGCTGGTAGTATTAATACACTTTTTTATATATAAAATATTGAACTATGCCTTCAAAGCTACTTAGAAAGCATATTTTTGAGTGGCTCCTTTCAGTAGCAACAAAATTGTCAAGATAGGATATTTCATCATGTACAAATAGCATCAGCTATTTACAGATACCCCCATTAAAACTCATTGTCATGCAAAGATGTGAGCAGTAGCACCCAAAGCCAACATAAATGTCTCAGGCTGACGTCACTGCTCTAAAAATAACTTTAAAGGAGCTAATCACTCTTCACGCTGGCCTCAGTTTGATTATAGCGGCATGAATATTCTTTTCAAAACCGTTTATACACAGTAAAATAGAAAATCAGGGTTTGGTTTAATTGATAGCTCAGCCTATTTTTCCTTGGATATTTGATCTGCCAGTGCATTCATTTGGCTGATGAGTTCAAAGTGATTTGTCGTAATACAATGGCAGCAGCTCATGGTGTTCCTGTGCATGTGGGCTGGAGATGTTGGGGGGGGGCGGTTCTGCTGGAGATAAAATGTGTATTACCGCCAGATCCATGTACACACAAACTCTGACATGTATTCTCAAATGTGAAGAGAGTCTCTCTGTCTCACATTCACCCTGTGTCTGATGCCATTATCATTATCGGTGCCATGCTGATGGCAACCTTTCAGAGCCCAGGAAGAGTCTGGCCCGCAAAGTACACTGCAATTTGCCCCACTATTAACTAATCAGTGGATGGATGTATACTGATGTGTCTAATGTTCTGCACAGTTACTGTCACAGTCAATCTCATAATAATCCATTAGCACAGTCAAAAGTTTCACGTCGACACATCTGTCACAGAGTTGGCTGATTAGCAAAGTACTAATTCAGTCATTTAGCAAATAACCACTGGAAACTGTGGCTTCTTCAATTAAAGTTAAACAATGTGGTTACAAGTATTTCCCTGGAAACATGAGTTCCTTGACCTTTTATAATTTTGACTACTTAATAGTTTATCGGATATTGTACACTGTTGTACAAATTGTTGTACAAATAAACATGTTTGAACATCAGTTTCTTGGATTTAGTCAATAGTTTTTCAGTAGATTAAAAAGCTTTTTTCTCCAATTATATTTCTATTCCACGGAAGATTTGATCTACTGTAACAATACAGTATTTGTTTAAAAAATGGTGTTACAGTGCACCGCCACCATGCAAATGAATATTTAATACCGTGTCAGAAAAAACTGAGAAACTGTAATTTGCAAGTGGGATAAAACTTTTCTAATTTTCAGGAGTACTGCATTAAGGAACATCTATATAAAAGTTTGATATTAGAATTTACTGTATGACGAATTACAAAAGTTACAGGCCTTTCTTTCTGCTTAGATTCGAGTAATTCTTCCACCCACCAATTTCTAGAAACCTATAATTACTTTGAGATATAATTAGTTAATGACTTACTTTGTAATATTTAGACAATTGATATAAATGGTTTTCAGATTGGCCCCAGCGACGCTTACGGATAAGCTGTAGAAAATGAGGGGGGGGGTGGTGTTTTCAATGCATGCTGTTGATGTCATAGATGTCATTATCACTTAAACAGCAATTTACATTAAAATATAAATAAAATAAATAAAAGGTATGCTGTCAGTGAAACTGCTCCACTAGGCTTTTATTTTTTTTTTTTACATTAAAACATTGGAAAATTATTTTATTTTCATGGGAGTTGTAGTCACTACAAGCCACATTGGGTATGTCAAATATGGACCAAGTCTGTCTAAAGGTGAATTAAATTGCTCTGTAAATGTTTTAGAAAAAGTGTAAAAAAGATTTTAAGAGAATAATGTCAATAATTATAAATAATTAATACCAACCATTTTAATGCCTAAATTCAGTATTTTCAAAAAAAATAAATATAAGACATATAAGATCTGATTTTTCCATCTTCTGTAGAAAGTAGCTTTGACATTAAAATAACATTTCAAACATTGGGATTGGATTTGCATAAAAAAGAAAACATCTTCCTCAAGATCTGAAGAGCTGGTTCGGAGTGAAGAAAGGCAGTGACAGATGGGCTGAGCCCAGGCCTGTGCTGTCATCTAGGTGAATTACTGTACTCCCCCCACTCCATCTGCACATCATCATTCATATCTTAAAGATGGCCTTGCTTTTTCAACTTTAGAGGAATAAATAAAAATGAAAAAGACAAAAAAAAATCGAACACACACATTCTTGCACGGTATGCTCTCAATTATCACTGTGAGGGAGGACCCTTTCTCAGGAGGCCACCCTCTCTCAACCACGCCTTCTTTTCCCACATTTAATATATTTTTAAAGAATTTCTATCTGAGAGGAAAATGAAATAGAATTGAATTGCTACAGAATATACTCTTATCCAACTTTTTGCAAAGATTCGTAACAGCGTGCAAGTCCCACTATATGCCTTTTGTCCTACATGGCTTATTCCCACATCGCCGCCATGTGCAGTTGGAGCGGGCACAAACTGCTGCTGCGTGCTATGGGAAAGCAATTAAAGAGGTATTTTGTTGTTGGACTCCAGCCATAAAATACAATTCCCTTTTGGGCACCATCCTCCAAACACACTGCATTGGGTCAGGGAGTAGACTGTGTCTGGGTGCTACATGCATGCTGTAAACAGACAGAGAGCGAGGCGGCAAGAGTGAAAAGGATGGTAACTGTTGTCACAAGCGCCCAGTGGTCTCTGGCAGGATATGGAAAATAGCAGTACAAGCTCTCCAATAGTCACGTCGTATTGTGACCTGAGGGTCAAAATGTAATGAAATGAAAAAGGGGAAATGAGTATTGAGAAAAGGCAAGGAAGAGAACATATTTTAATGATAACTGAAATAATTACATTAATTAATTCAGTTGGGAGAAAAATTGAGAACAGAGGCAATAGGAAAGGATGAGAATGACAAAGGTGGAAACGAGTACAGTCATGTGAGAGTGAAGAGGTTTTGAAGAATAAAGTTGTTTCTCTCCACAAGCCCCTCAGGCCTCTTTTTGAAGTCCTTGACGCCCTCTCAGACGATTGGAAAGAACCAGGCCTCTCTACAACTCTGACTCACCGTTACTTTGAGAACGATGCTTCTATAAACAGCAAGTGTTTTATTTTGGTACTTCACTGTGAAGTTTTTCAGCGTGAGATGTGTAAAATTTTATGAAACATTTAGGATAATGTCAGAATAGCAGATTAATGAGAGAGATGACAGCAGTGTGTAATAATATCCAAGATCACAGACGGCCGTGCCAAGGCTAAAAGAAGGCAGCCTTTGAAGTTTCACATACATCATGCGGAAAGTGAACTTGCGTGATGATGAATGTGTCTTTTCAGCATCATTGGAGTTGGTGTCAACTTGAAAGTACGTCGCTGAATTTCCAGAGGAAATGGCCTGATGCAGACACCAACTGACAAAAAGAAACTTACTATGCAAACAAAGCAGAAAACCACCGGGCGTAATTCCATTAATGGCTTTATATCCATTCCACCAATCAGGCGAGCAACTCTGACCTGGTACTACCAGGTCAGGTAACGACAGGAGTTAATACAGGGAAAAGAGCTACGGGTGCTTGGAGAGTGAAGCTTTTGTCCAGCTTTTATTTGAAAGGGGTTGAATGTGCTGTTGATAGTTATTTGACCTAAAAGACAATTTACAAAAACAGATTCTTTTATTTCATAAAAACTTCCTCTCATTTGCTAAATTATTGCTATTTTTCCTGATGTGTTCATAATAAGACTGTCACTACTGTTATGGTAAAAAATTGCCACTGTTCACTTAGCTTAGCTTAGTGGAAAGCCTGGAAACAACTTTTGGTATTTTAATGCAAAAAAGTGAGCTGACATATGGTGATTTTATTAGGTGTCAGGAACTGACTGCAAATTGTAGACTTTCAAAGAGAGGCAGAATTTATCATCTTGAAAACACAAGTTGTTTCCAGTTTTTATGCTAAACTAAGTAAAGTCTGTTTGGTGCAGCTACATAATTAGTTGAAATGTAGACTTGTGTGTAGCGTGTAGTGTAAGATATAAATTGTCATCAGTAAAAAGATAATAATCTTTGTCCCTGTATTGGCATACAGATGCATAGGTGCTGTGTGAAGAGTGCCAGATCCAGAAAAACTGGAGCCAAAAATATTCCAGTGCGTCACTAAATGTCGGTGTTTACAAAAAAAAAGGACAAGCGTATCTGTTGAGATAATCTGGACACCTGGATGGAAAACAGCAAGGAAGATCAGAGGAGAATTACGGTTGAACAGGGTAGAATAAATGGCTTCTTTTGATGGAGACCAGTCAGTCGAACTTTGAAAAAGACCGACTGGCAAAAGCAAATATGTTTTAACTATTCTAAAAATGATATTTTGAAGTCAGGCCAGTGACACGGAACTGTGTGCAATCGTGAATGACTGAATGTCTCTCTGAACGACAAGAGACAAACCCTTAGGGTTTGTCAGCCAAACAGGTGAAAACAATCAGAATCAGTTGGATTGAAGAAAAAGAAAAAGACACGAGAAAGAATGCAATTCATTGTGAAGGACGAAAAAGACTGAAAGGACAGAGCAGCAGCTGAGGTAAGAGAAAATGAAATCACCTAAGAAAAGGCAGATCGATGCGTCAGCCTGGTCTCTGAAATAGAAAAAAACAAGACCGTCCAAAGAAATGTGACAGGATTGGCTGAAGGAACTGTGAAGATGAAATGAGAAGCAAGAACAGAATTAAATGCTATCACATAAAGAAAGAACGAAAGAAACATGAAAATAAAAAGCTGATGAGACTCTACGACGAGAAAATACTTTCAGAATAAATCGAAAAGTGTCATTTCCAAATATAAGCATGTGGACATTAGCATGCTAATTAAATCCTTCATACATGACATGTTTGTTCTATTTACTGTCAAAGTCATTTTTCAGAGAATTTGATATATATATATTTTTTTAGTTTATCAGTTTAGTTAGTTTTTTGTTTTTTAGTTTAGTTTAGTTTTAGTTTAGTTTAATATATAGCATTTTGATGACAAAAGTCTTTTTTTTTTTATCCCAAGGAACTTGAAATAGTGTGGTATGACAAACCCAGTGATGGTTATGATGATTAGCTTGTTATCTGTGTTTCATTTTGACCTCAGAATGATTAATTGCTGCTTCCAGAGGGGTAGGTGTTAGATACAGCGGATTTAAATGAAACACATGAAAGTTAACATGTCTATTTTTGGAGAGTTTCATTTGCAATAAAAGCCCAAATTAGCAGCTTTAACCAGTCTGATGTTTTAGCATATACCAACAACTATTCAATAATTAACACGTCTAAGGAGTAAAAGGCACAGAAAAAAATTATCTGTCCTTTTAACAAATTGCTTTTCATGTTTTAAAACCTACTATGTTATTTTTATGACCTTAAAGTAGACTTGTGAGGTGAACATTGTAGAAATAAGGGAAAGGTGAAGTGCAGCGGCACGTTTCTTGGCTTTGCCAACAGATCTTGATGATTTCATTTAGTAAACATTTGATCAATCAAAGCAGAAAGAGAGCAAATTTTGCCTTTAGCTGTTCAGCTTTATTATCTTGAACGGCAATGCTGCAAATTGAATTCAGGTATCAGAAAAGGAGAAGATATCATGGCAGAGGAGACACAAAGACATCGCTAACGGAGAAAAATGATTCTGTCTTTTATATCTCTGTCATAAAAACACATAGACACACGCATTCATTTCTCACTGCCTCTTGCTGCATAAAACTGTATTTACTGAGCCATGAGTCATTCATTCTATTCTAGCACCACCTATTGATACAGCTGTAGCTGTTCAGCATGTGCAGGGCTGCAGATACAGCACTATTTTCAGGAGGAGGGTCACTGCAGAGAATACACCTATCCATTTGCATTACAGCTGAAATGAAGTCCCTTTTGTTTCGTTTATGTGCCTCTCGTTCCTGCAGTCTTCAAGGAGCTCTGTCACAAATCATGCAAATGTTTTGAGCTTCTATTTCTGCCTATGCAGCCTCCTGTGCTTGGTAAACAGCTTAACAGGGCTGCAACGGATGACTGTGAAATTAGGTTTTACGACAGCAGGTTCCTTTGTTTTCATGGCATATCATAAACAAGAGCATTTGCCAAAACAAAGTTCATGTCTGAGTCATACTCATCAAAAGTAAAAAGTAACGTGTAACGTGAAAGATGGACAGGACTGTACAGAACTTCTGCAGCTGAGCCGCACACATTGAAACAGTTAAATTAAAATAGAAATCTTTGACCAGTACAGCTTACTCAATAGTTTTAGCTAAGTAAACTTCAATGTGTGTTTCTACTCAGTAAATGTCTGGATCCTCTTACACAGAGCCAGCTGTGCGCCGCTGGATGATGAATGTCTAGTGGCTTGAATTGAAAAAGTAAAGCCTGACCTCTGGCTCTGACAACACTGTCCTATTCATTACGCACTGGAAATGGTTAAACCGCTCCCTTCGAGCTTTCAACAACTAATGTAAGGCTGGCTAAGATGGGAAGTCCAACCTGAACGTGTGATATTTTACAAATGAAGCATTTTCTCCAAGCATCGAGCCTGGTTCCTCTTTCAAGGTTTGTGCAACACCCTGCACAAGAAGTTAATTGTGTGACGGCAAAATTGTCCATATTATCCAACTGGCTTAATAAATTCCATCAAAGAAGAGAGTTCTTCACATTGACAACTTTGGATGGGGCCATATTAATTCTTGATTCCTTCATATTCTTAGGCTGCAGAATTAGTGCCACTAAGGAGTAAACTGAGCATTGTCTGGTCCATGAACGCGATGATTACGGTGCTCATATGAGGAGGACAAATGACATTTGAGGTCAGTCCATGTACCTATGAATAAAACATGGAGCATTAGCTTGATTAATATTGAGGAATAACAACAGGCAGTGAATAGTCTGCTGACCTTCCCTGAGTGATTGTTCTCCATTACATGACTCTGTTTGTGTGTGTGTGTGTGTGTGTGTGCGCCTGTGGAGGCAGGAGCCGTTGGCATTAGTGTGTACGGTGGTGCGTTTGCATTTATCACCTTCACCATATTACCGCCGAAAATCCAAAAACAAAAGATAAAAAAGCGAAAATCAACAGCTTGTGTCACCTCCATTCATCCACCTCTTTCATTTGCATGTGCACTTTTAAACTCTGCTCATCAAACTATTGAAATCGCCCAAACAATGGAAACACAACCACCCGCAAAGGCTGCATTTGCTTTCGCTGTCACTCTCCACTAGACACCTTTCTCCCCTCCCTCAAATGGGGAGCAAATTTGTTGCTTATTCAATAATTCGCTCAACCGGCCAGCTAACCAAGGGTCAGTCAATGCATGAGATGATGAATGACAAACTTATCTCTGAGACTTTAAAAAGCTGCTAGACACAATGTCAACCCAACGCAATTCACTGCAGGGCGCTGCATATATCTCAGCTTGCCCGTCTCACTGCCTGCACACATCCCTCCGCTGCTGTCTTCCTAATTCTGTGTAGTTTCTGCTTCTCTTTCTTTGACAGCCTGACTGTGTCTGCTGCTATTCTTGTCTTCTTCTGAAGAGCGCTGTGTATGAGGCGTTCAGTATGTGCTGGAAAGCTCTGGTTCCTCGCAGTCATATCAGCTCAGTGAAGCTGCTTCACCCACCATTGCATCGAATAAACCCCCAGACAACACGCGCAAATTACTCTAAACATGGTTATGTAAATCCAAAGGAATCCCCAAATGAAGAATCCCAATTTAGCCGCAGACGTCTTCAAGGCGGGCACTTCAGTTTCTGCTCTGCTTCTGCCACATTTGGATACTGAAGTGAGGCAGGCAGCGTTCAGCGATGATTTTGGCATATTTTGTTTCCGGCCTGTGGGCCGTTCAGACCATGTAGGAATGTTCACTTTTCCCCTCTTCTATGAATTTGCTAATATAATCAATTTAAGGGTGAGTGCATCAGATTGGTTTAAAATGGTATCAGACATTGCCACAGAGAAGAGAAGAAGTCCTGGACGGATTTGGCTCATGAAAATATAACTCATACAAATCATTTTCTGAGAGGAAGACAAAATAAGCAGCAAATCCTCTGCACAGACTGTGCTTTTCTAAGGCACAATGATTAATACAGCAAGTGCAGAAAGTGCATGCATTAACCTTTAATCTGTGTATACGTGTGTGTGTGTGTACCCTACTGTGTGCTTATGAATTTGTAAAATTATATTTATTACTGGGAACTGCTTTGAAATCATTCTTCTGTCAATTTCTTAACTACAGACTTAATGAAGGATAATCTTATTTTATTTTATCTTACCTCACCCTGTTTTATCCTTTTATTATTTTGCCTTATCTTTTTAGTGTCATATTATTATTCTATTATAACGTGTTTGCTTGTGCATCCTTATTTCTCTTTAGCAGTAAAAAGGGGACAGGTCTGCTTTGATTTCACATTTTCTACTCCACATTTGAAAATCATTCTATAAATTTGCATTGGTCCACCAAGGAGTACAAGATCTGCAGACTGATCGTGGTATCCCTGAGCATGAAACTGGCTCAGGATTCCTTTAGAAGAAGCCTCAATAGCAGTGGAGGAAATATATTTCAGATAGTCATGACAGTAATGGAGACTCTTTTCAGCCTTTCTCTGAGTTTTTCAGTCATATAAATACAGCATCGTAGTCAACTGTGCATCACAAGATGAGTGTGAGTCACATCCTGAAATCTCTGTATTTGTTCCCTTGCTCAAAAATAATCCCCATATAAAATTTTAATAATAACATTAATCCGTTTAAAGCGTAAATACAGGAAAATCAAAATCCAATTGATATTGCGTCAACAATCACGGCTAAACCATGCAAATCCCATCGAGCTCTCCATGATCAGGACAACTGGGGTTTAAAACTGACTGACAAAGTGAGAATATTATCCTCTTACCTGACTAATCTTTGCGGCTTTTCTGTTTCCTTTTGCACCAGCAACTCCAATAAGTTGGTGCTTTGAGGAAAAGCCTGAGTCAGTGACTTACCTCACTTGTGCAGATTGTAGAAACCGCAGCCCTCAGAGAGGGATTCGGATGCTGAGGAGGCTCCTGGTTTGAGGTCCTTCCTCCGGGGACGGACTCCTGTAGTCTCAGCGCTCCTATTTAGCGGAGCGTCAGTTTAAAAAAAAAAAAAAAAAAAGAAGAAGAAGAAAATAATAACTTTTTTTGTCCTCGTAGAATAAAGAAATCAATGAAATAACAGCTCAGGTGTCTACCTTGTTAGTTTTCTTTCTGAGGGGACTGCAGCCGTCAGGAGCCTTCACCTCACTGCCCGCTAATCCAAGTGCGCCTAACCGCCTCCCGGTTACTCGGACGAGCGTGTGCTGCCGGAGCTCCTCCTCGTCTCATCCGTGTCTGTGAGTCAAAGACACACACACACACACACACACACACACACAGCCACCACCCCCCCGGTCCGGACACTCCTTCTGTCCGCTCTCAGAAAACACACACAGCAGGAAGAGAAATTATAACGATGTGTGTGACTTTAAAATGACATTGGTGACGGAGCGGTTTCTCTTCCCTCGGTACAGCTTACATTCATCTCCATTGTGCATTGTATTTATTATATACATAATAGTGATTGCTTGGTTATATGAAACTGCTTGGGCCAATTTAGTCGTAGGAACCTAGTTAAAAGACTCCAGTTTATTGTCCAAAAAAGTGGCAGTCAATAGATGCTGTCAGTTGGTTAATTAGCAGTCCCAAATGTATGTATATGAAATCGGAAAAAAAAAAGAGGAAGTGTCTTTTTTTTAATGTTTGATCTTTTTCTCTTGACGTTTTCCAATCAGCCGTGTGTCCTCTTACCACCTTATCACACATTAACACAAACGTCACTTCATCTAATGTGCACACACATACATATATATCACACATCCCGCCGTCTCTACCACCAGGAAACCTGGCATCAAGTGAAGCTGTCCTCCAACCAGCAGGAAAGACAGAGCATCCACCCAGGAGAAGGGCAGGAGTGGACAAACACAATCTACTTGGGAATGTGAGTCATCTTCCAATGCTGAGAGCTACATTGTCTTTGTCAGCTTGTGCAGTCTACTCCTGTAAGTTAATTAATCCCACACTAAATCATACAACTTTGCATAGACCCTGACTTGTTGTGCAGGGAAAGACAGTAAATCCATGCTTTGATTAATCAGAGAAATGCATATCCTTTTTTTTGGATGTTCTTTCTTAGCAGAAATTCTTCCTGACAGAGTCTACACTTTGACCGTTTTCATTTGAATTTGTGCCCCAGATGGTATTGTGGTTAGCGTGATTTTCACTTTGATGAAAAAGTAAGTCCTTTTCGCAGAGGCCCTTCATTATGGTCAGCTGCGGTGGAGATGATGAAGGTGGAGGATGAATTAGAGAAATTGAGCAGGAAAGGATCTGATTTTGTGAGACATGCTGTGATGCTGGAGAAAAGGTCTTGTGAATTTGGGGCGAATGCTGGTGGTGTGCACAGTATTTAGTAGGAGTGGAGTCAGTGCACCATATCCTGGCATTAAGAACAGAATTATTTTTCATGTCTCAGAGATACAGGAAAACCTGGAATTACTTTTATCATCAAAGGTATAGGACTATGGGTTGTGATTCTGATGATTAAGCACAGCAGAAGAGAGATGAGAAGTAAGCAAGATGCTGTTTCAAATAGCTCTGTTTTGTTAACAGAAATCGTTGCATATCCAGTTGAAAACAAAACAGCATACATTTTCAGTCGTATTCAGAGAAATCTGAATCTACAGACACGGACAACAACATGGTGTGTCAGCTGAAGATGAACTTGAATGGATGCTTTTTTGGATTTGGTAATATATTTGTCAATGACTCTGTGGGTTCAGGTTTTTATAAGATTCATTCTTAAATATTTGATGTTAACGTAGGCTTCCATCTGTGCGTGAGGAAATGTGCCCATATCCTAAAATAATCATTGAGAATAATATCAAAGGCTTCTTCAGTATCACTAGAGTAGTCTTTGAATGGCATAATCCTCTTAGTCCTCTTAGTAAGAAAGACACAGTATTATTAAAACAACATTCATCCCCATTTAATTTTCAGAACTGCAATGGTCACTATTTTCTATTATCAATACATCAAAAGACTACTCATATTATACAGATAACACTGATGATTATCTCCCATCATTGCAGGTCTTCTGACCTCAATAGCAGGTTTGAGTGCCTCAGTGTTTGATGTTCTCAGCTCAATGGTCTGATTTTTGTGGGCCATAATTTAGTTTCAGTCCACTCTCATTTAGCTGCAGGTATCACAAAAGACAGATTGTTCCTCTACTCCAAAATTTGTTTGCACTTTGCTGGCTTAGGACTTTTTTCAACCCCTTTATGGTTTAGCATTTAGTACGTCGGTTTTTAAAAGCAGCATTTTCAATTTTGCCAATGTGCCTTACTGCCAAGTCCACAGAAATGAGCTGAACAGGAGCTTGACATGAAGCCTTTGGACTGTGGGAAGCTGATAACTGAAGCATTCAATTGAAGAATAAGAGGACGGGAGTCCTGCGCAGATTGATATCATAATTTTTATTTATATTATTTTTTTGTTTGCCCTTCTCAACACTGCTGGAGAAAAACAATCATAATACAGCCTAGGGAAAATGGACAAGTGTATTTGTTTGTTCTGCTCAAATCATTTTTAATCTTCCAAGCCTTGATTAAAAAGGATTCTAGCACTTTAGGCAGAGGGTGAAAGCAGTGGATTTATGAGTCATCCACTGCAAAGGAGATGCTATTCTCCAACAACAAAAGCACATTCTTATCGCTACAGTAAATGCTTCTGGGACAGGAGGGAAAGTTTTGTCAGCATTTAGTTAAAATGCAAAATAATCAATTACCAAATATCAGAGCCTGACACAGAATGTGGAAAAATTTGTATTCACCACAAAAATCAATCACTGCACTGTGACTGGAGCCAAGGCAGGGTGAAATTGCATTTGGGTTTTAGAGGTAAGGTATGCAAGCGAGGAAGTGTAATGACTAATACTACGCTTCTACGTGCATGTCCACACACAACACATATATGTTGACAAATTAATCCCCTCCACTTGGCATTTCTCTTGAAATCAATCGGCAATCAGTACCTGTGAAGACCAAAATATCCCAGAAGCCCAAGTATGGAGTTTTCTGACTTGTTTAATTATACAGCTGATAAATGTTTGGGTGGCAGGATGGATAGTGAGGAACAGCCCAGATTCTCATCACCAGACACATCAGTCTTAGACATGTGAGTGGAGGGGACTGAGATTTTCCACTCTCCCTAACAGAGGGTGATAAATGTTGGGAAACTCTGATGTCATGTCAGGGCAGAGAAGCCAGCTGACACATTTGGTCTACTGTTTCAACAAAACAAACACTGATATCTCATGAGCTTAAAATAAAAATTCTGTCACTTTTTTTTTTTTTTTTTTGCACTATGGCTCCCTCTTTGAATGGTTTTGGCCTTTTTAGCAAATTTAAAGACCAATCACACTTTAATTGTCCTAACGTCAGACTGCGCAATTGATGTGCAGATGTCCTTTATTAAGGGGCCGATATGTTACAAAATGAGATGTATTCCTTTAGATTTTCTTTCAATATTTGTTTTTTTGCCATGAAATATGGTAAATTGTCCAGAGATTCAAACAAATATGTGATCTTGTTAGTTCATTTTCATCTTCTGCTCTGAACGGTTGCACTCACATCCTGTTAAGTTATTTTGGGAGCCTTCATGAACAATAACAAAATGTACAATCAGGCGGTTCTGGTTTTTTGTTTTTTTTGTTTGTTTTTATTTTGTTGGTGATAACATCAAAGCTGTAATGGATTTCCTGTTTTGAGCCTTGGGGACACTGGAACACTGAGCAAGGGTGATTTGTCTACAGGATAATCTCGGGTACAGTGTCATTTAAAAAATCAATAGCATCTTGACCAATGTCAGAAACACAATGTGATTTTGCATTGTGCCAGAAATCTGAAAAAAATTTGGAGACCATGCAGCTGGACCTCCACTTGGCCGTTTTTGGATTACTTTGCCGCCAGTGCTGTGAGCACACTCCAAAGGTATCTCAGCAAAACAAAATCCACCTACAGAAACAGACCGTAGTGGAATAAATGCTGCTGATTCCTGAACTGCACACAGTGTCTGTCTGTCTGCAAATCTGCAGTGTATTTATTTAATTAAAGCAATGGGAAAGGTAGCTGAAGTTTTATAATACGAATAGCAGTTTGTGTTGCAGATTAACTTTATATATTCACGCTTATTTGTACCCCGAAAATGAGTGCAAAAATAGTTTTGATATTTATTAGGAGCGTGAATCTGCCACTAGGGGGCGTCACAGAAGCTCCCCCTTACCAACACCCACCCTTTCAGTGGCTGATTTCATCATGAGTTGTTGTCATGTTATATGTCATATTAGCAAACCTCAGTATCTAATATTGACTAATCCATTCAATCACATCACTCAAGTACAATACAGTTAATGTACATGTGGATATTCTTTAAATTCATTCAGTAATTAGATAATATCTTATATAGTCATAGCTTTTATATTACTATGTGGGAAAATGTCCAAGGCATGCCCCTATAGAAGATTTATCTAAATTTAAACAAGAGCCAAGTTTTAATGTAGAATCCAATCAATCACCATTGAGAATGAGACAAAATTAGCCAGCCTAATGTACTGCAGCTAATGAAATAACCAGAGCAGGATGGACTGCACTGGAAATCTTTTCCAATCACTAGTATATTGCTACCCATCAAAAGTCTAAGACAGGTATAATTGAAAGTTAATCACCATGTCTGTTTGGACCATCTCAAACATTTGTCATGTTGTTTACCAATCAAAATAAATCATAATCATACTAAGACTATAATGTCTGGTGGCAAATGTTGATATGAAATGTTGCTTCAGGCAATGTACGGACACTCAATAAAGCAGTCCATGTGTGTTAATCAGCCTAAATTTTGCAGCAAAAATAATAGCTGACAAACAGCAGATAATATCAACACAGCATTTCTTCTTTGATGGTGCTGTGCATCTCAAATTTACTATTGCTATCATGTTGTTATTGATTAAAAAGTGGATCTAAAAGCAAAATGTTTGCCTTCAAAGTGCAGGGGGTCAAAATGAATTAAACTCACATTTCCAGAGTCCCCTGTTTTTTTGTTTTTTTTTTTTTTCCATTTGAGCAGCATTGTTGATTTAGGTTATGTAGCTTTTGAGAAGCTGGCCATTGACATCCTCTCCCATATTGCCTCCAAATAGATGATTCAGCTTTTGTTCTTAATAGCACAGGGCCCAGCCAGAGCCCAGCCAGATGTATTACCTTTTATTGCTATTTATAGCAGAGCCAGATGGGTGAGCAGTTTCCATTGAGATCTTCCATAAATATTTATTGTCTGAAAAATTACACATCGCTTCATTTATTCTAATTGATGGACCAGAGCACAGATGTAACACGGTCAGCATATGATCCACACACAAAGTACTCTGGAATTAACAGCCTATCTTCCTGAAAGAGGATACAGAACAATGATTTCTTATGTTACATAAAGTATATGCTTTGAGAATACTGCACTGGTTTTATTGACCAAAAATAACAATGAGCTTGAAAACACGCATGGATGGACCCTTGTTTGTGCTTAATATTTGCATGTATTTCGCCATAATTACATAATTTCTGAACCTTTGCTGGAGGTTAAGGATTCACACTTTGTAAACCTCCAGCTTATTCTTCTCTTAACATGCAGCAATGTTCAGAGCCACATGCTGCTCCAAGAGATGAAGTGAAAGGGACAGGTAAGATAAGGGAATCTGTCTGGGCTGTTTTTTGGCTGCAGTGTTGTGCTTTGGAAAGCGTAAATAAACACTGAACCAGTTGCACTCAAAACATTTTGAGTTAAATATTCAACCAACATACAATGCAGATAATTACCAACACTAGCAGTATAAAAGTGCAAAAGAGGACCTGAAACGTCAATATAAAATTCTGAATCTTTTATCAAAAATGTGCTTACAAAAGAGCAAATTCACTGTCATAAAGTATTATTTATAAAAACATACAGTGCATACATATATGATCAAAATACACGACCAGGAACATCAGTGCAGTAGTAATACACTTCAACAGCACATGGTAAAAAAAAATTGATGAATTGCTTATCAACACAGAAATTGTCTACATTTTGACATAAACAAAGGGAGTTTTAATGTATGTTAGCTTACTTTAAGGCACTGTCCAAGTGAGCATCCACAGACACAAGTATCAGAAATTTATGCGTGCACGGGCAATGCGATTTTTTCTATTCCGTCTCATTCGTCTCATTTTTCTTTGCTCTGTGTGTGTTTTCCTTCCTGGAACAACAAAAGAAATGTACAACAACTGATTAGTATTAGTCTATCATTCTCATGTTTGTTGGCTCTGATCATAATTAATATAGATGGGGCTAGATTATCTTTGGTTTTTCTCTTATTCAGAATTTAATGATGAGCCAAAAAAGCTGTTTTATCCCCAAGTGTGTATTAATGGTTTCTTCACATGCCAGGATTCTTTTAGACCTGATCATGATGATGATCAGCTGAGCATCAGTAGGGTTTGGGGGTTTTGGTTTTTTCCATTTCCCCTGCAACTTTTTGAATTCCCTCCAAATTTAAGATAACAAATGGGCTAATTATCCATACAGATACTGTAGTCATGGGATTGAAGAACCTGCAAATACTCTTTAAATGATCATTACTTCAATTACAGGCTTTCAGTGTGGATTGTGAAACTTTCAGCACATGCATACATCTTCATACTCGCACACCTTTGGCACACACGTCCATGCAGCTCTGTCTCGAGACAAAGTTGTTGCTGCTCCCTCCACAGCCGGAGTAGGTGAACTCCTCACACATCTTTGAAGCTTTGTTATAATAGTACCGAGTAATGGAGGCTGAGCACTTCCCTTTGTCCAGGGGGTCCAGACATAGCACGGGAATAGCTGCAAGATAAACCACAAAGCACACAATGAGAACACTTATGAGAGCCTCTGAAAAAGGGAACAGTATGAATAATATTAATTGAAGGTAATATGAATGTTCGACTTTCTTTTCTTGCCTCCCACAGATTATTCTTCTTTTCATTAACATTCTTTCTTAACATAGTGTCACTAATCACACCTAATATGACCTTAGAACCACTATTTCCACACATCTACTCCATACATGCACAGAGCCCTTGCACATTGCATCAGGATTAGTCAGTGGTGGCATATGAGGATACTTCACTTTTTACTAACTTTTTTGTGGGCTGCAGTACTCCATGCAGGAGGTAAGGTCTGGGAAGCGATTTAAGTTCCCGTGGCAGCCTCCGTAATAAAACAGGTCGCACTGCATGGTGGTCATGTTGAAGAAGTATCGAGGGAGGAGAGCCCGGCAGTGACCCTCCTCTTTAGGAAACCTGCAGATTGGGGGAATCTCTATAGAGAAAAAATAGACTGAGTGTGAGATTTCATGAACTTTATCTGTACTAGAATGTATCACAGGCTACACTGAATCATTGCCTTGGATTTGTTTCAGATTTGGCTGCAGAGTAAAAACGCACCCAGCAGTCACATTTCACACATACCAGAGGTCATGGTCACTGTGAAGCTGATCATGCCTTTGTTGATCACGGAAGAACTTACTTGGAATTCTGAAACATTTCTTCTGGCACTCCTGGTAGCTCTTGAAGTTATTGGCATTCCCCTGGCATCCCCCATAGTAGAAAACCTCACATTTCTGAGTGACCGTGTTGTAATAATAGCGCTCAATCTCCCCTCTGCACGGTCCCTCGTCCATTTGAAGGAGACACACGTCTGGGAGCAGCAAGAGGATTGTTGAAGAAACACAAAACAGCAGAGAGCATGGAGAAATAATGGCATGGGGCTGATCGGCTGAAAACTTAACTCTTGGCTCAGTGTGAAATAAAAAGGCAACATGCTTTACATCGGGGACTAAGTGATGACCAACAATTAGTTAGTTTGTTTGACAAAACAGAAAGGGCACCTCGGGAGGACATTTTTCTATAAAGAAACTTCACACACTTTACCTTTGGAGGACATCACCAGCACGTTGTAAAATGACGAGAGAAGCGCAACGAACGTGTGGCGGCGGGGGCTCGGAGGGGCAATTTAACCCAATACGTTTGACAGAATTACTTGTTGCACGACAACGCCACCCTGGGAATTTCACCCAGAGAGTTTTGATAAGGACACACAGGTACGTTCCACTGAAATGCGGGAGACGTGGTTCGTGGTATTAACCATATAGGTTTTATTGAGAAATCAGTTTAAAAATCAATAAAAATGAGTTATGCACGAAAAGAAAAATAAACTAACCAATCAGGGCAGAGGCTATGTAAAGAGTGACTGGGGAGTTTCCCCAAATTAAAGAAATCAGAGTGAATCACCCACACACACACACACACAGGAGTGACCACCACCAGGGACCACAGCACACCAAACGAGGGGGGGACACCACCACCAGTCACCACCACTGGCCTCTGACCCTGGAACAAAAAAAATACAATTAACCAAATGCAATCACAGCAAATACCAAATAATTAAATAATGGGCAGGTTAAATCAAAATAAAGTGTACAAAAAAAAAAATATTTTAAATACTTAAACACCGCCCAAAGAAATTAACACAAAACTACTAATTCAAAGAAAACAATCCAAGAAAACAAAAAAAAAGAATCACTACTCAAAAGAAGCCAAAAGTAGTTATAAATTAACCCACTAAATCCAAATACACGACTTAATACAAGAAAACAGAATAGAAATAAATAAACGAAACTAAATAATCAACCCCAAATTAAACCCCATGCATCACTCATACAGGAAATCCTTAAAAGTCAGGTCCAGGCGTCTGCCGTGGACGCGACCAAGTTGGTGCTGGTGACAGTAAGGAGTACAAGGTTGCCTGTCACCAAGCCACAGTCATTCAAATAAGCTGCGCAGTTAAGCCGGAGTCCGAGCCGACACACCACTACAGCCTGCGCAGGAGGCAACACTGCCGAAGTAGGAAAGGCAGCAGGAGAACAGTGCAGCCGAAGGGGACGAAGACAAAGCAGCAAAACTGGGGACAAAGCAGCAACCGGGAGGAGACAAAGCAGCAACCAGAAAGAAACAAAGCAACAGCCGCTCCAGAAGCCAGCGGTGACGGTAGTACTCGTCCGTGGCAGCCTCAGCCAGTTAGGGGGGTCCCTAATAACAGATAGGGTTAGCATGGCTAAGCTACCGATAGGATTGAGTGAGTGGACTAGAGAAGTGACTTACCGGAAGTGCGTCAAATGCTGACACAGAGCTAGAAAGAGAAACCCGCACAGTTAGTCGCCATCCCTCCAGACTCGACAGTCAGCAGAACCTGCAGAGCAAGCAGTGCCGCCGGACTGCTAGCAACACGGCTGACCCGGAAGTGAATCAGGGAGGTGCAGGAAGGGCAAGAGAACGCTGCCTCCTTTAAAGCATGACCAGGTAACGGCCGCCAGGTGTACCTAATTAATCACAGCGCCCTCTATACTGCTACAACCTACCCCCCCTTATTGCATCGTCGTCCCGACGATGGACAGACGACCACAGCAAGCTAGCTCCAAGGTCTGAAGAGAGCATGAACTGCGTTGGACTCAGCAACAGGAGAAGCAGCAGCTCCGGCTGAACGTGGGAGGTGGTGAACATTGGGGTGGTGACCAGCAGTCGACCGCAGTGTTCGGCGTGGGGCCTCATGGCCGGGATGGGCATGACTGGCTGGCAAAACAGCCAAAGATGTGGGCGCTCCACTAGATGGAGCCAGGAGCATTGATCCTCGCCTGCCATACTCAGGAGTACCTTGAGCAGGGAAACCAGAGGTTTGGAGCACAGGTTCAGCTAAGGGAGTTGATCCGCTAGCGGGTGGGGCAGAAGGGCTCGCTGAAAGTGGTGGCCTCAGGACTACCAAATCGTACTCAAAGGAGCAGCCATCCTCCGGAGGTGGCCCTTCAACAACAGGTGCAGGAGCAGGAATGGCTTCAACAGGGGAACCCATGCCAACCACAGCCTTCAGCATGGTGCGATGCACATGTTTGGTCTTACTCGGGTCTTCCACTGGGGCAATGGTGTATACTGAGCCGCCTTCTTTAGGTGCCCTCAACACTTTGTACCTCACAGAGCGCCATCGATCCTGGGTTTTGTGAGGTCCTCTAGCAGTGAAGTCACGCAAATATACCAACTGACCCTCCCCTAGTGGCAGGTCCTTCACATGTTGGTCGTGATTGCGTTTCCTTCGATCTGCTGCCAGTTGAAGGCGCTCTCTTGCACCCTCGAATGCCACCTGCAACCGAGCCTGATGTTCTTGCATCCACTCATGAACTGTGCCACTAGCTGGACTCTCAACCCGACCCAACAGAAAGTCTATTGGCAACCTGGGTTCTTGGCCAAACATCAGAAGAAAGGGCGACTCTCCAGTCGACTGATGTGGGGTGGTATTGTAGCAATACAGTACCTGGGGCAAACAAGAGTTCCAGTCCCGCTTTCGAGAGGTGGGCAGTGTGCGCAGCAAGTTGTGGAGAGTACGGTTGAACCTCTCACACTGCCCATTACCAGCAGGATGGTACGGGGTGGTGCGTGTCTTTACGATACCGTACAGGCTACAAAGCTGCCGGATAAGTGAGCTCTCAAAGTTGCGTCCTTGGTCAGAGTGTAAGCGGGCTGGAATTCCAAACTTATAAAACCACTCCGACACCAGGACCTTAGCCACAGTAGAGGCACGCTGGTCTCGGGTTGGGACAGCGATAGTATACTTACTGAAAACATCTGTCAACACCAGGATGTTTTCAACACCATTCTGGGCAGGCTCGAGAGTGGTGTAATCAATGGCCACGATGTCATTGGGCCGTGATGCCAGAAGATGTCCCATGTAGCTGTGAGCTGTGAGGTGAACATCTTTGGCAACCTGGCATCTGTCACACTGTTGACACCACCTTGCCACCGCCGAGGACATGCCAGGCCAGTAGCACCGAGACCGGAGGAGCGCCAAAGTCCGCTCTACTCCTTGGTGCCCATGCTCCTGGTGGGCCTTGGTGAGTACCTCATTCACAAGTGCATTCGGCAAGAGCAGCTGTAATATGGCTTCAGCACCATCTGACCTGAACACTCGGCGGTATAGGACTCCATCCTGTTCAACCAGGCGGTCCCATTGCCGCAATAGAGTTAGCGCAGACTGGGAAAGCTGAGCGCGCTCCTCCTGACTGGGGCGCTGTTTCAGCTTCCAAAATGTCAGGAGCTCCTGAATGACTGGGTCAGCCTGTTGAAGGGCACAAATCTCAGGAGAGGTGTGCTGGGGTAAGGCCACAATGGCAGCTTGTCCTGCACTGACTTTTGTCAGACCTAAGGCCTGCTGCAGAGGCTCAGGCACAGCTGTACCAGGGAGCATAGCTTCCAACATCTGAGGGCCAGGAGGATGCTGACGGGAGAGCGCATCAGCATTTTGATTGCTCCTCCCTGACCGATATTTGATATCGAAATCGAATGCTGAAAGCTGAGCTGCCCATCGCTGCTCTGTAGCACCCAGCTTGGCAGAGGCCAAATAACTCAAGGGATTGTTGTCTGTGTAGACAACACATTTAGTCCCCAGCAAATACTCCCTGAATTTTTCAGTCATGGCCCACTTAAGGGCCAAGAACTCCAACTTCATAGAACTGTAGTTCTGCATGTTCCTCTCAGTGGGCCTCAGACCTCGACTAGCATATGCTATTGGCCTTACCTTACCCGCTTGTTCTTGAGAAAGAACAGCACCTAAGCCACCATGGCTTGCATCTACCTCCAAAATAAACGGAAGGGAGAAGTCAGCATAGGCCAACACAGGGGCTGTAGTGAGCTTTGTTTTCAAAGCCTCGAAACTCTGTTGGCATTCCCCAGTCCAACATTTGATAGCCCCACGCTCAGACCTCTTACCAGCCTGAGCGCGACCAGACTCAGCCACGGCCCTGTGCAGAGGGGCTGCCAGCTTTGCAAAGCCCTCTACAAAGCGACGGTAGTAACTGGCAAACCCCAAAAACGACCGTAGCTCTGAGACGGTGGTGGGAGTTGGCCAGTTGGCTACAACGTCAATTTTACTCGGGTCAGTGGAGACACCCGCACCAGAGATCACATGGCCCAAGTAACTTACTTCCTTTTTGAAGAAGGAACACTTGCTGAGCTTGGCCTTTAAGCCCTCAGCCTGGAGTCTCCCAAGCACCACTTTAAGCCGCTCTAGGTGTTGCTCTACTGAAGAAGAGAACACCACAATGTCGTCTAGATACAGCAAAAGAGACTGGCACTGCTGGTCACCAAAGATGCGCTGCATCAACCTCTGAAAGGTACTGGGGGCATTGCAAAGACCAAAAGGCATCCTGTTCCATTCGAACAAGCCAAAAGGTGTACAAAAGGCTGTCTTCGCCCGGTCTGCCTCAGTGACTGGCACCTGGTTGTACCCACTGGCAAGGTCCAGGGTAGAAAACCAACAGGCACCAGACAGAGCGTCAAGGGATTCGTCTATACGTGGTAGAGGAAAGGCATCCTTGCGGGTCTTAATATTAAGTTGCCTGTAGTCCACGCACATGCGCAGACTACCATCCTTTTTCCTCACCAGTACAATGGGGGATGCATAGGGACTGCTGCTTTCGCGGATTACCTGTGATGACAGCAGCTGGTTAATGTGTTCTTTCACAACCTCATAGTCTGAGGGTGGAATACGCCTATAGCGTTGCTTGACAGGAATGTCATCAACCAGGGGGATGTCATGCGAGATCAGGTCAGTACAACCTAAGTCTCCATCGTGAGACGCGAAGACACTGCTGTACTCTCCCAGGAGAGACTTTACCTGCTGCTGTTGTCCAGCTGAAAGAGCTGACAAGTCCAGGTCTTCTAGCTGTGATGGTACAGTGGGTGAAGCTGTATGGGAGGACATTGTAGCTACCCCAGTTGGTACCTCTGCAACTCCAGACGGGAGGCTGACAACATTAACAGTGTCCAACGTACCAACCACAATGCGGGGATACAACATCACATCCACAGACCCTACATTTACCACTGGTATGTAAGCTGTACCCCCCACTAACCCGAACCAGGGCAGGAGAGGCAAGCAACCCCGCAGGCAAGCCAGAGTCCAAAGGCTCGAACAAAACTGTTGAGCCTGAAAACTGCTCAGAGCAAGTGGCTGCCACGATCTTCATGACACCACCAGGAATCCGCCAAGCTTTATTACCCCTGACTTTCACTCTCCCAGGGGTGTCCTGGGGGGCTGCGGTCATAGCCTGATGGCACCGCTGCAGTGCCTGCAACACAGGCCCTGGTGCCTCAGAGACACAAGGCTGTGAAAACAGTGCTGCACCATGTTGCCCAAAGAGCTCATGGTAGCACTTGCGGATCACATTCATCCCCAACACACCAGGCACTTGAGCGGGCACACCGCCCGGAGGGTCTCTTACGACTAACACTCCGCACCCAGGCATCACTTTGCCGCAAAGTTGCATTTCAAGCTCCAGGTAACCGATATAGGGGATTGCCAAACCGTTAGCAGCTCTAAGCTGTAACCAGTGACATGATCGGAGACGCTCCTGACCCCAAGGCTCAAAATACTGGTGGAAAAAGCTCTCAGAAACAGTGGATACCATGGAACCAGTATCCACTAAGCTAGGGACCTTTATACCACCCATATCCACATCTACATGGGGACAAGCCGAAATTAGCTTAGAAACATCTAAGTTACTTGAAACAACTTGTGAGCCAGTAGCGGCCCCACCCAAACTGTGGCTCTGCAGTTCGGTGGGTGCTAGTTTTCCGACCCCGATGCAGCATGAGGCCGCCTGTCAACATTGGATGGGAGCTGTGAATGAAACCGAGAACGAGAAGGAGCACGCCTACCATCACACTCCCTCGCAAAATGACCGGGCTGATTGCAGCGCCTACATATTACTGGGCCAGTACGAGATGGGCGACTGTGCGGCTGAAAATGCTGCAACTGAGCAATACTTGCAGTGAGCTGATCAAGTTGCCCCTGCTGACGCTTAAGCATTTCCCTCATCTCACACATCTCAGACACTGGGGGTGAAGAGACAGCTTGCTGATGGCCACCCTGAACGCCATACTGGACACCAAACACTGTAGGGACCGAGTAACTGCGGCCCCGCACACCGCCAGGTAGGCCTTCACGCTCCCACCGGATTGCTTCTGCTCGAACCTCAAGCAAGGTGCTGTTAGGTTGTCTGCGCACTAACTGCTTGAGCTCACGCCGCAAGGAACTATCAGAAACATGCTCCGCAAATTGGTCTCGCAGGAGTGTGTCAGCATTCGGCATGTCCATAGGTGCACACTGCTTCACTTTCTCCATGAGGCCCATTAAAGCGAGGGAAAACTCCTGAAGAGTCTCTCCCTCCTGCTGCTTCCTAGAGAAGAAAGCCGCCTGCAGAGAAACATACGATTCTGCACAACCGTAAAGCTCCTTCAGAATGGCAAACACACTGTCCGGGTTCTCTCTCACTGTGCTAGAGCGATATTTTATCTCCTCTCTAGCCCCACCCTCCAGGTGATCAAACAGAAAAAATGCCTGGTCAGCTCGGGACAAATGCCGAGCCCTCATGCACGCCTGCACTTCCTCAATCCACTCACTCAACCCCATGCCAGTATTACCTCTAAAGACTGGACACTTCCTATCTCGAGGGACAAACACTAACCTCTCTGCTACAGGGACACTAGGACTAGAGGGGGCAATAGATGGCCCAGAAGAGGCAGGCGGTACAGAACTAGGGCCAGCCTGTTCCTGTCTCAACCGGTCATTATCGGCCTTTAATTGGGCAATTAAGTCTCTAAGTTCCTGTACCTCTTCCGCCATAATGGCAATAACACTTACTGCACTAGGGTTACCAACCAGAGTGCAAAAGCACCCCAAAAGCCTAGTGTGCTTACACTACCCCCTTACCAGAACTGGCACGAAGCTCATCTGGGAACCGCTGCTGCCTTGTCTCTGTATGCCGCTCAGTTTTGCCTACAAAACAGATACTGTTAACACACCAGCACAAACAATAAAACACGGCAAGTACCACGAACACACGTCTCTGCTATTAGAGTAGGTCCTGTCAACAACGCCAAGATGTGGCGGCGGGGGCTCGGAGGGGCAATTTAACCCAATACGTTTGACAGAATTACTTGTTGCACGACAACGCCACCCTGGGAATTTCACCCAGAGAGTTTTGATAAGGACACACAGGTACGTTCCACTGAAATGCGGGAGACGTGGTTCGTGGTATTAACCATATAGGTTTTATTGAGAAATCAGTTTAAAAATCAATAAAAATGAGTTATGCACGAAAAGAAAAATAAACTAACCAATCAGGGCAGAGGCTATGTAAAGAGTGACTGGGGAGTTTCCCCAAATTAAAGAAATCAGAGTGAATCACCCACACACACACACACACAGGAGTGACCACCACCAGGGACCACAGCACACCAAACGAGGGGGGGACACCACCACCAGTCACCACCACTGGCCTCTGACCCTGGAACAAAAAAAAATACAATTAACCAAATGCAATCACAGCAAATACCAAATAATTAAATAATGGGCAGGTTAAATCAAAATAAAGTGTACAAAAAAAAAAATATTTTAAATACTTAAACACCGCCCAAAGAAATTAACACAAAACTACTAATTCAAAGAAAACAATCCAAGAAAACAAAAAAAAAGAATCACTACTCAAAAGAAGCCAAAAGTAGTTATAAATTAACCCACTAAATCCAAATACACGACTTAATACAAGAAAACAGAATAGAAATAAATAAACGAAACTAAATAATCAACCCCAAATTAAACCCCATGCATCACTCATACAGGAAATCCTTAAAAGTCAGGTCCAGGCGTCTGCCGTGGACGCGACCAAGTTGGTGCTGGTGACAGTAAGGAGTACAAGGTTGCCTGTCACCAAGCCACAGTCATTCAAATAAGCTGCGCAGTTAAGCCGGAGTCCGAGCCGACACACCACTACAGCCTGCGCAGGAGGCAACACTGCCGAAGTAGGAAAGGCAGCAGGAGAACAGTGCAGCCGAAGGGGACGAAGACAAAGCAGCAAAACTGGGGACAAAGCAGCAACCGGGAGGAGACAAAGCAGCAACCAGAAAGAAACAAAGCAACAGCCGCTCCAGAAGCCAGCGGTGACGGTAGTACTCGTCCGTGGCAGCCTCAGCCAGTTAGGGGGGTCCCTAATAACAGATAGGGTTAGCATGGCTAAGCTACCGATAGGATTGAGTGAGTGGACTAGAGAAGTGACTTACCGGAAGTGCGTCAAATGCTGACACAGAGCTAGAAAGAGAAACCCGCACAGTTAGTCGCCATCCCTCCAGACTCGACAGTCAGCAGAACCTGCAGAGCAAGCAGTGCCGCCGGACTGCTAGCAACACGGCTGACCCGGAAGTGAATCAGGGAGGTGCAGGAAGGGCAAGAGAACGCTGCCTCCTTTAAAGCATGACCAGGTAACGGCCGCCAGGTGTACCTAATTAATCACAGCGCCCTCTATACTGCTACAAACGCGAATATGCAAGACTCCATGGCTGAACTTTGGCTCCAAGTCTCTGGTCTTTTCCGAACTCCAGACCACATCCAGGTTTTATAGCTGAGCAGCTGTTTCTCAGCGGAGCTGCAGGGGCGGAGAGCAATGACTCATTTCCATAAAGCACAGGCGGATTAGAAAGGTGACTAGTTCAATAGTGACATCACACATCGATATTTTATCGTAATAGTGACGGTTAATGTAACTAAGTGACTAATGATTAAGTAGCCCAAAACGAAATTTCAGTATCATTGAAGTAAATTTCCTTTGGTCTGTTGTAAGTGCTTTGGGGGAAAACCAGGCAGCCACTTTCACTGCTCACCAGCCGCTGTGATGATGATGTTGTCATTGCTGACGGTGATGAAGATGATGATGTAGTCCACCTCTGCTCCCTGCTTATTAATTTTCTGCTGAATAAATGTTGTCAACAAAGGAAAGACATTCTCGTGACAGTTCTCTTCCAAGCGGTCACCTTCCTCTTTAGCCTTGTGATTGATATTATCTTTGGTTATCTGTCAACGTTTGTAACCACATGACGAGTCTTGCCTCACTTGACATACAATCTGTACCTGAACACACATTCAAATATAGCTCTTTTGTTCAACATATATACATAATTCTGCTGCTTTGCGGATCTAATTGCAGAATCTAATCCATTTATTACACTGGCTGCATTTATGTTGTTGGAAAAGTGCCATGCAGTCATGTTCAAGGCAGTGATATGTCTCAATCTTGACAGGTGTGGGCTAAATACAGATTAGTCATCTTATCAGTGTGACCTAATACACGAGGTGCCACCCTTTTGCACATATTTTGATTTATAGAGCAAGCAGGGCAATTAAAAACAAACAAACAAACAAACAAACAAACAAACAAAACAAAACAAAAACAGTGGCATTTACAACGTATTAAATATGCTCTCAGGTTTTTACGTGTCATTCAAAAACCCCAAATAGACACCTGTGTAAGTCAATCTCTCTTTTGATTGCTTACTTAAGATAGTGCCTTGATGGTACACTACATGGGACCTTGTTTTAATCAGATTAGCGGATTAGCATCGTTTATACAGATTACTTTATAACCTGGATTGAGGGTGTGAAGCGGGATTCTTCAGAAGGATTCTGGGAGTGAAGGACTGCTCCCTCTAAACATTCGTAAGTCCATTTCCAGTTTCTTTTTATTATAGTTTGTTTTCCACTGTGGAGTAAAATCATTCAAGGTTTTTCTTTATCAAACAAGAGAGGTTGACTATTTAGAGAAAAAAAAAAAAAATGAATTATTTCTTTCTTGACAGAGAATGCCGGTGATAAACGTAGAGGACCTTACAGACAAGGACAAAGCTGTAATGGAAGTAAACCAGCTTAAACTTGAAGTGAAACTAGAAAGGTGGTTGGTAAGTTCTTTACACTGTGGTGAATATTAATATATATATGTATATTAAGATTAACACAAGTAAAGTAGGATGTAGAAGACTTTAATTTGTGATGAGCAACAAAGGGTAATAGCCTCTTTGAATGCAATTTTTCAAAGTGCAATTATATTTTCAAGGACCAGTATTTAAATATGAAATAAATTACTGGTTTAAGATTTATTAACACTTTTTTGTGATCTCCTCAGACATCCAAATGTTGTGAAGAAATCAAGGACTACATTCAGGCTGGAGTGGAGGAGGACACCCTTGTCAAAGGCATTTCAGAGGAGAAGAACCCCTTCAAGGAGAAAGGTGGCTGTGTCATCTGCTAGACTGGATCAGGGGAGCTTTTCATAACTCAGATTAGCATCCAAAGACATTCTCCCTCCCATCATAAAAAGGATTTGCAGACAGAGAAGACTAGAGAAGACGCCATAAAAGAAAGAATTTATAAAATTTCACAAGTTCCTAAGGTACCATCTCCCCATATTCTGGTCAGACTTGTGAACTTATAATTCTATTCTTTGAAAAGATGCAATATAAAAGAGTTGTATTTGGCAAGGGTTATGTAATGCTTCCCTCTCATGTGGTGTATATAGTCTGAGCAAATGAACCCATGTGTGCTTTCATACACAAAAGCAACTGTCATTAAATTTGCTTGTTTATATCTCAGCCTGCCTCTATTGTTCAATGCACATATGATAACCATGACAGTATTGAGATACATCACTATAAGAGAACATACACACTTTTAGAGTTTTCAAAACTTTACATTCATTAATCTTCATCGGAGCATTATCTTTTTCATATCATTGTAAGTATGAAACATTTTGTATTTTGTTTAGATGTATTCTTCCCATACTTCCAGACAGCTCCAGCTTTCTAAATAATTTTTAAATAGTCAGTTTGCAGTGTCTTGAAAGTTGTTAGACTTTTTAGTGATAATTTTCTAATTGTATGGCACGTCTATACATTATAATTGCAATGTAGTGTCATGACCGAATGATCTAAAGGGTCATCCTCAGTATTGATCAAAACTTGAGGAACATGTGATACAGTTTACATGATTTATGCAAACCCACAAAGCTGCTGATGTGTTCCTGTAACACTTCAAATAAGGCGTGTGTGTTGGTGACCCTTTGTTAACACTGAGCAGTGAATGTGGCAGCACTCCTACTTAAGAGTTTAAAAGTGACCTTCCGCAGACAGGCGGAAGTAAATAAATAATAAATCCTCATTAAGTGTCACCATTGTTGTTCAATGGTGGAATTTCCCGAAGCGAAAGTTGAAATATACAAAGGTTTTACTTTTAGTCCGGGTTAATGTTTGAACCCGCGTGAGCGTCGGCCAGCATGCGCATGCGCAGACGCCACTGTCAACCAAGATGGCACTGCACAGAGGAGCCCTTCGCCTAACCCTGCTGCGCCACAGCCGCCACCTGAGCAAATTCAGCTCCCTTGGTGGTGTCCGGTTGGCGTCTGAAAATGTGGTGTCTCAATCCGCAACGTCCAGTCCCCCAGAGACCGCGGGAGACAATTTAATCTACACACAAGAGCACCTAGCTCTGAAGGAGTCCCTGAGAAAGGTACGGAAGCACCATGGACACAAAGCTCCGCCACACGTTAAAGATGACACATTAAAACAAATGTTCGTGTACAGAAGGGTCGACTGGGGAGGGGGAGTGGGTGAGAGGTTCTCCTCAGCTCACGAAAAAGAAAGACAACTAACAAACAAGTCGGGTCTTTCAGGTGTTTTTCACGCTGCCACAACTGGAAATGGATGTTAATGGATGGGGGGGCGGCACTATTAACCACGATTTAGAGCGTCATAACTATTCAAACGTTGGCTTAGAGGGGTGACAGCCATCCAATCTGCAGCCAAAGAGTCAAACACATTCAAGTGATGGCCACCCACAAGTAAGGTAAACAACAGTTCAACTGCTTGTGCAGGTGTTAGATGGGTGTCGAAACCAACAGGCACGTCAGACATGAATGACAACCGTCCTATCCTTTCCCCTCAAGTGACATAAGCCTACTTCAAGGCAGATGTGCACAGAGTATATAGACACGTTTACGAGACTAAACACAGTCTGGCCTTTATGTTTTCACCTCCATGCCAACTGCTCATACAAGCATGTGCAACATCTATCACTGCTCTTAGACTCATCAAGATATGGTTACATCTGCCAGTTCAGATTTTGAGCATTTGGTGTTACGTGCCAGGAATCATTTGGGGGATGGACAGGCCTACAGGTTTGTGTGGTGACTCACAACCCTAAAATGAGGGGAACACAATGAAAGAAATAGGCAGAGGCATCCCACACCCAAGCACTGCCAAAAGAACACATTCAGCAGCTATCAGATATTTTTATATATAGTTTGAAAAGAATAGATATGATTTTGAACTTTTACTTAATTGTCAGTGTGGTTCTTAGAGGCAAATTTTCGCTGAAAATTGTTGAATGATCTACTATTGATCTACTAGAAGTGAGTTTTAGTTTAATGGTGACTCGGCCAGGGGATTCTGATGACTGTCTACTGAGCCCACAATCACTGCAGCTCAAAATACTGCATACCATAATGATTTAGGAAAGCCAATGCGCATGAAATTGCAAGACAAAACCTTGAACTATTCCGATGTATTGATAATTTACAATGACTGTTTCACTTGAATTTATCTTGAAATCAACTTGGAGCATCACTTTGAGGAGAAGATAGA
Source organism: Echeneis naucrates (assembly GCF_900963305.1). Taxonomy (NCBI): domain Eukaryota; kingdom Metazoa; phylum Chordata; class Actinopteri; order Carangiformes; family Echeneidae; genus Echeneis; species Echeneis naucrates. The sequence continues at coordinate 11,346,168 of NC_042521.1, forward strand.
ATTTAATCTATGTTAACCCCCCCCCCCTTTTTTGTTTTGGTTAGTGGATTATCACAGTTAATGGTTTCACATCCAGAGCTACAGATTTTCAGGATCTAAACATCAGTGGCAGAAAATTATGGCATTAAAAAATCAAAGCTAATGTTAGTAATCAGTCTGACTCACTATGGATATTAATTACTAGACAGACTTTGGAGACAGAGGCTGCAAAAATTACTGAGAAATGTCTAATTTAAGGCAGGGGGTAAACATGTTGCGGTAAATGTTGTGTGACTAAACTTCTAAAGGATATGAGTAGGTTGAAAATAAACTAGCACTGGGAATATTGGGAAGGATGAAAATGGGACAAGGAAATGCAGAACAATATGTTGGTGGTGCAGGAAAGGGAACTTGAGGCAGCGTGGTTTATTAAAAGAATTCACTGAGGAGTAAGTGTGTGTTTATATACGGTATCCAAATGAGGTTATAGGAAATCCTTCAGTTGCTCGTAAGTGTAAATGTGTCCGCCATATGGAATGATATATTCACATGCTCATTAACGGATTAAATAAAATAAGTCCCTTGCCAAGAAATGAGCCAGTCAAGTATGCAGGATCTAGCTTTTTCACACGAACAAGTCATCTCACAAGCCCAAGGCAGTGCTTGTTGGAGGTCAACTGCTGTTGTTCATGGCAACAAGACACCAAAAGAGATTTCCTTATTTCTAGGAAGCTGTTAATGCCTGGCCTCCCTGGGTTTCAGACAGGGATTTCCTTCTCTACACAACAAAGCCATCATAGTCAGTCACCTTCAGCAGCATTTACATATAAAAAGTGCCATATACGAGTAAAAGAACAGTATTTTTATGTTTTTCTATAGTGGAAATTTAATTAGGAGCAAACAGTAATTTGAATATAATTAAAATTATTTTGAGGGCAAGTGCAATAGGAATGGGAATCTTTTACTATTTCACGATTCAATTATGATTTTTGGTGCTATGATTTGATTCATAATGATTTCTGCTTCAATCTATAGGTGTGCAAAGGATCCTCACGTTCTACTTCAGTCTGCAAGGCAGAATGACAAATGGAGATATTAAAGTGTCTTTTTCAGATTTATTAAGTTTTAAGCATTTATCCATGCTTAGATGGAATTGTTGCATAAAAGGTGACTTGAGCATAGTGGGCACAGACCTGACCATTACTGTGGCGTGGTGGTTAACGCTGTCACCCCACAATAAGAAAGGGGTGCATTGATTCCCGGTAGGGCCACCTTTAAGTTAATTGGTTGAGTCTAAATCTTTGCCTTCAACAAGGATGGGGCCGGTTGACTCTCTCTTTCCTCCATTATTGTAGTTTCCTCCTTGTTTTGGTGCTTATCGCACATGCGTATGTTCCAGAACCGGCTCTGTGGTGACGCATACAAAATGGAGACAGACAGCCTATGGATTAGTTTTATTTATTTATTTATTTATTTTATCGATTTTGGAACATTTTAAATTGATTATGAATTGTAGTAAATGATCATGATTCTTATATGAATCGTTTTTTTTTTTTTGGGCACACTCCTAAAGTGCAGTATCCAAATCACAGGAGCTCCAAAAAATAGCAGGAATTATTATGTGTTGTGTTTTTATGCATTATTAACAGCATAAGCTGTGTTGTGTGACAGAGACGTTTTGTACTATAAATTCCAGACAAAAAGTCCACATTTGTTAATGTTTTTGTCAATTTGAATTAAAACATTAGGCCAGACTGAATAAGTCTTTTATGATATGAATGATATTAAAACAAATCAGCCATCTATTCATCATCTATTTAATTCCTCAGAATTAGCTCCTGATGTTTGTAGGTACTTCAAATCCCTCACAGTTGAGACTATACCACAGTTATATGCAGCATACAGATTGATGTTTTGTTTAAAAAACTCACCTATACTCATTAGTAGATTTGGTTAGAAGACAAAATTCAAATGGATATGGCCAAACAGTAATTAGTTTTATGCGTCACTGATAAATATTATGAGCAGCATAGATGGCAAGTGATATTATGATACCTGTAGTTACCTTGTGATTCCCAGCCCTAACCTCGTTCTATTCTTAATGTGGAGTAATCCCCAGTGCCCGGAGTATACCTCAGTCTCCCCTGACAAGTTTTTGGAAGAAATGACAATGTAATGTTCTTGACCCTGTCTTACAACATGGGGGTCTGACAATGTAAAATTGCGTTGGTACGCAGTAACCTTGGGGAAGAGATATGGAGTTACTCCCAAATGACCTTTATGTTTCCTGTTTCAGCAGCTTCTCGACCCTCCCTTTCCTTGTTCTAGATTTTAAATTTAAACACATAGGAGTTTAATGTAGGGGAAAGGGCATCATTTCCTTTTTTCATTCCTTGTTTTGGTTGAGGTAATGTAAGTTCGCTGATTTTCACACCTTTATACGTGTTGAAAATAGTATTTGTGTCTTCACTTTGCCTATGTGAAAGAGTAATCGAATACAGTTAATTTTCCACAACCCACATTACTACACAATACTTATTCAACTCCTGTCATTGGTTGAAGCTTAAATGTTATTATTATTATCACTATACCAAATTACGCTAATCACTTTTGTTTTAATCATTACTTTTCATCATCTTTACCCACTATTTAGAGCACATTGCACTCAGCAACCATGGTCCGTTAAGTTTTTGTGCATGCATTTAAGTGAATAACACCTGTAGGAAACAAGCTGCAGTTGTTTAAAATATTTTGGCTGAATAGCATAGAGCTGTTAGATGGGGGACATTTTAACACATTAGTTTTAATTAATTTTAAATTATTTGCTTTAAGTGGCAGGAACAGCACCTAATACTGACAATATTTTGCAAAAACTGTGATTTTATGCGCTAAATCTTCCTTTTGGAAAAGCCTGCTATGCCAGGTAGATTGGTTAAAGAAATTAATTAATTAAAAAACAAACAAAAAAAAAAACCAACATAAAAATACCCCACAACCCGTAACCTTACATATCTCCATCCTATTTTCTGTCAAGCACCCTGAGCTCTCACCAAAATAGCACTGTGTAAGGGCCTCAGTAGATTGGTCATTCATAATTACCCCATGCAGCTGTGGGCCACTTCAAAGTGCTCATATGGAGGCATGGCACTGAGGTTCATCCATTCCATAGCCAGGTTGTGTCCAACTCCTCACTCCTTGTTGACATTTCACAAAACTAGGCACTGCTGGGATACATAATGCCTCTTGAATTTGGAGTAGACAGACAAAACAAAATGCTCTCACAGTTAAAGATAGATAGAAAGTAAAATTCAGTTGCAAGATAGCCAGAATCCATTAGTTTTTTTCTTTGAAAATCCCAATATTTTTTTTTATAGTATTGAAAATGAATACTGTGTATTTGTTGTTAAATCACATTAAACCTTTATTTAAATAACACAGTACCCTTGTGTAGGCAGTGCAGCTGGATACATAGAGAGTTAACCCTAACCCTGCGAAAGGAGAATGGATATCATAAGTATAGGTTTCTTCACAAAATCTTATTTTAGCCTGCTTTTCGAAGAATGACTTAGAAGTTTTTTCTACCCTGCCAAGAAGAGCACGCCGGGCAAAACTGTAACTCATCAGGATAATGGCATTAGAATGGTTGAATGGAAAGATGGTGACTATCAGCATAATACTGGCTATAGACTTAGCCACGAAAAAAATATCAGTATCAGTCCTCAAAGGCCCATGAGTCTTTTTTGTATTCCACAACCATACAATTTTACCAACATTTTCACTTTTTTTTTTTTCTGTTGTGCTTTGTGCAATTCCTTTAGGGACGGATTTAGGGATTTAAACAGAACTTCTGTCATTGTTTTATGAGGCCATAGTTAGTCATGTTGTATGTCACCAGCCAAGCCTCAGTTACCAGGAAGGCACTGACAACATACACATTTAGGAAACAGCGGCATGTGCAATTCATCACCGCATTCATCATTGTCGTCCTTATAGATTCACTACGTATTTTCCAGCCTGCTTTCTATTCATTGATAGGTAATGCCATGTTGCTGTCTGCTGGCGATGGTTTGTAAAGACAATAAATAAGAGATGAAAACCACACAACAAGACAAGTATGCAGAGCAATAATTAAATGTCGGGGCTTCTTTAATACTTACTATATACAAATATATTTGTGGGCTTAGCTGTGAGACAGGAAATTAGGTAGTTGGGCTCTTCTTGATTTAAATAGAAACCTATAAACATTAAGATTTCTGCTGAAAGGAAAAATGCTTAATGTAACATTCTAAGTTACACAAATGTGTCAGACTTTTGCCTTGTGTTTGTGCTATAGATCATCGACCAGGAGATCAACCCCCATGTAGATCAATGGGAAGCAGAAGGGAAGTTTCCAGCCCATAAAATCTTCAAAATCTTAGGAAATGCTGGCTTTCTAGGAGTCAACAAGCCAGTCAGTAAGTTTTGAATTATATGGTTATGTTCACAGAAGGACAACTATCATTTAAACAAGAACTGTTTTCTGGTGATGAACAAAGTTGAAGGTTATGGAATTGGCATGGATATACTCATAGGAATGAAAAGCTGTGTTTGTTTGACCACCATCTGTATTACAGCTGTGATTGATTTGCAGTGCATGCTGGGAGATTGGTTCCAGTCCTTTGACTCTGAACCGAAAGTTTGAACTGCTTAAGAGTAAGGGATTTTTCTTGTTCATCCCTTTTGCCAGATTATGTTTCACATATCTGTGAGCAAATGACAACATGCTTTTCAACTTTAGTTTAATGCACCTGGTTGTTCTGAATGAACAAGTCAAAACCATTAAATATCAGTAATAAGCTCAGAGTTGTTTGACTTGTATTTGCAGAATAACTTATGTATGGCTTTGTCGTTTCAGGGTGGTATGCAAATTCAATTCATACAAGCATGAACATTAAGCAATAACATATGCCTCAGTGCACATGATCTATGCTGTTGGGCCATCCCGCTTCTATTTCTGTATCCAATATGAATTGGAACTCCCATGATAAATCTGTAATATGAAAATTGAAAAGGCCTTGGTACAGCACAAATATTGCTATACTAATATTAGGTGGATCAAAATCTGTAGACAAGAAACTCTTTGTACAGTTTGACTGCCTCTGCTTAAATTATCATTTTTTGTGTCTTTCTCCCTGCTGAATTCATGCATTTTCTTTGTCTTTGTCTTCTCGTCAACCATACGTTAAAGTCTGTCTGGTTTTGAAATGTCCCTACTGTGATAATTGGTGCTGGTGACACAGCAGCACACCACAACAGCTGTCTCCTTCAGTATAGCCCATTGCCAGATGTGGAACAAGCTGGGTCAGTGCTGAAGTGGAGGAGGGAGAAGAATAAATACAGTACAGGACCACAAAATATTTGTGGTGATGCGTTGCTCATTCTGAATATGTGAAGAGATTTGTGGAAAGTCTTTGTCCGTCAAAATAAGTGGTCTAAAGTTTCATGCAGTATATTCAGTTATTCCCAGCTTAATAGCTTCATTTACCTCTGTGAGTTCTTGCCTTGATAACATCGTTATAATAAAATTACTGCAGTGGATTATCTGACAAATAATGATCACAGAAATAAATTTGTGTTGAACTGAGTCTTGTAAACAAATCCATCACAGGTCTGTAAGTCAAAGAGGTAGGAGGGCAAAGGAATTAAAAATGTGCTGACTACACAAGCCTTAAGCATTAGTTTACAGGATTATAGCGGAGAGGCAGCCCTGCTGAAGGTTGTGAAGACACAGTGTACTATCAGGTGGTACATTATCATGCACAGCACCATATATTTTATGTGAGATGCCACATATAAAATATTTTTTTGAGACTGAAAAGACTATATATAATTATTATGTGCATACTCTACATATATTGATTGACTAGTGAAACAAATTAGCTATAAAAGTAAAAAATTTGTAGGGCGTTGCCATTACATTAAATTCACCTCTGTCTTGTCACTGGTTTCAGTCTTTCAAACTTACATTGAAATGTAAAAGTTGATTCTAAAACTGCTTTCATGTTCTATTTTCTGTTCATGGCATTAACACATTAAAAATGCAGCTGTAATGAGTTAGATTTACGCCATTATTATTATTATTTAGTGCTCCCAAGTGCATGAAAGAGGCTTATGGCCTAATTTAATCTTAACATTTACAGTATGTTTGACATTGCTAACTAATTTCCTGTTTCTGATTTCTAAAGTTATACAGAACAGTTTGTTCTTTCATTTAGGTCATAGATGATAAAATTCAACACTGATTTTCCACTTTTCTAATGATTGAGGAAAGGCTTTATTACCTTTCCAAACATGAGAACAGGAAGTTTCATGAGGCAGCCATTTTGAGGAAGAAGACAGGGATGACCTTTGGCTCCCTGCCTGTTTTCCGCAGCACTGACAGAGAAGTATGTGCAGTGCACGCCACTGCATCAGCCATGTCTTCTTCCAGAAAGATAAAGCCTGACTGCCTGCGTGCTTTTCCCTTGAACAAAATATTTTGGCTATTAATATTTTCTTGAACAACCTCCAAGATTGTTGCTTTCTCATAGTTTCATCACATCACACTGCAGTGGTTATGCATACCTTCATCTTTTGTAGGCATGCATGACCAATACAGAAAGAGGCTAGAATATTTTGGAAAATTTCAGTCACTTTCAATCAATTCTTTGCCCTTCAATATTTATTTATATTTATATGTATGGAGCTCCACCAGATGAGAGCATGCACTGAGGAACATCTGCTGTTCAGAAGAAACATATGTATAGGACTGACATTTGTGACAGAATTTTGTTTGCTTTTCTTCTGCTTGCTTGTTCAACCAGACGACCTGCTGTTTGTTTAAAGTGGGGCAAACCTCAGTGCTTCCCTTTGTCCACATTAACAACCGCAGGGTTTCCGATGCTCAGGGACTTATCGCTGCACAGCTGCACCTGCTTCCTCTTATTTTTTTGCTCCCCCATTCCCTTGTTTTCTTGTTCTACTATATCTCTCCTCATACTGTTGTTCCCATTTATTTAGCTTGCTTTCTTATATTATACCTCTGTTTCTGACAATCTGCCAGACTTGCATTTCCATTATTAAATAATTTGTCTGATATGATGTTGAAGCACTTTGCCTCCATGTGGTAAACTAGCTGATAATTATTGTCAATCCGTGCTTATATCTTTCATCCAGTGGCTGGCGTACTGTATTTAGCTGTGGGAAAATGCTAGACCAGCATCAGATGATGAACATTTTTCTGCACTGCAGAGATCATTCAATTTCACATAGTTTTATTTTGATAGGATGTTTGAAGCCAAAAATGACTTGGGAGAAGGGAGAGGATGCATTAGCAAACTCGCTCCATGTGTGCAGGAAAAAAGTACATTAGTGTAAAACCAAGGATATTCATTTCACAACGGATTGTGAAACTGATGATGAAAGGTAAAAACACAGGTCTTTATGAGGATAAGTCACAGTGGTGTTTTAAACATGGTTTTGTAATTCAGTGTTCGACTCCATTAAGGACCTAAGGTCTTCTCAAACGTCTGCATTGGCAGAGAGCAGGAAATAGACATCCATTTTTGACTTGTTCAGTAAATGGGCTATAAGAGATCAAAACTGGGTTTGTTACACTAAGTAGAACAGATGAAATGACACTGAGATGACAGTGACCCTCGTCTGCAGCATGTTACTCATCTTCACGCAGTGCTTTTTACACATACTTATAGGTGGAGCAATTAATGGCAACATCCTGTAATTAACTGAGTGGACACTGGTGCCAACAGATCAGTTTAGAATATTATGTATGTAAACTTGCGTGTGTGTTTGCAGGAGCATGGCAGGCAGTGATTTTTATTATAGAGATAAGAGGAAAGACACCAGACAGATAGGGATGGCGGTGGCTCCAAGGTTAGTTAAGGCGGCAAATATCGTCATGGGATATATATTTATCCAAAGTGGCCTCTGATAAGCCATAGTTTCTTTCCTCTGTCAGTTGTAAAGGTCCAATTCTAATTTCAGATTTGCATGAATATGGAAAAAGAATCTATGTACAATATAAACATTAATCTTTCAGCAGTAGTTGAAGGAGTGTGTATTTTGTCCTGTTCAGAATATGGAGGCTTGGGACTGGACTTCAGCTACAGTGTAGCAGTGGCAGAGGAGCTCGGCAACATCCGTTGCGGAGGCGTCCCCATGGCCATCGGTGTACAGAGTGACATGGCTACTCCTGCACTGGCCAGGTACAAAAACTCCAGAGTCTTAGACAATTTGAATCTAGTGTTTTTACTCTTTTAGTCTTTAAAATCTGAACAGTTTGGGTTGGTCCTATGTCCTCAAGTAAAGGCAGATCCTGCCGGTAGAGCTAATCTTCGTCCACGGCTGCCCTTTTTTTGATTGAGTCATAACTACTCTGTGATGAGAATGACTGCTTTCTGCATTTTTTCCTTTTTTAACCACCAGTAGAGTAATTTGAAGTGCATTGTCAAACATTTTCTTCCTACATGGCTGTGTTTGAGATGATAAAATATTGCTTGTATCTGGTAGAGGACCAAATACAAGCAATATTTTTAAGTATTTTTAAGCAAATCAATTAATTAATTACTAGCGCACAGCATTATTGCAAAACACAGTGGCAAGAGAATTTTGAAAGCCAAGAGCATCTGACCTCTAATAGATGAGTCAAAACGAGATCATTTTTCCACAGGTCTGGCACATTCACAATACAATATCAATGTTCAAGAAGAACAAAAATATCCTGTCTTGAAAAAGGAAAGTGCCACACCTCTAAGATCAACTCTTGCATTTAGTCATGAGGCCAAGTCCTCATCATATGACTTGCGGCCTCATAAGTAAATATCAGGTAGTGCAATGTTGGGCTATTCAAAGCTAAACTCCCCAAAGGATATGTGGATTGATATATTTGGTAATCGTTTCTGTGACTCCTGTACATCCTTGGCTTGTCAGTGAAATAGACTGTCTCGTTAGCTTAATTATGGAATCTACATCTGCAATGTTAAGTACTAAGGGAGGAGCCAAAACAAGGGAATTACCATAGGAGCTTGGGGCTGGACTGGAGCTGTAAGTGCCTGAATACATCACGTCAGATTTGTTTTAGAGCAGGATTCAACTGCTGTGTCTTGCTTTTTTCAGACATTAACCTGATGTTTGCGTTAAATATAGAAAGGGTGACCTCATCTTCAAAGAGATGAGGTCCCCCTTTAAGGGATGTCCTGAAGTTAAAAGTAACAACTAATTACTCGTTGCTCATATTTTTTGATTCCTTCATTTATGTGTCCAGATTTGGATCAGATGAGCTAAAGGAAGAGTTTCTCCTTCCATCCATCATGGGGGACAAAGTGGCCTGCCTCGGAGTTAGTGAAGTTGGAGCTGGCTCTGATGTCTCAAGTACATCTTACCCTCTCCACCTTCCAGTCTCTTGTTCTCACATTATTTCCTTTTCTAGTCCCTGAAGGACCCTTTCAAATTCATCAATGCTGCAAAAATAATCGAGGAGCTACAAATAAAGTAGATTAATAATCAATTTAATATTGATATTCTGTCATACTGTAGACTGCATATAACAGTAACTTACTGTGGTCATTTTCATCTCTAAATTTTAACTCTAAAACCTATTTGTTTTATAAACCAAAATTATGTGATCTATTCATCAACTGAAACTTTCATTTAACCTTGTGTCCTCACTCTCATCTTCCCTCCAATGTCCCTCTGCATGCATTTATACTGTCACTGACTAAGGTATTCGGACCAAAGCGGTGAGGAAAGGAGATGAATATGTGATCAATGGGGGAAAGATGTGGACCACCAATGGTACCCAGGCTGACTGGATGTGTCTCTTGGCCAACACCAGTGACGGGCCACCTCACAGGAACAAATCCCTCATCTGTTTGCCTATGAACCTGCCAGGTACGGTAGGAGTTCGTCACATATGCTAGAAACCTCTTTTTTATACATTTTTGGGGGACTTTTTATGGCTTTCTTTCACACTGTAATCAACACAAGGCCAACAGGAAACAGGGAGAGAGAGGGGAATGACCTGCAGCATAGGTCCCTTGGCTGGATTCAAACACCGGACACTAGCCATTCTACTGCCTGCACTGCCCAGGAAGCCTAATTACTGAGAAAACATTTAAACTTTGATTTCTGAGCAGATTTTGGTAGAATTTCTTATTTCAATTCTCGGAACAGTGATTTCAGAGAACCAGCAAATTTGTGGTTGCTCATGGTTGAACTGTAAACTGCATCAAGATATTGTCTGATGTGACTCAGCACTATATTCATTTCACCGAACTTAACTCAAGAGTGTGCATTTTGTTCCCTGCCTTTCCACTGTAGGTGTGCAGATTGCTCGCAAGATAGATAAACTGGGCATGTGGTCATCAGACACAGCTGAAGTGTTTTTCGATGACGTCCGTGTTCCCTGTAAGAATGTCATTGGCCAGGAAGGCATGGGCTTCACCTACCAGATGCTTCAGTTCCAGGAAGAGAGGCTCTGGGGAGTGGCTAATAGTGAGTGAGCTTTAGTTCCTGTTCATTACGTCTCTCCTCCTCACCAAGCCGAATCCTGGCATCTGTTCTACTTCTCTTTACTTTTCTATCCTCCCTTCTCATCTCTATCTTCGTCTCAATTTTATCTGCCTCCAACGGATTCAACTGAGAACAGTTCCGTCAGTTTACGCAAACACTTCTGATTATGTTTATGAAACACATGCGTTATTAAACTCCTTTAAATTTTTTTTTTTTTTTTTTGTGTTTTCAGCATAAGTCAATATTTTCATTGGCTGAGAAATTACAAAAATCTCTCACACCGATGCATTAGTGCGTATGGCCTGGTAAACTTTTACACACAATGTGAACCGACACACATTTAGTTATTATTGCCATCAAAGATTTCTTTACATTTCATAACAGGTGAATGAAAAATAGATAATGTAGATGAATCTTACCTCACCTCTCTGCCTCTCAATATCGCTAGTCCTGACAGCGATGGACAACATCATTCAGGAGACCATCCAGTACACAGGACAGAGGAAGGTCTTCAGGCAGCCTGTCCTCTACCACCAGTCAGTTCACTTCAGGTTAGCCGAGCTGCAGACGGAGGTTGAGCTGCTCCGCTCCCTCCTCTACCGTGCCACAGGTAGGTTCACCTGATGGAGAGATGGTACAACAAAACTGAACTCCATTCCCACTGCCTGTTTGAGACTTGTATTCTTAAGTAAGAGTATAAATCGTGCCGAATATATCTACAACATCCATTTTTCTTGTTTCAATGCACTCATCTCAAGATCATTCACAAAGTACTCTTTTAACAGTCTAGATTTGAAATGTACATGCTTGGGTTTTCAAGTGCAACATTTTAGAAAATGAGTGCATGCAGGTGCCGTCATGCCGCTTAATACCATGGAAAAGAGACCTTGGTAACAGATGCCATGGTTGACTTAACTCTACAAGAATCACGTGAATGCCAAACTAATCAGTAGAGGCTGCTGTGTCAATGCATGATGCTACAGGTTGGTTTAAAAGGCAGAGAGCACCAAGCAGCCTAGAACCTTAGTGTGAAGTAGTAATAGGTTAGTTGCTATAGACATCACTATAATTGGTAGTTTGACCCTCAGAACTGCGTGAGACTAGATTGATAGATCAACACAAGGATGAGTTTCATAGATATTTCATGTAAAAGCAGCACCTTGATTGTGTCACTCCATCATGTGGCTTGAATTACATTCTATCCTATATTTAAGCTATTGAGGTGTTTGAGTTTTAAGCCATATTTTAAAGACACTAGCAGCAATGTGTCCCTTCATCTAATTTCCTTATGTGATTGGTATTTGTGTTTGTGTGTTGCATATTTTCTTCAAGGAACCTAAATAAATTAAAAACTTACATTATTCTATTTAATGAAGAGTAAAGCTATGGATATAATCAAGGAGTTGTAAATAATGGCTTAGTAAATAAGACCTGTGTAAATGTGGAATAAGGGTGACATAACAAAATGTATGCTGTGTTAATATGGGCAATGAACAGTTTTGAGGATAGTATTTGACTAAAGGACACCTGGGCATGTGAATAGGTGGAGCTAGAGATCAAAACCTGAAATTAATGGCCAGTCTGCCTTACCAAACTTATTTGTGTGTGCAGTGGCTTCCTTACAGTACCCCCATGGACTTGGCCACCTGTAAATCAGGCACATACCCATCTCTACTACAACGTAGCCTGAGGGCTTTGAACTGCAGCGTTTATGAAATGAATATGTTGGTGCATCTGTCGGGCGGATTGGCCAAGGTCTTGTGGTTTTCTCATTCTGATTGTAACCAATCTAGTGGTTAGCTGTTAAGAATGAATTAATCTAGCTGGAACAGATTGAGTCAGATTTTCTTTCCAAGGATGTGATCAATGCTTTAACGTCTGTTTGGCACCGGTCCATCAGGACACACATGCAGCACACAAACTTGCTCACACACTAAAAGAGGGAAAATCCTCCAGCTCACATATATTCTTCTGGAGAATAGTTATAACAGAGGCATTGATCAGTTTCACGCAGAATGAATGGAAAAACACTGAAACAAAGCCTGGATTTTTTTCTCTCTATTTCCTTTTTCTGCAGCACTGTACATAAAAGGCAATGATGTCACTAAACTGGCATCCATGGCCAAACTGAAGGGTGGCCGTCTGACCAGAGAAGTGGCAGACTCCTGTCTCCAGTACTGGGGAGGGATGGGTTTCACCAGCGATGTGATGGTCAGCAGATTTTACAGGTGAGATGAACAGCAACATTATAGAAGTATAGCACACATTTCATTGAATGGCCTAGAGAGAAACTACTGTTACGGTTTCTGTTTACTTTGAATGTTGTAATAATTGTGTGTTCAATTGAGTTTCAACAAAGTTTCATAGAAATTCTCCAACCCCATATTCAACACTGCGCTGACATCTAGTGATGGGGCAAATAATGCAGCAAAGGTCCCAGGAAGCAAGAGGCTTGGGGGCCTTCCAGGTAAATAACGTTTGGCAGGTACCTCAGTTTTTATCAACTTTGTCCTTTGCACAGGGATTCCAGGTTACTGTCGATTGGTGGAGGAGCTGATGAGGTCATGCTGGGAATCATCTGCAAGTACATGGATACACTACCCAAGAAGTGACGTCATCAACAGCTGAGCCTCGGACTGATGTCGCAACCATGCTGATATTGAACCAATCTTTCACAATGACTGCCTCAAAATAAATCAGATCACTTAAGTGCAGTTTTAACACTTTTTAAACAATCAGCATAGGATGTTCTCATTTTGCCTTTGCTTTAACAGAACTGCGTGTAAGAAATACACAGAATAATGGGTTGATTTTAATTATCCATTGACTCAAGCTATTTTTCTAAATAATAAAAAACTAAATGATGTGTAAAACTGACTGTTGTGTAAAATAAATATACTGCAAAGATAGAGATTTTTGATGGATCATTGACGTATTCAGTAAAATTTAACTTCAATTTTAATGTTTAAGTATCATACACTAATACTGGATAATTCATAGCATAAAAGGTCTTTATTTACACTTAAAACAATTTTACAACAAAATTTAAATAGTAATGTAATAATGAAGTACACTGTTGTTGTATGAATGAGAAATGCAATATATCTGAATCATTCTTACAAACGGATGAATTTGTTTTGTATTCCATAAATGTATCACTTATGATACAACATGGGTTGTTGGATGAAGGAATCCACAAATTTGATGCTGTTTATTGTTCAATTTGTCATCTACTGCTTTAAATTTCCTGACACAGACACCTCTTTTGCCATGTAGAAGGTTATGTTGTATTTTATCAGTTCGGGTGAATGAATTTGGATGATGTCAAGTACATACAACCACTAACACTGTTTCAGACAACCGTCTGTCATATCGGAACTTTTGCACTTTTCAAAACCAGTTTTACTGTGAGGACTCTGTCAAATAGCCTAAGCACAAGTCCTTTTGTGTCTCCATTTTTGGAGTCATTCTAATGAGTGCTCACAGACACCAGTTTACCAGTGAAGCTGAGACACTTTTTGAAAAACCCTGCCTTTTCTCAGTGTGTTTATGTTGGTAATGCATCAGCATGGCACAGATTGAGCAAAGAGGTGCAAAGTTTGAAGGCCAAATCCAGGAGGACTGTCCTATCACCTCAGCTTGATGAACCAGTATAGGATAAAGAAGACGAAAAAGCAGAAGAGCAGCATGTAGCACAACAGTTTGGTCTGACTGCCTCTGGAAAGCTGCTTCACTCTGCCGATGGTAGCGCCAAGCAGGCCGCCTGTTGAGTCAAAGTCTGTGTCCTAGTGTGGGAAAGAGCATCAAAAGTCGTAAGACCAGACAGGCCAGCAAACAAATAAACACTTTAATTGCTGTGAACATCACAGCAATGGAATGTAATACATTACATCAAATACTGCACTTAAAATAAAAATGTGATCCACTTCTACTTTGAGTACTTGCATTTCATTCTTTCTTTCCTTTTGTACTGCAGTAACAAGTATTTTCACATTCATTAGGTAGCTAAAGTAATTCAATATTTGTACATTAGGACCATACTACAAATATACCCCAACCCACACATGCAGGAGGCTGACTTGGGCTAATAGGACTTCAAATCAAATTAGACTATTTGTAGAGCACTTTTCATACAAAAATAAATATAGCACAAAGTATAAAAGAAAGAATAAAAACATAGCAATGAATTTAACTAAATGCTACTCTGCATAAAATCAGGAAATGATATACTGGGGAAATGCTATCATTAAATTGTAATGACTAGAGTTGTGTCAATGCACACAACTGTGGTAAAAACATGAATGTGTCGCCCATCATTCATATTTTATGACAAAAGGCAACTCAAACTCACCATGTCGTCCAGCATTTTATTCTGATACTTCACTTCCGTTCCGATGTCAATAGACAGCTGTTGGCAGTGCCGACAATTAACATCGATATATAAATTATTCGGAAATAAATAGACACACAATCCATGAATTCTGTGGTTTTGCTATGTTGTTTTTTTTTTTTTTTTTATTAAAATTTTTTATTCTCGCCAACAATTTGAAGCGGTCACTTACACTTTTCAAAGCGTTGACTTTAGCTCTCAGTCCCTCCTGCAAATGTTCATTTTCCTCTTCATACACACTGTATCCACTGGCTGTATAACCCCCAGAGCCCCCCTCTCCTGTATGAACACACAACAATAATCAGTTTAGCTTTTGATGCTAAATGCGGTATAAATGTAGGCGTCGTATAAACAAGCACGAACTCATTCACAACTCATAACATTAGCTAACGATGGCTAACTAGCATTTAAGCTAAGTCTGGTCTTAAACAAATCTGTATGGACGTTTGTTTCTCACCCAAACCGGCACGTCTCATCTTGACCGGCGGAAAAAAAACACTTCTCGGGGATGTATGTGTATGTTATTCAGACGAATAACCCAAAAAATGAGAGCTGGCAGATGAACAGCTAACCGGGAAGTCCAAAGTCTCAACACATCAGCAAACGCCACGATACCCTACGGTGGCCGCGAAGGACAATCCTTCGCCGATGATATCACGATTGCAAAAGGAGAAAAAGGGGAAGTTCTATCGCAAATAAAATCATTTTTGCGGTGTGTCACATTTGTACACTTTATAATTATTGTCAGATCGTATATATTCGTCATTAGAGAAATAAATATATTTGAGATGTGTGTCAGTGTTAGCGATATGGAGCGCTGTGTGTGTGTGTGTCAACATGGGAATTAATTTTGATGTCATGGAACTCACCTTGAAATGTCTGTAGAAATAAGTACAAAGTTGCTAATAAGGACAAAGTGCTCGCAACATTAAAGAGGGACTTTAACTTCAGCACTGCAGAAGTCTTTCCAATTAATATTAGTTTCTGTCTTTTCTCTGGCAGTCATGTGTTGGTATTCATTTTAGTGTTGTGTTTTTAAACATTTCTGTTAATAATAAGATTTTACAGACTGAAAACTAAAGGAGTGACCTCATAAACTGTCACAGAGTCAATTTGTCATTGTTTTCTTATACAGAAGAGAAAATATAATGAATCTAAATGTGTGTGTTTTTCTGCCGCTCCTTTTATTGTGTGTACATCTGTATGAAGCCCAGTTTACTCCATGTATTCTGTGGACTAAAGAGAATCATCACATTATTAATCCTTTTGGTTTCCAATCTTATTATAGTGCTGTGAACTCAAAAGTATCATTTACATATAATGCATACAATTATCTCCCAAAAATTCTGTTTTTCTTTTTTTAATATTTCTATAATTTTATCTAATTACACTAAATCTAAGGCAAAATCCAAAGGCGTACACATAAATGGGTTAATCTCCTTTTAAAAAACATTGTATTATAAGGACAAATTTGCTATGAAGTTCTTTTCAGTCACAAATTGAGTCCTTTGAAAATTTTGAAATGTGGCAATTGAACCCTAACTGAAGACAAATAGCAGTGATTAGCTTTCCTTATCTCCTCATGCATCATCTTTCACTCAGGCCTGTGCCATTATTGCAGGTGACATCCAATATGATATAAGAGATTAAAATGACTCTCATGACGTTAATTTATTCCAATCCAATATGTTATAAATAAATACAAGTATAAGCTCTTAACTGCCATAATGCATTTCAGTGTCCCAGTGCTCATCTTTTTATGCTTTACCCAAAGGCTTCAGTGTGTGTGTGACCTTGACATGAGTGCCAAAAGAAAAGAAGATATTGATTGAACTGTGTGTGCACATTTCAGCTGCCTTTGTGGATCTGACAGGATTGGATTTATGATGCCAGTCTTTTCAGTGGAGAAAAGCGTTGAGAAAGTTCTCTTGAGCCTCTCTGAACCTCACAGGGTCCAAAGCACCCCCGATGCAACGGTCACCTTCACACTGGCTGGGACACACAGACATGCACATGTAAAAAGAGCCACACGTTTGTGCGTTTGAATGTGTAACTGTTCAATGTCTATATATCTATATTCAATATCAGTTAAACGAGAAGAGGTGTATTATCATTTAAGATTATCAAGATCTATTTCTAAGTATATTTTTATGATAGAGAGATAGATAAATCTTATCTCCTATATAATATATTTTATAAACTATGATGAGAAGAAGATGGCCAAAAAGGATAAATGCTCACTGGAGGATTTATTCTTTGACAAATCAGCACATGAAGTAATAAATGCCCTCTTTTGCCCAGACACAGCACACTGCCAGAGTCCAAGTCCCGTAAGAGCTGCAGAAGCATCTGGTGAATATAAGGCTAAATATAACAACACCTGGCTCTGAGCCAGGAGAAGCCTCCCTAACTCTTCATCAGTATAGATGATGAGAGAAGGATTTCCTGACTTTTCTCAGCTCCCGAGGCTTGTGACAGCTGGGATGTTGATAGTCATAGAGGAATTGATCTAATTAGCACATTTGGCACATTACTGCTCTGCAGCATCACAAGGGCCAGATTGCTGAACTTTATAAGATATAAAGCTTAACGGAGAAGCTGTCCTGAAAAAAGAACATGCTAACATGTGTTCAAACTTTGTTTTTCATTTTGTTCACACAACAACACATAAATAATCTAAAACACAACTCTCTGTGTGGGGGGTCTGGTCTAGCTTCTGGGGGGGTTGAGGGTCTGGTCTCTAGGCTCTGGAGCGGTCTGGTCCTGCATCATTCATTCACTCACACAACAGGCAGACAATAAGACATACAGAGACATGCTGCCTCACCTTTACACTGCAGACAGACAAACAGCTCGTTGTTGTCGAGATTAGATGATGAAAGGGTTACAAACACAAAACAGGCTCAGCCATCTTCTTCACATATACAACTTAATACAACTGCGGTAGGCGTGTTATATGGTCATTAATGTTTAAATGTTGCGTGTTATACTATACCTAAGAATTGAACCTCTTTTCTTTCCCTAAACTGTTCAGACGATTCTAATTCTCTGTTAATCTAATTAAACAATTAGCAATGTCCTCTGGCTCTCTGTCTCCACTGTCTTCCTCCTTCTACATCTCCTCTCCTGTCCTGTGTGCTCCACGTCTAGTTCCTCCTCTGCCTCCTCTTATGATAGTACTTCTTGACATACATGCAGGATGATGGCAGAAATGGAGGCAAGAATGAGTGAATTAGTCGCGGCTCCGCAGCTTGGCTAGCCCAGCTTATACTAGTGTAGCTAGTGTAACCGGTGCAGGCCGTCCTAGACTGGTGAATATGACACGGTGGACATGATGACTGGAGCAGTGTGGTGGAAAATTGGTCTGAGAATCATCTTTTTTGAACGCAGATCTCTGCTGACTGAATGTGATGCATGTCTGTACAGTGTACAGCTGCGCCACTGCACCAAACAACTTCCATTTTGAAGCGGGGTAGGGCAGGGTTTGAGCCTTTTAAACTGAAGATGCGGGAACGTAAGACAGCAGTCGACAAAACTCAGCATATTTTCTAAAGGTACGTTTCTCTGGTCGATGTAATGAATCTTTTTTCTCTCCCTGTTCTCCTGGTGTCCATCTCTATCCATCATGGCACACTCACTGAGGCCCCGCTGCTGCAGTGTCCCAGGCTGTTCAAACAATAAGAACAACTTCGCATAGCTTAGTTTATGTGTTGTCACTTTGTAGTAGTCACTTCCATCATAGTTTGATATGTTATTGCATTTGCGGGAATAACTACCAACCATTCATGCAAATAAAGCACAGCTGAAATTGGAAATGGCAGGCTGATGTTTCTTTCTCAAATTCATCTGTTGAAGAGCTCACATTTTAGTTTTAAGGATTTTCCACGCTCCTCGGTTCCTTCAGGGGATCCCCATCACTCCTAATGAACAGGATTGTTGCTCACATTAAAAAAAGTTGACAGCTCATTGTACCCACGTTATTACTGATCCATATCGTCTTTGCGCCCATCTGTTCCTGCAGATTGATGAGGGCTGTAATGGCAGCAGAATTCTCCATCAAAGACAACACCAAGATACGGGCTTCGTCTTGTTTTTGTCTTGTCCAGGTTGACACTGGCACTTCACAAAACAGACAGGTTTGTTTTTACTCTGACTACAATGTACACACGGCTGTGTAATTCTTTCTTTCAGACGACAAAGTGTTTCTGACTGCAAACTACATTGTTGTCTTTCAATCTGAACCTTGAGTGAAAGATAACTTTGGAAGGCTTTCCTTTTTCTCCTTATTGTCTCTCTCACACAACACAAGCACATGCAGAAGTGCACAAACACAAAGAATTCACAGTTGTGTCCTCCTCATTCTGCTCTATCTAGCAAATGTGTTATGTGGGTACTGTTAGAGCAAGAGCAGATACCAGACAGTACCAGATTCTCAGCTGTCTGACATAATAAACTGAATGACAAAAACTCCGGTTCAATGAAACAAAATATATATATATATTAAAGTTTTTAAAATATAGGCCTCCACCAAACATTTGAGATGACACTTCATGGTAAATGTATTACATACATTATTACATACATACATTAAAGGGTAGGAAGCCATTCAGCTGAAGTAGACTGTCTTTTAAACTGCACGTCTCTGCCTCAGACTCATCTGACAAAGTGTGTGTGTGGGCACCAGGTGCACTTACCTGACAAAGGATGCTTTGCTGAATATGTTCTTGTTTCCATTAGTCACACATAGACAATTAGGTCCAGTCAAGCCCACCGTGGGCTGTTTACTTCCAGGTATGATGCAACAGAATGTCAGAGAACCTGCACAGGGTGGGAATTAGTTTGCATTATGGAACAGTTGCTGAAATACCCTCTGACTTTGCATCACTCAGTCTGAGGATGATTGCTCAGTGCAGAGGTAAAAGGTTCTTTACTTTAACAGATTCTTAAAAAAAGAAAAAGACGGACAGACAAATCTGTTTTTGTTTTTTTGTTTTTTTACAAGTATAGCCTATTAATTCTTAGTTTTACAAAGCTAACATCAAAGTGATTAATTTTAGGACAAGAAACCATAAAAAAAATTTAATTTCATGGCATGGTATCATCAACATGTATCACAAGTTGCCGGCAGACATTGAAGTCACTGGAGCCAGACAACAAACTACCTAAATATAAACTGTATACTGTATGTAATAGCACATGACACAAGACAATGCACAATGTTTAAATGAGCACCTGATACATCGATCCCTTACAATACTCATATTCATTATTTAACTAAACAATTCAAGAATTTAAAAAAGTTATTGAGAGTGTTACACACACTATGTTAGTAGTGTTTTGCGAGTTTGTTGGTTAGGTTAGTTGTGTGAATGTGCAAAGTCAGCCACCTCTGATCTGAATCTTGCATTAAAGGTCAGTTCAGAGGACTGATGTGAAAGTTGGCCATCATGTTACAAAATACAGTCTGTTGTATCCTTGATTGAGTCACACATTTGTCTCAGGATGTTTGCATATCACAGATTGTTTTGGGAAACACTTTCTGTCTTTTGAAAACTTTTACAGACATAACAAATCCGATGCAGGATTATTTTTGGAGCAGAAAGAGGAACTGGTTTTGCTTGATTAGTAGCTGCATTACAGGATGATTGCCTTGAAAAAAATTCATAGAAATACACAGTAAATTACCTAAACTCTGGGATTTTAAAAGATGCAGTTGCCATCAACCATGTTTGTCTTCACCTTTCTTCTGCTTCTTTGATTTGGAAATTTTTACGAATGCTGGATTTGTAGCCAAACACCCAAAAGGCTTTGGTCTGGTTTTCTTCTTTAGGGAGGAGACAGATATCAGCTTATTAGCTGGAAGTTGAGCATTTAACATTTTTTTCCACAAATGTGTGCCCTATTTTACCTTCTGTGTATCTGGTTGTGTTGTTGTTATATGAAGTGTTAAAGTCTGGTTCTATTCCCATTTATTTTTGTTGGAGTCGTGACAGAAAATGCTCTGGATGTAACTCTAAACTCTGCAGCATCAGTGCAAGCTGTTGGTCCACCTGCAGAAACACACATGGAGAAAGTCACTCACACAACTGCAGACATCCACTAAATTAGGTGGATGCAGTTCTTTGAGAGTCATCCAAGAGGTGGGTGGAAGAAGTTTTTAGGTTTTTGACTTTATCCATTGTCTAAAAAAACAAAGTTATTTCACCATACAGATATTAGCATGATGAAGAAAAGTAATGAAAATAGTTAGACTCGTGGGTCACCAATTAGATTGTTAATGCATGTCCTCTGGAAGGAGAAAAGCTTGCTGGGACACACAGAATGAGTCATAAATCGGCCATGTGCAGATTGAGCTTGTTGTCTTTGATCGTCTGAGAGAACATTTCTGTCATCTCTTGATTTGTGCAGCAAAGTTGGGCCTTTCATTTCAGTGTGGTTACACAAGAGCATCAGTGGGAAAGCTGATTTATCTCCAGCATCATTTTTAAATGGCTGTCTTGCATTTTAAGTCGTACCAGCGTTGACAGTTGGGGAACTGACCGCAGAGACGTGCTGATTCGCTACTGGATCATTTACTTCTACACAATAGGCCTGACAGCTCTCTATTAGCTGTAATAAATAGGAGTTGGTTTTTTTTTCCTCTGAGCAAAGGAGAGAAGCAGACAACTCTCACCCTGATGTGAATTCCAATGGAAAAACAGAATCCCAATTTTATGCACTACTGTGCCTCTCGTGTCCCCAAAGCTTTGGTCTGCTGCACTTCTTCTCTCTCCAATATGTCGCCGTGCTACATGCCTTTGTCCTGCAATAACTGAGTATCACCAGGGCTCAATTCCAGCACCCTCTTGTATGCTGAGTGCTCTGCATGACCAACTGACAAGCAATTCACAGTTTGCTGAGTACTGGTTCATGGTAATCTCCTGCAGGGAGGTGGCTTAGTGTAAGATCACCTCCTCTGCTGTGCCCAAAGATGGCATTTATTCAGGTCCACTTTATATATTTATGTCCACGCAGGAATGGCTTCTATCAGTATTTGGCCATTGAATTCCCATAGAAATATTATGACAGCTGAGCAATGACACTGAAGGGACCGTGTGGTCGACATAATGAGGCTAGTTTACAAATTGCACTGAGGGAAGAACGGAGCAATATGCTAAATTTTGCAATATGCTTGCTATTGCAGGGGCTGAACTAAAGCCTGCTTAGTGCAACACATCATTCACGCCTCTGAAGCCCTCAACCAGTGCTGTCTTAACGAAGCTTTACCACAGTTAATGTCTATTACATCTTAGCTTATTTTAACTTGTCTTCTCTTACCTCCAGCTTTCTCTGGCGTCACTCACGAAAAACGCAGCTATTAATACATTGAATGGTTTGTAGATGGATTCCTCAATTCATATTACTGTCGATACGGAAATAACTTAAAGATGGGTAATATGCTGTTAATTATTAGCCCCTAGCCACGCCTTAAAGTCCCTTTTTTTACCAGCTTCACATAGCATGAAACCTACCATATTATCCAAGCTGCAGTTACATATTACTGAGGCAAATTCTTTGAAAGTTTCACTGAAGTCATTCAGTGACTGACTTTTCAACATCACTATCTGAAGACAGTCGATCTCATAAAACAAAACAAAAAAAAAAAACTGAGAACAAGTGTGGGGGGAGCGGTTATCATTCTACAGCATCCTGACCCACTTTCTGTCTTGGAAAGTACAATATGACTACATGAACTGTAATCTGATTAGAAAAACAGCGCGGGTTTAGTGCAGCAGTGTTTTTCACAAATATGAACCACGTATCTCTGAAATTAGTCATACCTCAGTCATTGGAAAGCCAAAGTTGGAGGCCATGCATGAATCTGATTCTATTTTTTTGCCAAATGCGACAAATTTGTCAAGGTCACAACACAATTATTATCATGCAGCAACATGCCAGAGAACAGAGTCTGAGTCCTCATTCCTTTCATTATGAAGATCACAGCACTATAAAATCACTTGTGTTCACGATACCTTCCCCGTGCTGAGTTTGAGTCTCTTATGTCATGGGTCACTGCTTCATCAGTCACTACTTATCTTGTTCTCTCAAACAGTAGTAAGACTGGAAGCAAAGCAACAGTGCCACCTAGTTTACAACACAAAGCTCTTTGTATCAACATCAGAGCGACACTCTGCTGTGACCCGTGGTGCTAAAACACCTGAATGTGATCAGGTGATTTAATTTTTAATTGGCATGGCTGATTTGCTCCTGTTGTCTCAATGCAGAAATGAAAACAACACTTTCATTACTATATTAAGCAGCGCTTTCTTGAATGTCTCTGCTCATGAATATATTTGTGGAAGGCTTCACAAAGATATAAAAATATATATATATATATTTATATAGACATACATGTCGATAATCTCTTTACAGTTTTGTTAATTCCTCAGACAGTATCATACAAATAATGTCCTCCTTTTCATGGCCCAAACTCAGAGTTGTCATAATTCTCTCAAACAGACAGAATCTGCTGCAATAGAAATTTTCGTTTTACTTTGTCTGTCATTGTGAGTCAAGATAAACACAAGTCAGCTTGTTAAAAATTCAACATTTCAGTGTTTTCCTCTGAGAAATGGTACAAAGTAAATTTGCAATTAAGACCAACCTGTCCCGAGGCATCTGCAGGTCAAGACCAAGCCAACACCAAGAGGTCATTTCAATGCTGCAAACCAATTAGTTTGCAAGTCAGTGAAAATTAAGACCAAATGCAGGACAAATGTTCCAAATAATGTGACCCAAGTAAAATAGCCAACCATATCCCCAGGGCAAACTGGGAAGTTAACCTGAGGACTGGATACAAAAGGTAATCAAAAAAAGACCAAAGCCTGAGTAAAATCATAAGTCGTTTGTATTAAAATTGAATGAATTGCTAGATTGAGTTGCTATTTCCTGTCCTAAGACCTGTCCTTATTTGTCTCTGGAAATTTTAAAATAATGTGACATTCATCCAAATCATTAAAGCAGTTGAATTGCTTATTTTACAAAAAACAATCATGCAACATTACATTAAAACTAAAAACATTAAATTCAAAATTACAGAATAAATGTTGAGTCTGGCCCAGGTATAAGACATAAGACAGTGAAGATAAGATGATTTTTCCATGTGGACAACACCCATATTATTTATTAGAGGTGTAACATTTTTTAAATGAAACCATTTTTTTTACATTTCTGCCAAGAAATATTACCTTTGAGTATTTTCACACTCCAGTAGATATTTTGCTCTGTGCTCTCCTCCTGAGAGTTTCTTTTTGTTCATCCTGAAAAAACAAGTACTTCTCATTTCAGCTACTTCACAATAAGGACTCAATAGAGGAGAAGATTTCTTTGATATTTGGGACCATGGCTGTGGCTGACAGTGGCACAATTTTGCTAAAATACAAGCCAGCCTTTAGCAGAGTTGCAGTTCCCCCTCACGTCTCTGTCAGGTCTCAGCCTGCAGACATTCCTGACATCACGACACATGATCTCTTTTCAGAAGTTTATACTACAAAAACATAACAAGTTTAATGTGCACCTTGAAGATTGAGAGGGCCTTAAAATCCCAAGACGGAGGCGATCATTGATTGATAGGTTGGGGACTTACTGAATAAAAACAAGAGGAAAAAAGAATGCATCATCATTAAAACATTCACACGACTGATCTATGTTAGAGTCACAGATATAATTCGGGGAAATTGTGTGATGAAGTGTACCACAAGCTTTGATAAGACATCTGACGTTTTCACAAACAGATGAGCAGACATATGGGAGATTTTACTTTTATTCCCTCTTTCTTTGGATGCCGAACTACAAATACAAGCTTTGAAGTCAGTGCTCCAGTTCTCCAGTGCTCGTGCCTTGCCATCTTCTTCTTGTTTTCTCCGTCACTTTAATGAAGCTGTCCTCTCCCACGGTTTAGATGCACCTCACATTCAATGCCATTCTGGTGTTTAGATATAGAAGGAATAGATCACAAGGTTTAGATGTGGCTCCTGTCAAATGAGTCATACTGAGGTTGACTGAAATGTAAGAAGAAAAAAAAGTGATGAGAGAAGGTGCTGAGGCTGCAGTGTAAGAGAAAGTTGAACAGTTCATGCCGAACCCTCCCCCATATGGTGCCACCAAATTCACTGTCTGATCTCGCGCCCTTGTCTCTGGGACTCGGTCAGCAGATTGGGAGTCAAATATGCACAAATCCATCCTTTGAAGTAAAATCTTGGCTGCAAAGCAGCTGCAAAAAAAACAATGCACTAGAATAATAACAGCAATGGGAAATCAAAACGCAATCAGCCAAAAGAAACAGACTATTACAGAAACACAATGTGACATAAACTGAGATTTCCATGGGTCTTCTGTGGCCGAAGGCAAAAATCAATACGGTTTGCTCTAAATGACAGATTCATCTTGTGCTGTCACCGAAACCCAGAGACGAGGATTGGGGAGTGATAAGTGGAGCCTGTGTGGGTTTGTACAAATCTTCCTGCACACATCCTGTCCAACACCGTCCAAACTCGTCAGCCAAAATAAGGAAAAACATCATGTTCCAAAGCCACAGACAAGCACAATGGTAATTTGTTGCCAGGGAAAAATTTTTGAATTAAGATGATGGGATGTTATAAATAGAATGTACTTGTTTAATTGTTTCCTATAGTTTTGAATAGATATCCTCATGAAGTGAGTCCTTATCTTCACTAACCAGGTTGTCCCCTGTTGGCCGTTGGGACCAACAGTGTCATCAAATATCGTTTTTTCTGCTGTATGGAGCAGCTTTGTTCTGAAAACACATTGTAAAAAGAAATTGACCCCAACGTAGTGAGAGGCGGGGGGGTGGATGGAGGACATACATGCTGTGGTACTGTTAGTTTTTCCATTAAAGACTGTGCACAAACAAATGGATTGTTAATTATTCTGGCCATTAATTATTTCAAACCTCTGGTTAGCCTGAACCTGAGAATAACATCGTGTTATACATTTTGATAATAAGACAGCCATGAAAAGGAACCCAAACCTGCAGAAGTCTTTTAATTTGGCACAATCATTTTAAAGAAAGATGTGATTTCATACATCACTTGTATGTCTTTCATTAAAGGAAGAGTTTTCATGTTGTGCTAAACAGCCAACATCCTCATTAACAGCTGATGTGAATGTACATTTTTCAGCATCAGTGAAGATTTGTGTATTCAGAGTACAGTCTCACAGTGTACTTAAATAAAAATCAATAAGCACAACAATCACACTTTAAACTCAGGTTTACTAAAAGAAGCTTCCTCTGACATTTTCCTTTTTCCCTCAGCTTGATGGCATTCTAACTAGTTTATCAGGAAGTTAATTTCAGCAACATATGCATGCGTTTTCTAAGCAAAGAGCCTTCGTGTCAATAAGTACTAATCATCCGAGCACAGCTTGTGCCATGGACTCAGAGTAAACTAATAAAGTGCTTGCAGGTGTCCACTCAGGGTAACAAGAAGGGGACCTCCCGATGGTCTGGGCCCACGACTGCTGATTGTCTGCACAGTACAGAGGATGTTGGCTTTATAGGAGGAATAGCTGTTGGTGTCTTCTTCTCCAAGGGTGGGTATTTAGATGGAGACGATGAACCAACAGACAGGTCAGACATGTTTATTCAGGGCTGAGTCACGGCAGGCTGGCAGGCACTGTAGAGGCTGAAACTTCCAGCAACAGACGATCTATGACCTTTTTTAAAGGGGCAAGCTACTCAAACTACGACGGTAACTATGACAAACATTAAAACCTGTCAGCATTTTAGAGTGCCTGGATCTCAAGCTTGTTTTGACTGTTAGTTTGTCGTGAAAATGGATAATTTTTCAGTGCAAAGTCAAAATCCGATCCTCCAAATCTGTCCATGCAATTAATGATGAAGATATAGATTACCATCTAAAGTATAACTGGATCCAAACAAGCTATATACTGATACGTATGTGATCAGTTCGAAGAGCTTTGGTTCTCAGTTACTTGTGGTGGAAAATACCACTTGATTGGAATTTTTTCTAAATTTAATCTGCACAGCTCTTTCCCTCCTTGTTAATTATGTTATGTATTATGTCTGCTGATGACCCAGGAAGTGAAATAAAATTTCTAGCACACCAAAAACATTTTTATTTCTCCTCAACGACACATTTCAGTAAACTGAGGCGATTATATGCGTGATTATTTAAGTGTCCTGGTGGCCTCTCTGTCTTTAGTCCACTGGTCTGTGTCCCCTAAGCTTGTCTATGGAGCTGTGACACTTTTTAAAACTCATCTTTATGTATGGCTGCTGTCATGAGCATCTGATTGTATTAACAATTCTAAGTTATGCAGATCAACCTGTCATCCCTCCACTCCCCGGAGTCACCCAGCGGCTCTTGAATGCTTGAGTAGGTAAATACAGGTAAATACATTTCAGCAGGCACAGCAAGAGCAAACATGGCAGGTTCTCTCTCTTGCCGTGACATGCATCAGACTAGATTTGGAGGGTTGCTCACCCAGAGAAGTGACTCAAATGAGATGAGATCAGACCCCACATGTGACTCAGTGTATCAGTATCAACAAACCAATATTCCCCTGCTCCCATATTGGCAGTATTGCTAGAAGAAAAAACAGATCAGAAAAAATCTTAGGGGTTCTACGATGACATTAATACCCCTTAAAAAAAAAAGAAAAAGCTTTTAGATCCACTGAGGTTTTGCTGTAAAGAAGATGTCAATCAGTGTCATGTCGTACAGCTGAGATGGTGAATGAAAAAGGAACACACTGGTAGGATGTGTGCTGTAATGAAAGAAAGGCTTCAGGTCTTCTCACCTTGTACAAAATATGTCCCGGATGTGTGTGTTTCACCGGTGGAGGATGTAACAGCACAATCATTCACGCAGTGAACTTATTTTTCATTTCAGCACATGTTTAGCTCCTGTACTCCACCTCAGTGCTTCCGTTTTATAATACCTAGTACCTTTATCCTCTGCATTTCTGGAGTTCCTCATTTAGGATGAAGAATTAATACAGGAATCCTGAAGGGAGCTTATGATTCATTGCTGTAGCTCAAACCACCCAACAGTCAGAGGCTGATTAGCTTTCAAAGAATTAATTTAGTGAGTGGGCCGTTCATCAGACCCCCAATACCCAGGTTGGGTTGTGTAAATGAAGGTTTATTTGCATTTACATTTCCATACAGCGGCCTACTGTGGGCGGCAGTTAGGATGATTTGGGTGAGATTTGGGGGATGTCCTGCAGGTTCCTTTCACTGAATGTTGCTCCCTTTCAACTTTGTTGTCATTTATTGTGATGAAGATTGCTGCTTAAAGTGAGTTTATTCGCACTCCAGTTTGACCGGAGTAAATAACCTGAATACTTCTCATACCAGTGATTATTTTTATTGTAGTTTGTCCATGGGAGGAGCACAAACTAGATTTTCACATGGCCTTAAGTTATTCTCACCTTCTCTTGTTCCACCATCTATCACTGGCTGTTTCGATTTCTCACCATAATGATTCAACCTGCTGTAACACAGAGAGTGTAAATAACTACGGCAATGGTCTGCTCAAGTGATTCAGCTGAAACTGGTTTGTGTGTTTGGCTCAACGGAAAACAGAAAATGAATTTATTAGACACACATCTGTCATCCTGCATCATCAGAGCCACAGGAGAGATTCAGAACAAAATTTTGTCTGCTAAAGTGACAGCCAGGTCAGGCTGAACTTAGGTTTTATTTATTATATGTGGTGGCCACAGAGAGTTCGTGGAGAAGCGAAATAGTTGAATGTGATTCTAAATTTCAATGCAGGCTACGAACTAACCCCATCTGTTAAAGGCAGCAAGAAAAAGAAAGGAAATAATCCATCATATAGCAGAAAGCGAGACAAGCCACGGAGGGGTGTCTGAGGAGCAAATAAACTGAGCCTAATTGTTCTCCAATCTGAATGAAAATGCACCAGAGTTGGAGTGGGGTTGGATCGATTGCTCATCCATTGTGTTCTCCTGTGATATTTCATTTTAACGAGCATGCTGCCTTTCATGATCTGAGCATGCTGTGGTGTGTCTGAATTAAAGGTTAATGGGATCTCTCAGCAGAGGGTTTTTTTCTTTTTGTTGTTGTTGTTTGTTTTGTTTAGCCACAATAACGGTAACTCCACTGCAGAGAGGCGATTGCACATAAGGAGATCTTTGAAGTCGCATGAGAGGCTGAATAGTAATCACATTTCATATCATATCACATTTTCTCTGCCCGTGTACCACAATTTTCTCTCATTCGAGAACTTTTATTTTTATGAGAAAGAAGAAATGTTTAAATGAACATTGAGTGACAGGTGTTTTATTTGCTGCACAGAGTTGTACAGGATGGTTTTTGCAGACAGTATGTGGTGCAGTAGCCCCCTCCAGTGGACAAAGGGACAGTGTTTTACATGGCTGCTACATAGAAGTAGATGGTAAACATGTGCCAGCGATACAGATTTTAGTGTTTCATCAATTTTGCAAGATTAAAAATAAAAAAAATAATGATGGCAGAGTTGAACATTTAATGGCAATTAATTTCCATGGCGATGACAGTGAGGATACTTTCTGGCAAACCCCTCAGTGCCATGCAGAGACTCCAGGGACTAAAATAAGAGTCCAACTTAGGGAGTGTCTTGTTTACTGAACATTGTAGCCAGAAGAGGATGCTGCTCTCTCACTCATGGTGGGACAGAAAAAAAGTTGCTGGGGTTAACAGAGGAGCTCGCAGGATGAGCTCTGTGGTTGGAAAGTCTTTGTCTCACAGTAACAGAAAGAAGAGAACGTTGAGAAAACGGTGACCAACAGTACAATGAAAGTTTAACGCAATCTGTTTTGCAGAATACCTTACAATTAGATGACTTGTGAAAATCATTCAATAACGCTAAAAAAGAATTAAACTAATGGTTGCCTGTCCATTTGATCTTTTCTTTGTTTTCTTTACAACTTTGTCGAAAGTTCCCGTTTTCTTTGTTTTTTCTTCTTTTCACAGATGGTCGGGGGGCTGGTCCTTAGAAAGGACTGTGGGAGGCGTCTACATTGTTGGTGAAGTAAAATGTTTAATTCTCTGAAATAGGTTAAATGTTGTAATGAGCATTTAGAAAGATATGCATTTCAGACAGTTTAGTGTGAGGGAGAAGTCTAGACAGGGGAGTCTGTAATAATCTAAAGTGGGTGATCAATGGTGTGCATGTGAATTGAAGCATATGCATTGACTGGGCAAATGTGATCTTTGCTGAAAACAAATAAAGCCCAAGTGTTTGTACATTTCCAGCTGGCAGGACACAGGGACACAGCAGAGTGAAATT
Organism: Echeneis naucrates; assembly: GCF_900963305.1. Taxonomy (NCBI): domain Eukaryota; kingdom Metazoa; phylum Chordata; class Actinopteri; order Carangiformes; family Echeneidae; genus Echeneis; species Echeneis naucrates. Next base: position 11,376,402 of record NC_042521.1, read on the forward strand.
CAAGCTCTGACATCGTTGAAGGTTGTGCTGTATGTACTCTCTAAGTAAGAGATGCATATAATGAACTGTTTACACTCAGCAGTTTCATTGTAGACGTGTCCAAACTCTGAGGCTGGATTCTCTAAAGTTTCCCTCTGAGTATGTCATCACAGGAACAAGAAAATAGGCTCAGCATCCACTGTGAGCATGCTTAATGTGATAACTTAAGGCCATATCCGTCAACCTATTATGTTGGAAAAATGAGCATTTCACTTTAAGCCTTCAGTTAATCCTGGGTTAGGTTAATGTTGACTTTAATCTATCTAATGAAACGGAGAGTAATATAAACTTTTACGTTTTACATAAATAACTGATATTTAGCACGTTTCAGAATGTAAAATGCCTTCCACCACATAATAAACATGCTTCAATCTCACTCTATTTCAACAGCAACATTTACCTTCATGAGTGAAGGAGAAGTGTTCAAAGGAGCATTTTACTTTGGTGTCTGTGTGGCTGCGCCATCTCCTTCAGGAAGGAGGAGCTGGATTAGTCAGGCCGAAGCAGCCACGTCCAGCTCCTGCTCTGCAATGCAACAACTGATGACGACATGATTGATTAAAATCAGGCACGACACCGCATGCATGTAATACCTATACAAGGATATTTATTTAACCGATTAGTACGAAATACTTTACCATATGCTCAGAATTAACATGTAGCATTCACTTTTACAAAAAAAAAAACTCCTACAAACAGACTCATGACCACATGAGACAAGAGGGAAACTGTAAAAACTAAGATAAAAGGATGAAATGGCATGCTGCATTAAATAAACGAACAAACAAAAAAAAAAAAAATACACTGTGGATCCAGACTGAGCTTAGACACAATACAAAAATATACAAACATAACACAACAAATTACAATTAGATGTACTCGCAATGTTTTTGGTCAATTTTAGCTGACGGTGAATAGGTTATAACATCAATACACAGTGGAGTCATTTTCTACAGTTGTGTCAGATCAGAGCTTTGAGTTCTATTAAATTACTGAAATTAATAACGTGAAAATGATGAAATACAGTGGAAGTGCTAAGTCTCAGCTTTTCCCAAACATTCAGCCGTTTGTGCGTGGAAGCTCCTAGGACCTGACAGAATGTCTGTCTGTAACTCTTGACAAAATGAGAGAGTGCAGCTTGGTGAAAATGTCCTCTGACTGAGATGCTGCAGCTGAACTATCACTGCACCCTTCGTGCACTGCCGTGCGGTCACCAACCTGGCATTTAGACTGCAGAGAGCACGGGAAGCAAATCTACTGGACCGACCCTCCCTTCATCCCTGCAACAACCACATCATACAACTAAAGCCCAAGCTTTGCCAAAGAAAGAAAGAGAGAAAGGACCAAAGATAAAATGGTGAAGAAACAGAGAGAGAAGTTAAGTAAGTGAAAGGTATCATCAGAAAGACAGGGGAAAATAGCAGGAAAAAGGGCCCAAGGCCTAAGAACATAGAAAAAAATATAGTGAGAAAAGAGCAAGAGAATGAGGAAGAGACCGAGTCTGAGAGAGGAGAGACAGGGAGGGGAGAAAGACCAGCAGAGACAACGTGGCAGGAGGTTTCATTCGACGTAGACCTTGGATGGGATGATAGGACAGTGAGTTCATATGAGGATGAGTGCTGGTAGAAAGAGCTGCGTAACCATTCATAAGTGCAGTGGAGCTAAACAGTCATTAACTTTCTGCCTCTTTAAACTGCTGTTTGCAGCTCAGCTAATGAGGCTTTTTCCTCATGCACTTTGGTTTTCACTACTTATTTGATGCCATCCTCATGGCATTAAATGAAGTCTAATATAGGGCATTTTTGTAGATTAAGCCATAAATTAACACAGTTTCCTATGTAATAACAGCAGTGCAATTTAATGCACAAGTATTAGAGTGTGCTTTGACTGAACTCATTGTGTTTCCAAACCTGTGTGTATTTTCTCCTTGCTGACGGACCTTATCACAAAGATCAGGGTGCACTATTTAAGTGGAACGTCCTGTTTATGGCACAGAAAGAGCAATTGCCTTTCAAATGAATCGGCGGCCTCCATTGGAATACGAAGAAGATTCTAAAATATATTAAATCCTTACAAAACTGAAGAAAAACTGTTTGGTTGGAGGATTATACAATTATCTTATTATCTTTGCTTGTTTGAGCTTTTAACTTCAGAGCTACAGGTTTAACGTGGCATAGGTGCTAAGATGCTTATGAAATGTGTGCAAAATTTCTGTGCCATTTCTGTTGTATGTTTTCATGCTTTTTTTTTTCAAACATTTTAACAAAATAAAAAAGAGAGATGTAGGTAATTGTAGGTTTTACCGTCTTTTGGCCCACCTTTCAATTTAACTTTATTGATGTTGAAATAGGGAGTTTGTGTGTACATGTGCGTGTGTGTGCTGGAGGGGGGCTTTCTCAACATGCAATCACAGGCCACTTACCTGTAAAGACAAGGTCTGGCAAAGTCAATCCATCCTCACACAATTCACAGAACCAGACATGAGAGACGCAGGTGTGTTTATAGTTTTTCCTTATATAGTTATAACTATAGTATATATACTTCCAGTTTTTTGAAGTTCTGAGTCTGTAACCAGATCACATGTAAAGCATCCTCTTCTTTATTCATCTACTGTAAGTACACAAAATCAGAATGAAGTAAATTCCTTTAGGCCTCCAAACTTGTGTGTGTCTGTACAGCAAGACAGTTCAAAGCCAGTCTTCTTCAATTTCTTAATCAGTCTCAACTATTAGGATCTTTTCTCCTCTGCCCTTTTTGGTTCTAACAGTTCAATGTGTTTATTTGTTGCTCAGTTTATTGTGATGCTCTATCTTGTGTCCTCACCTGTGACCAAGCCAAGTGCTTATTATATCACTGTTGGTAGGTATTTTCACCTTATGGCCTAATTTTATTGCACATATTTATCGGAAGGCAGCCAGGCCTGGGTCCTTTCTGTGGAGTTTGCATGTTCTCCCTGTGCCTGCATGGGTTTCCTCCTGGTACTCTGGCTTCCTTCCACTGTCCAAAGACATCATGTTTGGGTTAACTGGTGACTCTGAACTGTCCGTAGGTCTGAATGAGAATGTGGGTGGTTGTTGGTCTCTGTCTGTCTCTGTGTGTTGGCCCTGTGATGGGCTGGTGACCTGTCCTCACCCTGCTCTCACCCAGAGCGAGCTGGGACTGGCTCCAGCACCCACCCAACCCGGAAATGGAAAAGACGGATGAATGAATAAATGAAACTCATAGGAATCTGCTCCAGTTGTTGTAAAATGTGCCTGTTTGCAGAATTCAGTGGGAGGATTGATACCTCCATGATGGGCCTTAAATTGCTAACGTGGCTACGGCTCGAGAATTTATCATCCGGACTGTAACAACCGTTCACCCAATGAGATTCTTGCCCGGAAATCCTTGCACCAATTGCAAGGAAGCATCGTACTCCGTGGAAGGTCATAGGAAACACACTGAAAAGAGTGAAAGGATGAGGAGTGTGACTGGGCGGGACGGGGATGAGTGGGGAAGGGTGGGAATGTGGCAGGGCAGCAGAAGGAGGGAGGAAGAGCCTTTTCCCTCATGTGGGAGGTGTGTTTACCACCCTCAGGCTGTCATCTACAGCGGATCCACCCATGACAGCACCTGGGCAGGCTGGTCCCACCTCCCCCTCTGACCACCAGGGGAGGACAGAAAGAGGGAGAAAAGATCCTGCGCTAAAACGCCAACCCTTTGGCTATGGAGATTCCACATGAGCTTTACTCCTCCTCACTGTTCTGTCCTCGTTCCACCGTCGCTGACAAGCACTTCAGACTGAGACAATCCAGCAGTAGGAGCCTTAACACAGAGAAAGAAAGTGGGGAGGGAAAAGGACGTGGGGGAGGGGAGCGTTTTGGACCTTTTGAGATGTCTGTGGAAAATGAATCATGGGGGCCTGCACTGAGGGGGGGGATCCAGAGGAGAAACACATGTGGCTAGGAAGAAAGTAGGAAAGAATAGGACTGAGAAAGACTGCAGAGTTTGGTTGGAAAGAATCACAGAAGTGACGTGCTTTATTCAGAATAAAGTGTGACGAGTTAAAAATGTAGACAGAGAATATAAGAAATCAGAAAAGCCTACAGAGTGGCAGATGAGCAGAAAGTGGAGAGCATAACGGAGACGGTGAGCTGTCATCTCTGAGTTTAACACCATGTTATTCTAAGCTGGAGACGTCCCTCCCTAAACACGCACTGTTCTCCACAATAGGCTGGCAGACACTGGGAGAAGCAGCGAGTGGTGCCAGCTCTCGATTCACTCTGGCTGCTACGGCTTGTCATTAAGTTTTTTTTCTGTACTCTTTTAGAAATTGGTTTGAGCCACGAGCAGCAGTCTGTCTCAGGAGCCCGACTCAGCCACGTCATCTACAAGTCTGTGTGAAGGGAAATGATCACTGTGCATCTCATCATTAAGAAAATAGCATTACATTAAAGCTGCAGAGATGATATACTTTTCTTTGGGCTTCTTAGCTCTTTTAACCCATTGTCTCCCCTCAAACACCTTCAAGGTTGTAAAATGACTGTCTGTGTTATATATTGTATTGTTTTGCACAAAAGCTTTGCACCCTGATACTTACAGCTGCATCCTTCTCTTAAAAAATAATCACTTTGAATGTCTTGGGGCTCCTTTTTTATTTGCTATCCCAGTCTGGGATTGTACAAACTAACTCAGGTCACTGCTGGTTAAATATTTCACATCTTTTTCAGATTAACTTTAGATCTTAAGCCATAAAGGAGGAAAAACACCTTAAATTAAAAGGGGAAATGGTGCTCCTTTTTTTCACGTGTGATTATTCCCACAAAGGGAGTGGTCAATAGACGTGGAAGAGGAAAGACAGAGGGAAAAGAAGAAGAAGAAAGGGGAGAGAATTCCAGACATGTTGGAAGAAAACCAGATCTCTGAGGCTGGAGGCTGCAGATTTTGAGATCAGCCTACATGCTGGAAAATTGTGCGTTTCTCCCTTCTCATAACTAATCTTTATGAAAACTAAACTCCTGCATCGCTCCAAAGCCTCAAGAGTGTCTATAAAGTTCTGTTGCCGGAGACGTCTGGGGAAAGTGCCTCCATAGAGGTTTGTTGCTTCACTGGAATCCTTTCCATCAAAGTTCAAGTGATTCAAGTGATTCAAGATTGTCACATGAACTCTTTCAAACTGAAACTGGGTTTCTGGCAGCAAGAATTTTGTCGTGTGTGTGTGTGTGTTTATGCTGAAACTGGAGACCCCAGGGAGCCGTCAGAGGAAACACCCCTGATTCCTGCTCAGTATGGTCATCCTGTCTAACACAGGCTAAGAAAACACAGCAACATGGCCCCCTCCACAACAGACACACTTACCTGAGTGTGTGTTCGGGTTTGTGTTTTGTTTTGTTTTGTTTTTTTCATTCCAATATGAGACTTTACTGATTTACATTAAGGCCATGGATGCTCATGGTCTATTTACAACCCAAATGTGATTACTTAAAAGCGCACACACTAACGGGAGACACAGAGGGGGGATATCATATATTGTACTCAGCTGACTGAGAATGAATTCTTGAACGTCATGAAATAGTTCAGCTTAAATATATTTCCCTAAAATTAACTTGTTGGAAGTTTTGCAACATGATGGAATTCATTTCAGACAAAGATCTGTGTCACTGCTGAGTAACGGGTCTGCCCTGTTGTGCTTCTCTACTCTGAAGACAAAATATGAGTCATGAAAAAATTCCCTCAGGACTAAACATTAAGACTAGATCAAATAAATGCAACATGCAACATGGATCCTAAGCTAGGACCATATAGATATGGTTATATACAGTATGTTCAGGGCTGCACAGGTTCACTGTCTGGTACTTCTTGCTCACTTACAGGATAACACAGACATGGCTCGAGGTCACACATGATGAAGAAAAAGCCTTCTGGCATTAATACGCTTCATCATAATTATCTTCAGTCACAGCAGGCAGCTTTCACAAGCTGAATGCAAAGTTCTTCAATATTTGTGGCGCAAAAAATAATTAAAATCTTTTAAATCTTCTCTGCTACCAAACATGGTTTCTCCCCCCAGACACGCTTCAACCATCTTTAGAGTTTGTGATGTGCCCTTTGAGCAGCACTAAGTGTTCAGGAAAAACCGGAGGCTACAGCGACACGCTATCAGAAAGTGATGAACGGGGCCATGGATAGCTGGTTAGCATGCTGACCTCAGTGAATGGAAAGATGCGTTAGGGGTAAGTCAGTGATGTGGCTTTCCACTGCTGGAGAAAGCTCCTGGTGTGGAAAGGAATACATTTTGAATTTCCAACATTTGCTTCTGCATTTCGAAGGAAACAGCTGTTAATGGTATTGTAGACTTACAAGTAGCTTTTTTATTCACTGTACCACCAGCGTACTCATTATAGCAGTGTAGTCCTTATGACTCTGAAAACACTTCTGATGAGTTTCCTTGACTGATCTTACTGCATTTTACATTTAAAGATGTTAACTATGGGTCAATGCAGTACAGACACCTTCTCATTCAAATGAATAGGAAAGCGTGTCCAAACTTTTGGCCTGGACTGTATGTCGATGTGCTTGAGAGACAAACATGGTTGGGGCTTTTTTTTTAAGCTTTTGTCCCAAAGGGAGGGAAAGGGGTCACATTTCACAGAGCTAATAACAAGTCCCAGCATATCCTTAATCTCTGCCTGGTCAGGATTGACAAGTGGCCGCTTTCCAACATCTCATTTAACCAACAACGCTGACAGTTGGTAAGCACTTCTTAGAGCACCATGTCATATAACTACAACTGCACCACTTTAAGTCAGTGTTAGACTTTCTGCATCCACCAGTATACAGCACTCAGAGACACTACACTGTACTGTAAGGGCATTAACTGCACATGCTCTCCACAAACAATACATCAGACACAACAAATAATGGCGGCTACACAAACTGATGTCGCACAGACACTCACTTTGCAGAAAGTGCAGAAAGTATAACATTGGTTTTACTCTCTTTATTTCACCAGTCGGGGCCTGCCCCCTACAACTCAGCGTCTCTCTCCTTGTTCTCAAACCACCCTGGGGCAAAACGCATCCTCTCTCACTGCCTGGGTTACCCAGGTCACATCAGCACAGCATGAATGAGCCAAGCTTCTAGCGCCCTTATCACATCAACAGAGGTATGAAGTGGACATTAAAAGAAGATATAAGAAAAGAGTTTTGGACTTTTGTGATTATGAAGAAGCCTGAAAACTGAACAGAAATATTCAAAAGTTTAGTCTCTTTCTTAGCCAGGCAGCTGTGTGTGTGTGTTTTCATGTGGCCGTTTGTGTGCTGCAGTATGTGTGTATATGCTACACATTCCATCTAAATGGACCTTTACCTCAGAATAACTGTTTTTTCAGTAATATATCATAACCTTCATTTCAGGAGATGAGAGACAAAAACTTAGAAAAAAAAAAAAAGTGGACATGTTTATTTTCTCCCCTCCTCCATCCAACGTCAGTGGTGGACACGTGGAAGAATTTCTTGGTCATCATGAAGTTTTGAATTCAACTAAGGAAAAAAGAAAAGACAGAAGGAAGGACTGGAGAAAAAAAGGGCGGGGAAGAAAAAGAAAAGAAGACTTCAGACTCCACCCCAGCATTATGACTGGCTCCAGGAGACTATCTGGTCAACAAGCTGAACTCGGTAAAGAGTGGAAGTATGGACGTGCCCTGAATCTGTGCATGTGTGTGCATGTGTGCATGTGTGTAGGGGTGTGTGCGTGTTTGCATTGTCTGTCAGTGTTTTTCCTGCTGAGTTGCTCTCTTGATGCTTTGAATAAAATCTACAAGTTAAGCATGAAATATATGTCAGATGAAAAAAAAAAAAAAAAAAACTTGATTATTCACTCAAAGTGCTTTAATGACCGGACTTCATCACTTTTTTTGGGAGGGGGAGTTGTTAAATGGCAGGTCCCCTTTAGCTTGCAGAGGTAAAAGTGTGTGTCTGTGTGTGAGAGTGAGTGAGACAAGCTCATGCCTGTCCCCTACCCCATGAAAAAGCCTGGAATGACTGGGAGTCAGTACAAGAGTTAGGACCACCAGTGACTCCACACGTGGCCCCATCCATTAGTCTTTATTGTTATTATAAAACCACAGCTGTCTGACCAAATACCTCGGGCTGCAGACGTTTGGTCAATGCAAGGTGGAGACGTAAAGCTGCAAAACAGTCAAGGTGCAAAGCAGTTAAAAGCATTTACATGATTTGCAGTCACGCACGAGTCTCCATATCATTCATTTATCAGCTGAAAGCTGGAAGTTAGTTAAGTCTGCTGACTTTATTTCTGGCTGCATACTACACCTATTTCTGTGACACTGACAATTACCAAACACCGTTCTCTTGGACACGCTCTATAATGGCGGTGCTAAACCAGGTAAGTCTGTTGTTTTCCCGTTCACAGTGAATAGGATTTTAGAAAGATACAATACAAAAGGGCCAAGAGACTTTGCTACACGACATGGAAAAAGTTAGAAATCCATTTTTGAATAAGCAGTTAAATGTTTTTGGAATCTTGAAAGTGAAACTGTCTGTGTTGTTTTCTGCGATATTGGGTTTTTGTTTTTTTTTTTTTTCTTGGAATAGGTTGGAGGATCCTTCATTGACCAGGAAAAGATGGTGACATGACAGAATTTGCAGAGCCTTTATGGTCGAACTGTTTCAGATGCAGTCTGCAAAGGATGTGGCCCCTTGAATTGGGATGCATCTTATGTTTGATGCTAACTGGCTGCAAGAGGCTTTATTTGCCAAGATAGGTGTCTCTGAGCAGGAAAGCAAGTAACCACATTTCCCAGCCTTACTTTGAACCAAAATTTTGATTTCTTTAAACCATTTACATCAATCAATGATTTATAAGTATGAGAGTACGGGACAAAACAACAGCAAAGGAGCAACACGACAAAATATTTAGCAAAACTCTTCATTCCAATAATGCCGAAACATCAAGTGGGAAAGTTGCGAAACCTCCTCCTGCTTGTCCTTGTCTCAAACATAAAAAGAAGCAAAACGTATTCAGGTCAGAGTCTTAAGACAGGGAATGGAAGCAGAGTAAATAATTCAAAAGTAGGAAGAGATGAAAAGGAGAGGTGAAGAAGAAGCAGGGAAGCAGAGAGAGGAAGGCAGAGACATTAGATTTTAACCAGATGCAGAACTTCTCAGAGTGGATGTCAGCCAACAGGCATGTACTCATGCTTTAGCTATGTCATGAGCTGCCTGCTCTACCCTTAAACCTCCTCCCCTTCCTTTGCTCTCCCCCTCTCTTTCTCTGTATTTCTTTTCACCTCTTTTTCTCAACCTCTCTAAACTAAACTCTGTTTACCACCCGCCCATTTTCCTATCTCCCCTCCATGGGATCATGCCTGCAGCCTCTGACTCATTCACATAAACAGATGTCTGACATTGTCACGAAAAACACTGGTCATGAATTTCATCTATTCCTCAGAAGAAGTCGAAAGAAAGTCAGAATTAAGCTACTTTGCTGTAGAATATAAAAGCTGGCTCCATGTAAACCCGAGTTTGAGCAGACACACATTCTGCCGTTTGCTATGATGGTGATTTTCCATTGGGCACTCATGAAATGAGAAAAGAGGAGAGCGAGTGGGAGGGACTAGACAAAAGAAACTGGAAAAAAATAAAACCATCTGTAATTCTGAACTGGAATTTCTTCCATCATCAGCCAAACCTCCGAATGTAACCAGCAGAGGAGGTCAACACACACACATACACACATGTACATATGCTAAGTCTGGTGGATCTAGTGGCCTACACACACTGTAGATCAACACCAACTCCACCTATAATTAAATCAGGAAGCTGTCCCAAAGCCTGACAACAGAAGCTAATTCTGGAGAAGGTTGTATTTGGCATAGAAAGTCATCGCTGCCCCATACCCAAAGGATTGAGGAGCAAAACAATTGCCAAAGATATAATACGGCCATAGAAAGGGTCCATATTACCCAGCACACGATGATGTCATTGGGTCAATCCAAATGGTCAGGCCAGCGGGGGGTTAGGACTTTGCTAATGACTGTAATGTGAGAAAGACAGCTCCCTGCCTTTTAAGACTCCTGTGCCCCCAACGTGGCTCCGTACGGATGTAATGTGTTCCAGGTGGTTTTCACTGGGAATGTACACACAGACCTGAATCTTATGCTTGTATACATGTACACAAAGAAATAAGAGCCTGAGTGAGCGATCACAAGGTGTGCATGCACCAAATGTATTTAGCATAAAGAAAACTGCAATTGTGCAGAGGGGAGGTTGTTGTGCTGGTTACCAACCACGACTAACAGCAGTGCTCACACACCCTTAATGGCATACACACATGCACCCACAATCAGAGACAAACACAGTCAAACAGGGTTAGTTTTTATCAGGTAGTCTTAACACTGACATCCATGCCAAAGTGAACATCTTTCTTTGTTCTCCGTACTAACAGCATTTGTGTGTGTGTGTGTGTGTGGCTTACATTCTTTTTCCCCACAGCTACATGTAAACCAACATATTCACAGGCTATCCAGGAAATATAAAGCATTTCAAGCCGAGCTACAAAATCCTGTTAGGTAGTCTGTAACTCTTCTGCCAGCAGTTAGCAAGTTTGGCGTGATCCCATTCACGGGGACTCTGCTGCTCCTGGTGCTTTCATATCATAAACCCTCACCAGGAGCAGCTCTGTTATTAACACAGGGGAAATTTGTAAATATATATAATAAATATAATACTCAACACATCCACCCTAAAATGGCGCTCTGCTATATTGACGTGTAACCGTCTTCACTTGAGAAAAACCACAAGCCTCCATGAGGCCATGCTGTCTTCTGAGAACACCGTAATAAACATACTTGGTCAGCCACTAACTTCTAAACAAACTACCTGTGCTTACAGACGCTCAGCAGGAACTCACCTGGGGTTTTCCTGCTCCGTGCCACATTTTCACCAATTAGTGAACTCCACTGTAATAAATGAAGTCGCCCTAATTTACGTGTTTGGTTGTAACAAAGGGTTTGTCACTTGAGAACACATCTGACTTTGATCACATCTTTTATTTTCAAAAGCAGAGACATGACAATATATATTCTTACATATTAAATATGTATGCATATATGTCTGCCCAGTACTGCTGACAGATCCAAATTAGCCTCTGTGATTAAAAAAAAAAAAAAAAAAGGTTTTTGTGTTTGCACTTATTTGCTTCATAAACCTGCAGCCTGTCCTCATGTCCCTCCCCAGTTTCATGTACAGAATAAAATTAACTGAGTCCCAACTTTGAAACGAACAGTATATCGATATGTGCTTCACATGTCTATCACAGGACAGAGAAAACCGTTCCCTGCACTGGCTGTAGTTTCCCCTCCTATTTCTTTTTTCTGCTTTTGTTCGGCCCTGCATTGTGTTTTTTCTGGACACCAAACCCTAACATTTTGACTGCGAGCCAAACTAATGGATCCAAAAGAACTGCGCTACACTACAGGCGGAGGAGAAGGGAAGAGACCAGGGGACAGAAAGGCAGGAGGAGGAGGAGGAAGAAGAAAAGTGATGATGTGGAGCTTGTGAAAGTAGAACATGGCCAAAGTGAGGTGGATTTTTAGAAAAAGGGAAGAGTTTGCCATTTTGTGGGCGGGTGTGCGAGTGTGCGCGTGTGGATTCATGTGTGTGAATATAGAAACCATGTTAACTTTCTAAATGAGCTCTTTTATAATAATGATTGCTTGTTGAATACCAGGGGACAAATAAGGAATCATTTATTTGCTAATTAGTTTTGTTCACAACACCTTAACTTTAAACTGAAAAACATCTATTATTTGGCTCAGTTTAATGAAATCTAATTTGAGATAGGGCACATTAATCACAGCGCTCATGGTTTTTAATTCAATCGATGTAATTGAGAGTCTTGATTAAGTGAAACAACAATTAGGCTAACTTTAGTGAAGGTGGTGCATTTCATGAGCTGCCTGCTTTGATGGAGCCATTTATATGTGTCATTTTCTCCCAGCATTTCTTCTGAACTCTTCTTTCTACAACATGGGGGTCTTCTTCTGTGTTAGCTCCACTAAAGGTCTGAAGAAACATCCTGCATCCTTCCATTTCCTGCAAAGTTCCAAGTCCTCTTCACTGTAGCTGGGGCTGTGTACAGGTTCTCCAAGGTTTTAAGGACATGTCAGCAGATGCCAATGGAAATGTACAACTCTGTTTCAGACATGAATTCAAAACTGCATTGAACAGGGCCATGACTCTAAAATAATGATTATCACAAACACTGCTGATACCTGATGGATAATGTTTATGTGGATGATCGTGTTGAATGCACGTTCCAAAATTCAGCTATTAAAACTCTAACTATACTCTCTATATCTGTTATAGCTTCGTATGTTTCTCAAATGTGGTGGGAAATGTCATAACTGACTTGACAGCATTATCAAAAAAGTCTAATGTAAAAGATGAGCATGAGGCATACTATTTCAGTTTGAGGTGAAATTGTTCTACACGGTTGTGACCACTGCTGGGTTCTGATAAAACATCTGGTGGGGCTTCCTGCTGCCGATAGGAGATGTCTTCCACTCATGGCTTTAGTCTTACTCTGCTGTTGCCCTCCTCCCATTGGCTTAACGGGTGGAAAAAATGACACAGCAGCAGACTAAAATGCAGGAGGTAACACTGCTCCCAGACACAGTGATTGAACGGAGACAGTGAAAAAGTCTCAGACCTTTTTCCGAAAGCATGATCTACACACTGAGCACAATTCAAAGACACAAGAGAAGGTGGACGAATAACTGTAGAGTGTGTAGTTACAAACAGGAAGATGTTCAGCTGTGAAAATGGCTTTAGATAATATTCCCACCCCTGGTTTGCACACACACACACACACACACACACACACAATCTTGTCATTGCCTGAATCCTTTTCAAGAGTGTTGAGTTTGCAGTCAGCTCAATTATTTCGTTTTGCTATTTACTTCAGAAAATTGGGAATCTTAACACAAAATTTTTTAAAGTGATCTTTGAACATAGACTACTGGCAATCCATCAGCAACGACTCCATCTCCATGCATACCACATATCCAAAGGAGGCACATGTGCAAGAGATAGTAGCTATCAGTGCCTCATGTCCTCTGAAAACACTATTTTCTTCCTCCTCCAGCCTGAGAGGTTAAATGTCTAGAATCAGACAACAGGGTTTTCATCCATGACGCTGGCCCTGTCTTTGTCCCCAGGCGTCATCATTTTACCACAAGCTCCAAGAGATTTCAAAGACCTCATTGCCCTCAGCAAGTATCCACCAGGTGTTTTATGCGGCAGGTGGAGGTTTGATTGGGAGCAGGTGGCAGACAGTTCAAGCAGCCATTTAAGCCCATAACCCAGCAAGAACAGGGACAGTCCATTTTAGTGGCTGTCTGCATCAACACTTCCAAGCAGAGGAGAGTCATGCTTGAGGAAGATGACAAAGAACTTTGATTTGGTCCCAGTTCTGTCTTATGAACCTTTAAACAAGGTTGTAGGGGGGCTGGTGACGGACAAATGTGTATTATCATTTTTATTTATTGATTTATTTGTTTAAGTATTTCATTTTTACGCTGTTACAAATTGAAGCATGAACCAAAGGCGTTTGGAAATATGCAGCTAATGTGCACTTGATATCAACATAAAGTGCAGTGCAAAAACCAAGCAAAGGATATGGCAGAGCTATGTTAACTTTACCTCTATAGGACTCAAAAAAAGATAAGAATTAAAGTTAGCTATTGCTATATTCCACACAAATATTGTGGAGGCAAAACACAAATAACACAATACAGTTCAAAGGAGGAAAAAGCCAGAATCTGGACTTCGACCGTACGAAAACATCAACACAACAGACATTCGTACAGCTACATGAAAATGTGTAGGAACTTTTTCAACCCCCATCAGATGCCTTGCCTGGCCCTACAATTTTGTGCGCCATTTTCTTCTTTCCCATCTGTGAAATCATTCAAGTGCGGAGGAGGTCTGAAGGAGTCATTTTACTTCCTTGTTGTCATACTGACAGCAGTGGCTTTCAAGCCAAAAAGGCTGGGCCTCAGACGCAGGTTGAGCAAAACTAAATGCAATAAGGTAAATAGCATCTTAAATGTACAACACTAGCAAAACTAAATTTCATCAGAGTAGTATCTCAACATGCGGTGAAGACATGACGGTAAAAACAAAAAGATAGAGACTTTCAATAATAGCTGTTGAACATCGTTAAGATGTGAATGTGAATGGGTCCAGCTCCATTGGAAATCTGCCATTAATGTGGGAATGTTACCTTCATGGGTCAGAATGTGAATTAATTGTGAGAGAGATTAAATTGTCTCATCTGCTGTTTACAGGACATGGAAAGTTTGAGGTCAGGCATGTGAGCCTTCAAGCAATGCATGAAGGGTTATTGTCCCTTCAACTTCGACCTCGTCACTATAAATCTTGTTTGCCCACCCGTTATTCTCTCTGCATGGACCCCACTACTTTCATGGGGTAGTACCTTGACTGAAATGGGGATGGAGAGAAGGATAGAACAATACAAGAAGAATTTGTATCTGCAGAGAGAAGCATTCAGAGGTAGCTTAAGTCATGAAAGCAGAATGACCATGGTATGTGGATGAGGACCTGAAAGGAAACAACACTTTCCATACTGGAAAAAAAAAGGAGGTATAGAGATTCCTCCCTCCTGAAAGCTCCACCAGTTGGCATTCATCAGACCAAAATAAAACTGCAACAACTAAAGCAATTTCAGAGAGGTGGGGTTAGTGCAAGAAAGTGATGGGAGGAGTTAAAACTGATGAAGTCTCAGATTTCTATTAGAGTTAATATTAATGCCACTGCCTTAGCTTTCAGGCATCAAATGGATACAAAGTGGAGTTTTGGGGGGTATCCTGAGTTCTGTTAGTATTATTTTTGTTGTTCATTGAGCTCAGTTGGTTAATCCATTTCAACACTGCTACATTTTAACTGTTCGTCCTTTACCAGGTTGGTTGCAGTGCAGATTGTTTGTCTTTGCTCTTTTGCCCTGTTTTATCTGGGGCTCTGAGTGCATTTTCCCAGATGTGTAATGATATACGGCTGTGTTGAACTTGCCCCTAACCAGCCACAGAGAGAGAGAGAGAGAGAGAGAGAGAGAGAGAGAAAACGAGAGTGCAAAGGAGAGAGAGAGAGAGAGAGAGCGAGCGAGCGAGAAACTCCAGACAGCTGAACTCACTTAAATGTGTTCCTCATGTGTGCTGTAATATGGAAAAGATTTCAGCGTTCACCCCTCCACTCGCTGTGACTGAGCTAAGCTTAACCCTTCAGCAGCCAGCACCCAAACTTTACGAAAGAGGTCTACAGCTTCTCTGCACAGTCTGCTCTTCATGTACTGTCCATCTTGTGTATTGTAACACGGAAGTGTTTGAATTCGCTAACATCACATCTCCGGCAAGTAAATATGAATGACTGATTTAAAGCGAAAGAAGAACAGCAGACTTCACAGCAAGACCTTTGTTTTTCAGAAAGGACTGGCCACACTCCCACACACAGACAAAATACATAACGCTGCTTATAAGGATAAGGCCCAAATGCCCAAAGAGGTTTCTGATAGGTAAAAAAGGGGCAATGTTGCTTGAAGTTTTGTAAGTTTCAGGAAAGATGTTGATTGTTGGCTGTAAAGTATTGAACCTTGTGCATCATAAAATAAATAAATAAATAAATAATCTGACATGTTTCAAAAATGCACACTTAACGCCTTCCAGTGGATGTTAATGCTGCTGAAGCGAAGGAATCTTGCTAACTGCTAGCATTGTTAGCATGCACGCATCAATATGTGGAGTATTGATATAAGTAGGATATGAATATTACTTTTTTACTTGAATGATTGAAGCAATGATGCACAAGGCTTTTAACCTTCTAACATTTTAGATATGATATAAGACAAGGATCGAATAAGAGTAAGAGTGAACCAATTCTATTAACTTTCAGGGACAGTGAGTGGGCAAAATGACCCACCTGTCAGTACAGGGGCCAGACTTCACCAACACTGCGGCATCTTAACAATGCCAGTTATAAGTCAACAAACAAATACAAGATGCTAACACGCTGACTGTTTTAATATGTCTGCTAGCCTCTACACTGGGGTCACATTACATTGTCCATCTGAGTCTGGGTTGGTCTGACAGTAACATGTAGCTGAGTCTCTCTGTTGTTTCCTCCAACACTAACCATCTTAATAAATGCTACTCCCTGTCAGCACAGAGAGGAAGAGTTAGCATTAGCACAGCCACTATCACTGTGCCAGCCACCACCAGTTACAGTAACAAACATAGCTATTCACCACTCACACCATTCTGATACATCTACTGCTCACCATTTTAATACAAATTAAAGCTCCATTACATTACATTCTCTGACTGAGGCTAAGATATAGAGCTGAGTCTCCCTGAAGTTTCCTCTGCCAATCATACTGAAACAAAATCAAAAGAAGTATTTAGAGTAGCTTTGCATAAAGACTGTAAATGGGGGAACAGCTAGCATGGCCATTTTCAAAGGTAATATTACAATCTGCCTCAGCACAAATAATTTGTTTGCATTAAACCATCAAAATATAAGATATGAATTAATGAGTTTTATCCACCCTGGTAGGTGGTTTTTTATTAATCCACGGAAAGGTGAAAGATTTAAATTACTCAGACATACCAAGTCATCACACAGTAAGCTATAGATGTATGATGACACATCTATACAATTATATACCTGATCACCTGACTTTATTATATCTATACACCAGCGAAAACAAGAGGGAAACATTCCCAAGAGAAAAAGACATAAAAGAATATATATATATGTTTGCGTGTGTGTGTGTGTGTGTGTGTGTGTGTGTGTTTGGATAGACTCTTGCTCTGCTCTTATAAGTTGGACTTTTTTTCCTGTTTGAAACCACGGCCCAGCTCTATCTAGCAATTAACTGCCTTCCATGGACTCTGGTGACATTGTGTGGGGATATTTCTGTCATGCTTATTATGCCTTTGCTGACCAGACTGTGAGTCATGTGGACACACAGGCAAATCTAACCATGTGTTACTGCCAGCCAAGGGAGGTTCCCCTACTTTGCCTTTCATCCGCTTGCCTTTAACTTTTTTGTGATTTTCACGTTCTTCCTTGTTACTCAGTTTTGTATGGATCCTCTGAGGAGCACAAAAAGCTGCAAGAAGCCTCATTCAGCGTTTGAGAAGTAGAAGAACTGTTCTCTGACTCATACTCTCCACCACACTTGCTTGTATTGCCTGACGTATATTTATACTCTCTCTTGCCCCTATCTCAGACTCCCTCCCTGCACCCACTCCCAAACTGACATTACTCTTCAATAACCCCGCCCACCTGAAGTCTAACTGCTGAGGATAATTATTCCACTGGAAACAGTCTGCAGATGTGGTAACCTGAAAGAGAGAAGACCGACAAGCAGAAAGAGACACAAGGAAGGAGCTGCTGATGGAGGCTCAGGGAGAGACTGAGATGATAGGGAAAAAGAGAAGCAAAAGCAGAGGAACGGGTGAAAAAAGGCGTTCCATACAGAGACACATCACAAACTTGGCACGAGTGTTGTATAATTTGAAGTACTTAAAATAAATAAGCGCTCCGAAAAAAGCTCTGCCTGTATTTTACTAGTTCTCCCCCAGTTGCTTCCTTCCTGGGCGCTGCGCAGTCAGTCAGCAGGGTGAATGTGATGCTGGTGGGCTCAGCATGCAGATATGCGCTCAGGCCTGTCGGGGCCAACGAGACAGCTGAATTCTTTGACTCTACCTGTCTTTTTGATCGTGTTTAAACACTTGCAAGTGCTGCCGCAAGTGCCAGCAACATCAGGTCTCCTCTAAACAGTAGATAAGAGAATCGTTTTAAGCGATCAATTAGTGCAAAAGAAATAAAAGTAAATTAGATTCAATGTGTAAATTGAGGTTGTTGTTGTTGATGGGCTGAAGAGGGTTAGGGTTAGGGTTAGTTAGATGTTGCTCACTAACTGTATTTAATAAACATACTGTATTGAAGCCTAACTGGATCAGCCTTCTTGTGGCATAAAATTCATGACAAATTAATATTGTGCTGCACTGAGCATTGTTCAAATCCAAAATGTGTCTTGTAGTTTCCACAGTGACAAAATGTCTGAAAAATGGCTGAATGTCGTTGAAATAGGTGGAGACATTTCTCCTTTTTCATTTTGATGGACTCCTCCAGCCAACATGGGACATAGGAATACTTTTCTATAATTTTATTCATTCACTGTGTAATGTTTATTTTATTTGGGTTTCAAGAGGCTCTTTTGAATAAGTCACTAACTGTTGATAAAAGAACTGACAAAATATCTGTTCATCACCTATCATGGTCTGTATGATCAGTAGTTTATAGTGGCTAGTTTTAGCAACCTTGAGCTAATGCTGTGTTCAATATGAGTGTACTTTGTGTTTTTTAGCAGCTGCGTGAAATCTGGAAAAAGTCACTGTCTATGCCAACACGTGGCCGCTTCACTAAAGGTTACATGGTCTCACTTTAACTTACACTCAGTCAGTCATTATGTAGTTTACAGAGATCTATTTTACTCTGGTGTCTTTTCGGTCATGTCTGTAATACTCTATATCATCAGCAGCTAGTTAGCATAGCTTGACTTAGGTTAGCATTATGAATGGAAACAGAATGAGACATGTAGCCTAGCTCTGTCCAAAAGCATTCATCCTGTGAAAAACTAGTGTGTTCTTTTAGGAGTAAAAATTTTTTGTGCAGGTTTGAAAACGGCTACATTTTGAGTTGATAAAAGCGAGGAGGCTCTGTTTAGGTCAGATTTATTGCCTGCAAAGCTAACCAGCTCTCCAAGCGTATTTGGCAGCTAGGAGCTGTGAGAAAACAAAGCTGTGTACATTTATCCTCACTTTGCAGCTCTCCCCTGCTCCAAATCTGAATATTTAATGCTTTTATCACAAATGAGCTGAATGTCAGAGCTTCGAGCTTTGGAAACAGTATATCTGAGATGAAGGTTTGTGTCGCCATCGTACAGAGCAGAAAAGGAGAAAAACTGCCTGGAATATAAGCTGTAATTTAAAAACCTCAACCGCCCCTGCATGTCTACTGATGCATATGTGTGTGTGTGTGTGTGTGTGTGTGTGCGTGCATACAGTGCCCTGTTTAATTAGGGCCTATTTCTGAGTGAGTGTCACAGAGGGCAGCATGTCTGAACCTTTTTATCTATCACTCTCCGCTTTCTTTCAACTTTCAGCTATTTTTTTTTTCTTGTACACGTTTCTCATCTCTGTCTTGTCTTTCTTTGCTTCAGTCATTGAAAGGATTATAGGTGTGTGTGTGTGTGCGCCGCCTCTTTAATCACTTAACTCTCCTTTTCTCTCTCTTTATCGCCATACTTCCTCTGCAGACGGCTGCGAGTGTCTTAGTGTGGCCTAGGTTTAGGGCATATATCTATGTTAGTCGCTTAATATTAAGGTGAAATATATGGTTTTAAAATCCAAAACAAAAATTACGTCAATGTATAAAAGTGAAAGAAAATAATAATTTTATTTCCCTTTTCCTTTCCAGCACAGAAAATTTTATTTTTCTGGACATTGACATTGACAAAAATATACCCAGTTAAGGTTTTTCTGTTTGCAGTGTTACCATCTAATCTCCTCATAGCTCCAATGAGCTCAGATATAAACTGGTATTTTCCCATCAAGAATGGAACTGTCACATTTTAATTTCAACACAAAACAGTTGAACAAATCTTGTTTCCTCCTCAACTCTTTAGTTGGGTGCTGTTTCCTTACCAGCTGGCTGACAGGTGGACAGCCACTCCTGACATGAGAGGGCCTGCTCCACCCATAATCCTCAGTGCCTTCTTCTGCATCAGAATGGAAATATGAGACTCATCGAGACTGAGGTCAGTGAGGAAACAGCTTAGACGGCCAATCAGAGTGCAGCACATCTGGAGGAATCTGTCTGCAGGCCCAGCTGGTAGCACTATGGGAGAGAGAAGAGGAGCAAGATCTGCAGTTCAAAATGGCTGAAGGGTTTGGAAAAAAAGTCAGGTCAAAGGAGGAATATAATATAATTTGGTTGTGTTTCACTCAGATATCCCTTTCCTTTACTTTTTGCCTCTTACCTTGTATTTCTTGAACTTTAAAGGCAAGTTAAACTGTGGTTGAATTAACACAACTGCCAGATCAATTCGCAATTGTTCTTGAGAGGGTCAGTGTGGCATGTCTAAGTGATTAAATATTCTGCATTTGAATTCACTAACAGTCCCACTGCACGGAGCAGGAGAAGTGAAAATAACCTCTCCTGACCGAGAGTTAAGAGGGAGATGTGCTTTTTGAGTTATCAGACACATTAGTGGAACTAAAGCATCTGTCTCCTCCCAGTGCAACACAGTTTACCCCAGAAGAGACCCTCACATTCTTGAGGAAACAATGTTTCATCTGAAAATGCCATTTAAAACATTTGCAATTATTTACTGGAATTTTTTACTTCATTTACTTATAAAATTAATAACATTGGAATTTTTTTGAACAAATATTGTCTCTTAATGTCAGCAAAGTGCAATTCTTCACAACAGTGCAACACATAAGTAGTCGTCTCATGTGGAATGTGTCTGAATCAAGAAACAAAAGTGTGATGATGTGGAGCTTTGCAGCCATCTTTAATTTCTTACGCCGCCTGTCTGGTCTCTTCAGCTACTTCAAGAGACTTCAGCTCCTCAGCAAACATGAGAATGTAACTCTGCAGTGAGCGGGAGCTCTGCCATCTTTAAAACACATTTAAACTAATTTGCCCCTCCTCCTCATTTTTCTCTCTCTATCTTTCTAGTTTGACTCAGGGCAGAGATGGGGTGAAGCAGCCGGGAGCGTCCAAAAATGACTTTTTTTCTGGCTCAAAGTGGGAGGACAGAGAACAGGCCTGTCTCTAGGAGGAAAATAAGAGCTGTGCAGTTATATGAGAAAGGATCAGTAAACTGTAAGAGAATAGAGCCAGGATTCAACCTGTACTCAATCTGCGTCCCTGACTGGCTGATAATAAACATGCCTTCACTTCAACATGCTGGGAAATAAGGGCTTTAGAATTAAATACAATAGCTCAGAATTGACATACTGTGATTATGGCATGTAGTGCAAACTTCCATCCAAGCTCAGTAGAGTGAGGAAGTGCCAATACTTTTCCTTTCCACCCGTACCATTTTACTTCATGGTATCAGAATATATCAGGAATGAATGATCAGTTGACAAAAGACGCAGGAAATCGCTTTCAAAGAAGAGGACTTCATTTTAAAAGTCTTTCTGTCCACTCACTGATTTACTGACATATGTTGCCCTATACTGCTACGATAGCTTCAAAACTTCCAACTCCAAAAAAAAAAAGAAAATATTTTCCCTGTAGATGTTCTGTTATCTATGAAAAAAAAATGTTCAAGTGCATCACTCAATTTCATTGTAAAATGCTTATAGCATCATGCTGCCTTGAGCGCTACTCACTGATATGGGTGGAGGGGGAGTAAGATGAGGTGGTATGAAGGCCACGTTGAGTGTTGTTGGAGTGGTGGTAGAGTGGATGACATGTCTGGTCATGTGGGCAGGTTAGAGCTGCTTGGAGAGAGAGAGAAGGAGAGAGGGGGTTGAGACTCGATCTCTCCTTCACACCTGTCCTCTGACAGACTGGATCTCCAGCAGTCTGAATGTGAATCCCTGCATTCTACCCGAAAAGTCGCTCACCAACCATAAACTGTCAGCGACTCTCAAGTGCTTTGAACAGATAAAGTATGTGAACAGAAGCATACCTTTATTTTGAGACAAAGAGTTGGAAAATGTTAAGGTAGTGCTTGGTGCATTTGTTGGAGAAAATTTAAATACGGCACAAAATCTGCTTAGCCACATGAGATGTATAGGTGGAAGTCACAAACTACTAAAATTGCTAATGTGCCATTACAATGCCTTCAAAATCACACAGTAAATCCGGTACACCACAGTTCTGCCTGCAGCAGGTCTATGACGAAACAATCCTAAACTTTTTAAAGTTTTAAAGGTATTTAACTACCAAGTCCAACGCAGGGGAGAAAGGCCCTGGCCTTCTCGGTGCCAATTCGTGCCTATCTGCGCGCACCCCCCCCAAAAAAGGGCACATTTTAAAAGCGCAAATCTAAAATCTAAACCGCGCGTAAAGTTGCGCAGGTATCTCTGCAGTGACTCTCCGGATCGACTGCAGCCCGTCAAAGGGAGGAAAAAACATAGGCCTTCTTCTGCCCCTTTTTAAAGCTCGACGCTGTCCACGTCCTCAAAAAGAATGGATCTAATTAAAACGTTGCACTCGTCATCATGGCCAAAGGTTTTGCCAAGCGGACTCCGGTGCGGAGGAGGCTGGGAGATGCGGGACCACATGACCGCCGGGGAGCAGCAGAGGGATGGGAGTCAGATTGGGTTTCTGCTCCGGGATTGGCCGGTGGGCCGACTTCTGACACGCAGACCAGGGACCCTCCTGCCGTATAAATAGGCCTGATAGACCTTTATTATTCTAGCATCACGGCAGCAGGTTTCTGCTCAGTTTGGAGTTACTCTTGTCACCACAACTGTATGCCTGCCTGAAGGTGGTTTAAAAACAAGGGCTCAGCAGCACAAGGAGTCTGCATGTCTGTTTAGACATGCTCAGCTTTGTGGATACCCGGATTCTGTTGCTGCTTGCAGTAACTTCATACCTAGCATCATGTCAATGTAAGTTTGAATATCTGCTCTATTTTTCTGTGATGGATATCTCTTTTTTTCGGGTCCCACTGCTTGAGGATCTTGCGCTTTGGCTTTTGTTTTGGGACTTACATCAAGGTCAACGTGAAGACAGCTCAAAGCACTGCTGAATTAAGCTCAGTGGACTGAGGTTCTGCAGAGGATTCTTCACTTTTTTTCCAAGGATACAAATATTATCATTTGATTAGTTTCTGAGGGAGAAAAAGTTGCATCCCTGAAAAAAAAAAGTTTTGTCGTTTTAATAGAGACGTTTAAGTAGTCGGCCTAGTGTATATAAAAAGCTTTTAATGCATGGAAATAGACTAAAAGTGGATTTTCTTGTAGACAAAGGATGAAAAAGGCTGTTGGGCGTTGTACATATTGTTCCATCCAGACGTCCAGGGAATGATCTTTTACTGTAGGAAGCTGCAGTGTCTCCTCCCTGTGGCCAAGGGTGCAAACATCTACTTGGCACCATTTAAATTTTCTCTTTAGTAGGACAGATCTGTTTGCCAAAGCTTAAACACAAGATAGATAGAAGAATAAAGCAAATATATAAAG
The DNA here is from genome assembly GCF_900963305.1 of Echeneis naucrates. Lineage (NCBI taxonomy): Eukaryota > Metazoa > Chordata > Actinopteri > Carangiformes > Echeneidae > Echeneis > Echeneis naucrates. The sequence goes on from NC_042521.1 coordinate 11,399,728, forward strand.
TAGATCACATTTCAGCAAGGTTTAAAATTACAAGATATAAAGCCTTCTTTCTTCACAGCTGATTCTTATGTAGTTTCGCATTTAAGGGATTGGCCCATTTTACAACAGGAGCACAAGATGTGCGTTTAATTTGAAGCTTCCATGTAAATTTTTCAACATTATAGCTCATCACGTAAAGAGTCTCACCTCACTCTGAAGGCCCAACTGCGCCACCTCCTGGTCCAGATTGGGCACGACATGTCCCAGTTCATGTCTGCCATGCCAGCCACGGCCAGCTGATCCACATTAAGATAGTTCAGATGATGTTCGCCTGCAGCCAGGTATAGATGGGAGGAACAGCAATCAGTGACAAATGAAAGCTAGAGCATTCCAGTGATCAACATTAAAGCAATGTTACAACTGTCTTTCTAAATAGCCTGAAAATCACCTTTATGTCCCTTTAACATTATGGTATTGCCAGAAGCAGATGTCATGTCAAGTCCACAGCAGCAGGGGGTTTGCAGGTGCAAGCCAACTATGCCTGGCCCAAGGGCATTCAGTACCTGTTCGGGCCTGTTTGCGGATGGAGCCTTAATATCTGGAATGCTATGTACACTTAAATTCACATTCACATTACAAAATAAAGCTTCAGACAAAGAGGGCAAAGAAATGTGACACAGCAGGCAGGCTGTCAATAAGCAATCGACACAGGAAGGCTAATTGCTTTAAGACATGACATAATTTAAGCATAGTTATTAGTGTTAATGCACCAAGAAGAGCCAGACCTTCCATTTCACACTGAATGTTCTCTAAAATGCACTTTTTCGACATGTAGACATTAATGTCTTGTTTCTGCATAATGAAGCTGCCGGTCAGCAGCCTGTTTAAAAGCAATACTTCCCACTCAACTGTAGCAGGATGTTTAACATGCAACATGCAGACCAATGGAAATGACATTGCTTCTTTTTCAGGTGACTGTTTTGCTCTAAATTGCTTATCGTGTTCTAACTGAGTATTCCCTCTTCTCTCCCCACCCTCCCCTTCTCCCGCTTCCTCCTCCAACGCCACAGTCTCGGTTAGTACATATGCATGCAATCATGAAAAGCAACATATCTTAAACACAGCCTTACCGTGTCACTCTTGCCTTTTCGCCCTTACTAATAACTGAGAACTGTGCCATGACAGGAGAGAGTTGTCGGCTGTTCTTGACCATTTAAGCAATCTCATCGATGGCAGAGCACAACATTCAGGAATTTCTGAACCAAAATTGCTTCTTGCAGTTTTCCCCCTTCCTGTCCACGGATAGGTGAGGGTCTCATTGGCTAAAAGTGTGTGTCAATGAAAGTTAAAACCACCGTGCTGAGGCACCCATGGGGCCTGGCACAAAGGATCCTTTCTGAGGACAGCAGAGAGGGGGCAGAGGGAGGCTTGCGCCTAACAGCTGGCTTTGGGTCAGTTTGGAGTTTTCCTCTGCTTCATGATCTTGATTTGATGTAGGGAGTGAAAGGTGGTCTCAAACCAGTGAGAGGCGATTGACATCCTCAGCTCCAGATAAAAGATTAAGAAGAATGTCGAACTGAGGCCTGTCTACTGAACAGACGGTGCCTGATGAACGTTTGTTCAAATGGTTCTGCTCATTACTGAGATTGCCTAAAATGAAACAGACTCAACAGCAATATTAGCATCTTACTATATTATATATTATTATTATTAAAGTTGCAGTACATGCTTATGGTTCTGGTATAATGTCAGAACTTTCATTGTTCCATGGACTGACACGTTCTTACTGCTAAGAGATTGTTGAGTCTTGTTTGGATGCCCTCTCACGCTAATCCATAAAGCATCTCTGGTTAGATGTGGATGATTTAGATCACATACACATTGTTGTACTTTCATTTAAATCACGTTTGCATGAACATGTTTTCTGTATTTTAGTCATTGTGTTATATCATATTGCATGCTTAGCTTTTTCTGTCACGCTTATATACTTATAAGCTGAGAGTTTGATATACCCTACATATTAAATGACTTGACACACCTTGAAAAGACTGTATAAATAAATTTTATATTTATTTATCTTCTTTTCTGTTTAGGGAAGAGTCAAGGTGAGCACATATTGTTCTTGTGTCATTTAGTTTGTGGCATATCAGACGTGAACAGTTTAGATTTGACTGCGTTGCTTTTGAAATGTAGTCTGATCACTGAAATGTGTTAAAACTTTCTTGTCCTCTTACTGTAAGGTCAAGTTTGTTTACATACACATTCTATTGATATTAGCATGACCCTGTTTATTTGCATGCAATTTGAATTTGTTTGTTTGTTTTTCCTGATTTGCTCAAAATGATTTTTAGTTTAGCTCAGATGACTACGGTCTGCTTTGCTAGAGGGTGTATGTGGTTGAAGAAATAAGCTGAGCTGGGCCATCTGCTCGGTCTTTTGGTCTGACTGGTATGATTTCTCTGCTGCAGGGTCCCAGAGGAGACAAAGGACCTCGAGGTGACAGGGTAAGCTGAACTGAAACCCTCCGGCCTTTGATGCAATATATTCTCTAATTATTTAGCTTTTAATATTTATGAAGCATGTTTGGCACAGTGCTTGTTGACATCATTTGACCTTTTAACCTCAGTAGGACCACACCCCTTTGTTTACATCCCCCGCAGCCTCAGTGCTAATGATGAGACTAATATAAAACAGTAATAAGAACTTTTATCTACTTTTGTCAGTGCTGCAGCTGGATCTAATTTACACATATTTTATATCTCTATTTATTCATAAAATATATATTTCAAAGTCTCATCCCCTGCAGAATTCATAGAGTTTGTGTTATAGAAACATCCTCAACAGCTGGAATTTCTTCACAGCATTAACTCACTTTATCATCTGTGTTTCACAGGGTCCTCAGGGCCCAAATGGCAAAGATGGAAAACCTGGACTCCCCGGCCCCGCTGGTCCCCCTGGTCCCCCTGGACTTGGAGGAGTAAGTTTACTGTTTGGGATTTAAAAAAATGAAAGAGCCTAGAATGCAAACTGTGCAGAATAAGCAGCAAAATACGCCTGTGATGTCTTTTAAATCTTATCCTAAGACCTAGTTTTATCAGAAGGCATTCCCAGAGAATTTATGTCTTATTGATATTCTTATTCATTTTTTGGCTTTACGTCTTGCATGTTATTGATTAATTCTGTCCTGTAAAGAAATTTTTAATTTTGTTTTGAGAAGTTATTATTATTCATGCTACTGTGGCACCCTGACTTTTCTGTTAAACTGCTGCTGCCTAATTAATGATGGGAACCCCATGACCTTTGACCTTTACCAATATGATCTTAAGGCCTTCAGCCATGTAAAACATGGTTTTTAAATAGGTAGGAACTGCAAATATGCAATGGAATTTTAGATTTTGGTATATTTAGTTAGAAAGTTCTGCTGTTTGGGCACATTCCGTGTTGTTTTATGTTTTATTTGTATTATATATTCTATATTAATACAGGATTATGAGTATATATGAATATACTAATCAGTAGTTAATTCTTTCTTTCCAACAGAACTTTGCTGCTCAGTATGATGGTGTAAAAGCTCCTGATCCCGGTCCCGGTCCCATGGTGAGGGCCCTTCTCTTCCTCATACACAAATAGCCACACTCATAAACAATCATCAACACACAGTCACACTAGTCCAACCAAATCAGTACAATTATTTTGAACATTGATTCCTATCCTCATACTGTTTCATCATGATAAAAATGTTTCAGTGTTTATGATTGATCATTAACTAATTTCTCATTTTCAGGGTATGATGGGTGCCAGAGGCCCTCCCGGACCTCCTGGACCCCCTGTAAGTGGAAATGCCTGATGCATATTTACCCTTTATCATGTATGTAATCTGCTGTTGCTCTTAATATGCTATCATCATGACAAATTGCTGTCTTCTTCTCATCCAACAGGGATCCCAGGGACACACCGGACACCCCGGTGAGCCTGGAGAGCCTGGACAGACTGTAAGATCATTCTACAAGATGTTTCCATTTCTTCTGATTCATATATAAATAGAGATGGAAAGCTAGCTTTCCTTGTCAGAGGGATAGGATTAGAGTGGCAATATCTTGACAGTTTAAATTATTTTTTTCAATGAGATCCTAATACTCCCTTTTCCCTTTTTTTTTTTCTCAGGGCCCCGTCGGTGCTCGTGGTCCCCCTGGACCTCCCGGCAAATCTGGAGAGGACGTACGTACATATTTTCTTTTCAACGATCACGAGGGCTATGAGCTAACTATAGCTTTTTTGATCCTTACATAGCAAATGTTTATCCCTGTTTTTTGACATACAGGGTAACAACGGCAGACCTGGCAAGCCTGGAGACAGAGGTGCCCCCGGCCCTCAGGTAAGAGACATTCAATTAAACAAAAATGACATACATAAGACATTAGTGGTGAGAATGGGCTATGTCTTACTAAGATCCTCTTTGCCTTGAATTGCAGGGTGCTCGTGGATTCCCCGGAACCCCTGGACTTCCAGGAATGAAGGGACACAGAGTGAGTGTCAATCTTTTCCTGTGCTTGACCTTAACCTCACTTTGGTCACAGGGACTTGAAGAAGTCTAATCAAAGCAGTATTAAATAGAGGAAAATACTCCCTGTCTGCAAAAAAAGTGGACTCAAGAGGATTGTATCTTATCAGATACAATACTGGCAGAATATGACTGCCAGTTGTGCACGTAAGACACCAGTTTGTTCAATTTAACCACAAACCAGAGAGCAAACCATTTTTTTTATTTACTGCTAATATCTTTTGTTCTCTCTCTATCTCTGGGCTAGCACTCCCTTTTTAATTCTTTTTTCCTCACTCTTATATCTGGTTGGCCTAGTTTGTGTTGACATCTCCAATCATCACTTTCTTTTTATGTTTCAGGGTTACACTGGTCTGGATGGACGTAAGGGAGAGCCTGGTGGCGCTGGCCCCAAGGTGAGAAAGCCACCTTCCCCATGACTGCAACAAATGCACCTTCTGAGTTCTTTAGTTGATGTTGAAGCAATATAGATATCAGTCTAATGCAGCTACCAAAGGTATACTTTTGATTTGATTTGAGGTTGAACTAGATAGATAGAGCTATTTTAGCAACCTCCCAAGAGAGTATAAAGTTAGCTATTGATTGCACTCTCTACAAATACACATGTATGTGAGACAAGTACAAACTGAAACAACTAAGCACGCACACAGATTGCGTGTGCTTACTCACAGTTTTTACATCACTTGCTACAGTCAACTTCACCTCCTATTTAATCTATTAACCTTTAATACTAATGCCAGGTGCCTCATCGCCTAATAAACTCTCACCTGCTTCTCCCATAGGGTGAGCCTGGTGCCCATGGAGCTGCTGGAAGCCCTGGACTGGCTGTAAGTTTAACATTCATGCATTTATATAGTAGATCGGTATAATTTCCCACTTGTACGAATGCAGTGAAGACATTTTTCTCACCACTTCTGTTTTTCATGTGTGCTCACTTTAGGGATCTCGTGGTCTGCCTGGAGAGAGAGGCCGTGCTGGCCCTGCTGGCCCTGCTGGTGCTCGTGGTGCTGATGGCAATGTTGGACCCGCCGGTCCTGCTGTGAGTATTGGCACTTTAATCGGCTTTGTGATAGTAAAATGAACCCTTTTTATGAATACAAAACTTATGCGTACCCACATATTCATAATGTACTTGATGATGGATATTTTCACATATAAATTATAAAATGTAATTCAATACCAGGGCCTGAGGAAAGGCCTATGTTCGAGAAAAAAAGTATTTGTAGTCTTTAACCTTAATGTCTTAATGTCTTTAACCAAAAATTGTATATATTCTGATATCAAGTCTACTTTTCCTCTACTCAGGGTCCTCTTGGTGCTGCTGGACCCCCAGGTTTCCCCGGAGGCCCCGGCCCTAAGGTGGGTGTGATGTCACCTCCTGTCCTTTTGTTAGCATTGCCTCACAAAGGGGTTCATGTCTAGGGTCACAATACAAGAGAGATCTCATTATAATACTGTCTAACTAGCTCCTGAAAACGTGTACGTTACTCTGTTATCTCAAATGCCAGTGTCCGTCAGTGTTAACAGTATGCTAATTTATCTCTAAATAATTCAAATGCACATAGCTAAGATATTGCTTTTACGACAATACAATCATCCGTCAGGTATAAATGATAAAGTATATGACTAAATGTGACTCAACTTTCGCAGGGAGAGATTGGACCTGTTGGAGCAACTGGCCCAGCTGGAGCTCAGGGATCTAGAGGAGAGCCTGGTCCCAATGGCGCTGTTGGCCCCGTTGGTCCTGCTGTAAGTAAACAAAGACATCCCAAGCAACATGCTATTACTTAAAGCTTGGTTTGGAACAATTGTTAAAAGGATCCTATACTCTGGTGAGAGTGTGAATTTTGTCTGTTTGATTGGTTTGAAGATGGTTGTGTTGCTGTCGTCCAGATCTCCTCAAATGACTTCATGACTTTCTGTCCATTATCATGATAATTATTCATGCATCTACAACCTCCAGGGCCATTATAATTATTATATATTATTATTTGAATGATGGCACAAATAGTTTACAGTCCTTTAAAGCAGTATCACTTCCATCAGTGATTGTGCAATCTTTTGTGTCACACATTTCCAATCACAATGTACTGGGATAAAAAAAGGCCTCTCATGATCAGATTTTGTGTGATAAAATATATTTTTGTTTTTCTCTCATCCTAGGGAAACCCTGGTGCTAATGGCCTGACTGGAGCTAAGGGAGCTGCTGTAAGTTGATCTAGGGTTGCACATTTTATGACAATCAGGCTTATACTATGATCCACCCAACAGATAAATCATGATGTTTCAATTACAAAACATAATCACATCAATATTGGATCCTATTTTATCTATTTTAATAATTGTCCCTCTTAATGTATATATAAATGTATATATATAATTTTTTTTTAAGTCAAACAAATGTGATGGTTGAAGTTTACCTGCTAACTGATGCTCACCTGTGTTTGATGGCTGTCATTTAGGGTGCCCCAGGTGTTGCTGGAGCTCCTGGCTTCCCTGGACCAAGAGGAGGACCCGGACCTCAGGGACCTCAGGGTGCTACTGGACCTAGAGGCCTTGCTGTGAGTCCATATGCATGCAAACATCAACAAATAACATATCACATCTTCTTCTTCTTCTTAAAGCATGCAGCTGTACATGTACACTATCACATGCCCACTCACACTGTCCCACACGGCTTGTTCTTTTTACTTAATGCATCTGTGTCCTTTTAGGGAGATCCTGGTGCCCAGGGTGTTAAGGGAGATAGTGGTCCCAAGGGAGAGCCTGTAAGTTTTTATGATGATCATGTTCATTTCACCAAACTGAATGTGTAGATACCCATTAGGGTATTAGACAGTGTCTATGAACAATGACCTTCATCATCTCTGCTTGCCTTCTGCAGGGTCACTCCGGAGCACAGGGACCTCCTGGACCTCAGGGTGAGGAGGGCAAAAGAGGATCCACTGGTGAGCCTGGTGCCACTGGCCCTAGTGGCAACCGTGGCGCAAGAGTGAGTACCAGGCCACCTTTTCTGCTGGCCTCCATACCCATACACATCCACAGCCACGTTACATGGATTGTCTGTTAATGCTTGTGTGTCCCCTATAGGGCGCTCCTGGCGGCCGTGGTATTCCTGGTGCTGAGGGAAGAGCTGGCCCCATTGTAAGTTTTTTAATAAAAATAAAAATATTCCCACAAACATGCAATTGAATCGTTCCCACTTGAATTGAATCACCCTTGATGACACTTGTCCCTCTCTCTCATAGGGTATGCCTGGTGCCCGTGGTGCCACTGGCTCAGCTGGACCTCGTGGACCCCCTGGAGATGCTGGTCGTGCTGGTGAGCCTGGCCCCGCTGGCCTCAGGGTGAGTCCCTGCTAAGTTCTGATTTTGGCCAATGACAGGGATCTGATCTGTGTGTGAACTCAGAGAGACAGAGACCCATTAAAGCTGGAACAGCTTAGAGCAGTTTTGATGTAATTGCAATTGACTACTGTGTAATAGTACAAATTCATTATAATCAATAGAAATCTTGAGGACTGATAAATATTTTTCAACAGGGACTCCCAGGAAGCCCTGGAAGCTCTGGACCCCCAGGAAAGGAGGGACCCTCTGTAAGTATGCTTGAACATCCATTTCCATTGTTCTCAGTCTGTAATGCCTATCATCATATTTGCTCATCATTTCCTGTGACACTCCCTGTTTCCTCGTCCAGGGACCTGCTGGACAAGATGGCCGCACTGGACCTCCTGGCCCAACTGGACCTAGAGGCCAGCCTGGAAACATTGGCTTCCCCGGACCCAAAGGACCTTCTGTAAGTAAAAATAAAGCCGTTTGAAACTGAATCATTTGTTGTTTTTAATCATTAAATTATCTTAACTTGCTTTCTCCCTCCTGCAGGGTGAGCCTGGCAAGCCTGGTGACAAAGGAGCCACTGGCCCCACTGGACTGAGAGTAAGTGCAAAAAAAACTACTGTAATATACTCACTCATCGCGCACTAATATAAAAAATGTTCAAGATGTTAATTTGTTCAATCTTTATTTTTTTAGGGAAGCCCTGGACCTGATGGTAACAATGGAGCCACTGGCGCCATGGGACCTGGTGTAAGTGCCCTGACATGCACTCATTTTTTGATGGGATTCTCTTTCTATATTTTTCAGTGTCTCACACTGGTTTTCTCTTTCTTGCTGTAGGGTGCTGCTGGTGAGAAGGGAGAGCAAGGACCTGCCGGAGCTCCTGGCTTCCAGGTTTGGATTCATAATCTTTCCCTATAAAAAAAAAAAAAAAAATCAGCTATTCAGGTCCTGGCCAGTGTTGCAATCTCTACTTTGCAACACACCACAGCAAAATATAGAGTAATACATTTCTATCATGGCAAAAGGCTTGGATTGTGCACCGTAGATTCTGGACAAACTTTTATCAGTACTGGTAAACTGACATGCTCACTAACTTCTGTTGATTCCCTTGGTGCTGATGTTGTGGCTTTATATTTTTAGGGTCTTCCCGGACCTGCTGGACCTGCTGGAGAGGCTGGAAAGGCTGGAGACAGAGTTAGTAACATAAATCCACACCAAGTTCTATGATAATCATTATTATTATTACTATCAATATTGTTGTTATTATTATTCCAACAATCAAAGTAGAATCAGCTTTACATCTTTAACCAACCATTGATGTCTCCATAGGGTATCCCCGGAGACCAGGGTGTTGCTGGACCTGCTGGTACCAAGGTGAGTTCACCTAACCATACTTTAATTCTCAAGAATCTTTCATTTTGTTTACATTTTTCAATAATAATAGAAAATACTAAAATGAAAACATTTTATAGTAGCTGTGGCTGTTATGCTGACTCCATCTGTCTGCTCCTCCAGGGAGAGCGTGGTAATCCAGGTGCTGCTGGAGCTGGTGGCCCTCAGGGAGCTATTGGACCCCGTGGACCCGCTGGAGCCCCTGGAACTGATGGTGGCAAGGTGAAATGATTCACTATGGCTAGGCCAGAAAAAGTGTTGAAAACGGAGGGACTGTGGTGTAACATGTTTGACATGAATTATGCTCTGGTGGAAACTGAAGCGTCTGTGTTTTATATAAAAATCAACCATACTTTGTTTTGTCTTAACCCAGGGAGAGCCCGGTGCTGCTGGAGCTGCTGGTGGTCCCGGACCTCAGGGACCTGGTGGCATACCTGGTGAGCGTGGAGCTGCTGGTGCTCCTGGAGGCAAGGGAGAGAAGGTACGTTAAATATCACACACCTGCAAATTTAAAAGGAATTAATCCCTGTAAGATGACCCATGTTTGTTAATGAAAACATATTCTTTCTCTATCATTCTTTGTATTCCTCCCCTTCTCTCTATAGGGAGAGCCCGGACACAGAGGCCCTGATGGAAACGCTGGCAGAGATGGTTCCCGTGTAAGTTTAATATCTAAACTCTAATCCTTTGAAATCAACCAATCCAGTAGTTTAGTTTAGTGTATCAACCACAGCCTGTGTCTTAGTGCCCTTTCTCTCTTTATAGGGTCTGCCTGGACCTGCTGGACCCCCTGGACCCACCGGAGCCAATGGAGATAAGGTAAATTGGTGATGCATGGATATTATTAACCATAGACCACAGATTATTTAATCACCGACAAAAATGTCCAAAATGCAAGCATTTAGAATTAAAACTCTAATTACAGACAAATGTCATGGCTTTGTGTGTGTGTGTGTGTGTGTGTGACCTAAAAATGGCTGCCACCAACAAAATTCAAGATGGCTGACCCCTGCACTACTGGCCTACCAATGAAAGCCTTTAACATGTGTTATTTAGATTGAATCACTCCATAATTCAGTGCTCATGTTTTGTGGACTTCCTCTTCCTTTGTAGCACTAATGGTACTGTTACCCCCGTTTCTGGCAGTGTCAGCTTTTCCAGACGCTGGAATCTCAACACTGCAGCCTAATGGCTGTTTTGAGAATTACACCAGTAGCTTGCCTAAAACTAACTAACTAAGACGGCAGCGCTAATGGTATATTGGGGGTGATTAAAGTTACACTTTGCAGGGACTTTACAGTGATATTGCCTGACTTTTTATCAACTGCTGGCCAGTGGAGCCAGAGAGTAGAACAGTAACACTGACTGTAGTGTTGCATGACAGGACAAAAGATTTAGCATATGACTTAAGGCAAAAATGATGGATTCCTTAATTGATAGATGGGTGGAAATATGTTGAGCTAATTAAATCCTTCTACCTCTTCTACAGGGAGAGAGCGGTTCTTTCGGACCTGCTGGCCCCGCTGGACCTCGTGGATCCTCTGTAAGTAGCTATGCTTTATTGTTACAAAAATTGTCTGCAGTGGCTTGTGACCTGTTGATAAAAATATCAGATCAGAACTTAGTATAACTACTGTTTATGTACAGTACAACAGTCTTTCTGATCCACTGCTTGTTGCCCACAGGGAGAGCGTGGAGAGGTTGGACCTGCTGGAACTGCCGGATTCGCTGGACCCCCTGTAAGCAAACTGCCAATCCCCTTCCATATATACACAGATAATTGGCAGGTATTGACCCAGCTATTCTTCCACCTTCCTACAGGGTGCTGATGGTCAGACTGGAGTAAGAGGAGAGCGTGGACCTGCTGGAGGGAAGGGAGAAATTGGCGCTGCTGGCCCTGCCGGACCCGTTGGAGCTCCTGGACCTGCTGTTAGTACCACTCACATACAGGATATTTGCAGTGCCAAGTGGCAGAAATCTAGAGCTCAGACATGACTCAATATTGGATCAGAATGACACAGTGAGAGAATTCTTGTCAGACAGTATTAGGTTACCATTCAGATGATATTGGGGATATTTAATATTTTAGTTTATATGCTTAAATAAGTTGAATAATTCTAAAGTGAAATTGCATCTCTGCTTTTTTCTTTCATGTATCTAGGGTCCCTCTGGCCCTGCTGGACCTGCTGGTGCTCGTGGAGACACTGGTCCCGCTGTGAGTATTTGAACATAAAAAGAATAATTTATCATTGATTGCATTGATGGCAATGAAAGCATACATAAAACGCATGCACATTTGCGCATATACACACAGACACACAATTACATGACCTCTAAAGGCCTCATAATCTCTTTTAAGGTAGGACAGGTGGGACATAGTGAATTTCTATTTATATTCTTCATCAGTGCTTCATGGCTAGAAAATAAAAACACTAAAACACAGATGTAACCCTGTATTGTGTATATTTCTGATAACAGGGACTGACTGGTTTCCCTGGTGCTGCTGGTAGAGTTGGTGCTGGTGGTGCTGCTGTGAGTATTGATTTTAGATTTATAATCATGAGTGAACATATGGATGTACAAACATGTCTATATGGGCGAATTCTCATGTAATGAATCAGAGCCACAGCCGTTCTTGTTTCCTAAATAACGATACATTCTACTCTCAAACCTCATGTTCCATACACACACACTAATATTTACCCCCATCTGCTTCAGGGTATTGTTGGACCTCCTGGTCCTGCTGGTGCTGCTGGTAAAGATGGTCCTCGTGGTCTCCGCGGTGACGTTGGTCCTGCTGGTCCTTCTGGAGAGCAGGGTATGGTTGGACCACCTGGTCCTTCTGGAGAGAAGGGACCCTCTGGAGAGTCTGGTCCCCCTGTAAGTTCTAACAATTTTTTGTTGGCTTCATAAACAAGTTAGAATTATTGAAACTATGGAATTGTATAACATCCTTAATGTCCTTATTATTTGTATCTTATGTGCTTAGGGTCCACCTGGTGCTCCTGGAACTAGCGGTCCTCTTGGACTTCAAGGATTCGTTGGTCTGCCTGGTGCTAGAGGAGATCGTGGTTCACCTGGTGGTGCTGGAGCTTTGGTAAGTACATAAAAAAAAAAAAAAAACTCTTAAATGACCACCTCCTTTTGATCAGAAAAACAAGGGGTGAATAATTTGATTAATAAGCCGTATTTAATTTTTTATAGCATGTATCTTTTGTTATGGCAATTACAATGTGTGTATGATAAAAGGATGTTCCAGTTTGTCTGGACAATTCACAATATGCATGCATGTTAAGATTTCACAAGCTCACAGAAATTTTTCAGGCCAAAATGAATGAACAGAAAAGGTATACCAGAAGGACAAACATGCATTGCATACATATTGTACCACAACCAGTATGAAGTCTTATTTGACCCTCCTATTTTCATCCTAACACAGGGAGAGCCTGGTAGAGTTGGACCTGCTGGTCCCCCTGGAGCCCGTGGACCCCCTGGTAACATTGGTCTGCCTGGTATGACCGGACCTCAGGGAGAGGCTGGACGTGAGGTAAGAATTTCACATGTAGTGCAAGTACCTGTGATGCTGACCTGTGCTCTGGTGTAGAAAGAGTACAAAAATATCCCAAGTTGATCTAACGTCATTGGATGTTACTATATGTTACTTACTCTTACTCTGATTATGTGGTTGAAATTTGCTCTTGTACAAAGGCAGCTATTTTGAATCAAGTTCATGGACTCACAACAACCTGAGCCAATGTAAAAATATTACAAAAGCCATGATATAAACCATCATTTTCTTTGTCATCTACAGGGTAACCCTGGTAATGATGGGCCTCCTGGTCGTCCTGGTATTGCTGGATTCAAGGTAATGCAAGTCTGAAAAGAAAATGCACCCACATATACAGAATACAGTGATCTGACCTGCATTTGCCCCTTTCCACCCTTCATAGGGAGACCGTGGTGAGCCTGGACCCGCTGGTGCCATGGGACTTGCTGGTGCCCCTGGACCTGCTGGACCCACTGGAGCTGCTGGCAGACCTGGAAACCGTGGAGAGTCTGTAAGTACCAACAGCAATCTGTTAAAAAAAAAAAAAAAAAAGGCACACAAACTGACAGATCATTTTCTTTTTTCAAATTGCAACATTGATGGAGCGCACAATGACAGCCTTACAATTATCTGATAATCTTTTTATTCTTGTCTTTTCTTGTCTTTAGGGCCCAGGAGGTCCCGCTGGACCTGTTGGCTCCGCTGGAGCAAGAGGAGCTGCTGTAAGTACAGTAGAGGACCATAATCATTATGTAGAACATATTGTAGTGTTCTACAACATCCAGCATATGCATGTGAGAATGAGAATTGCCTTATTTTGACGCAACATATTTTGTGGCTCTGTGCATGTATGTGTGTGTGTTTGCTTTTTGTATAGGGACCTGCTGGAATCCGTGGTGAGAAGGGAGTTGCTGGAGACAAGGGAGAGAGAGGCATGAAGGGTCTGCGTGGTCATCCTGGTCTCCAGGGAATGCCTGGACCTTCTGTGAGTGACAGCACACAATAATGATGCACACAAAATCTGTAAATGTGCAGAAGCATATGCTCATATTTCAAGTCTTCTGTTGCCGTAGGGACCATCCGGTGACAGTGGTGCTGCTGGACCTACTGGACATGCTGGACCCAGAGTAAGTAGAATCCTAATGACTCATGATACACCAGTAGTTTTCTCGTATTCCCAACTACACATTTACACATTTAAGTGAGCAATTACTACTGTAATATGATGAAACACTTCCAGATCTCATGCACCTGACAACATTTGTAAACATGATAAAAGATTCATAAATACTCCATTTACTTCTACTTAGTTCTTCCCATGAGCACAAAACACCAAATGCAGCAATTTACATAAGGGACAAACATTTTACTGTATCATATGATGATTTCCTCTGTAGGGACCTGCTGGACCCCATGGACCTCCTGGTAAGGACGGAAGAGCTGGCAGCCATGGAACTATTGGATCTCCTGGTGCTCGTGGACCCCCTGGATACGTTGGACCTGCTGTAAGCACCCAAAATGCTTTCATCTCAAGGATTATCTACAAAGCATCCACCTATATCTGCGAGATAAAAATAAATTCACTCACTTGTTCATTTTAGGGTCCTCCTGGAGCTCCTGGTCTGCCCGGACCTCCTGGCCCCGCTGGTGGTGGATACGATGTCTCCGGATATGATGAGTACAGAGCTGATCAGCCCGCTCTGAGAGCCAAGGACTACGAGGTTGATGCCACCATCAAGTCCCTCAACACCCAGATCGAGAACCTGCTCACCCCTGAGGGATCCAGGAAGAACCCTGCCCGCACCTGCCGTGACATCAAGCTCAGCCACCCCGACTGGAGCAGCGGTAAGCTCAAATTCAGAAGTAATGGCAGTGTGGGCTTAATATACAGTAATATTTATTAAGTTACTTAAAGCCCATGCATTTATTTCGTAATGTTAAACCAGCAATTACACTTTCTTCTCTGCCTACTGTGTAGGTTTCTACTGGATTGACCCCAACCAGGGCTGCATCAATGATGCCATCAAGGTCTTCTGTGACTTCACCACCCGTGAGACCTGCATCTATGCCCACCCTGAGAGCATTGCCCGCAAGAACTGGTTCAGAAGCACAGAGACCAAGAAGCACATCTGGTTCGGAGAGACCATCAACGGTGGTACTGAGGTGAGTTGTAGTTTGACAACAAGTCAGCTGCAGTTGAAATGAGAAGGGTGGTAGTACCACACAAGCACACTGGAAAGACTGGAAAATATTAAATATGGAATATTTTCTACATATTAAATAATATTTGAAATACTGAGAGTTGCCCTTTCTTTCCTACAGTTTACCTACAATGATGAGACTCTCAGCCCCCAGAGCATGGCCACCCAGCTGGCCTTCATGCGCCTGCTGTCCAACCAGGCTAGCCAGAACATCACCTACCACTGCAAGAACAGCGTTGCCTACATGGATGGTGAGAGTGGTAACCTGAAGAAGGCTGTGGTGCTCCAGGGCTCTAATGATGTGGAGCTGAGGGCCGAGGGCAACAGCCGCTTCACCTTCTCCGTGCTGGAGGATGGCTGCACTGTGAGTAGCTCTTTGCTTCACTTTGGTTTTTATTCATGTGAAAAAAAATGAGTCTGTCCAACTAATTATTCAGGCAGTTTTGTGTAAATGAGACCAAGCTGTCTTAAAGATGTAAGATTCATATTCTTTCCCCACTGAAATTCTGTCTTTCTTTCTCTACCCCTGCAGACACACACTGGCGAGTGGAGCAAGACAGTGATTGAGTACAGAACAAATAAACCATCTCGCCTCCCCATCCTCGACATTGCACCTTTGGACATTGGTGGAGCTGATCAGGAGTTTGGTTTGGACATTGGCCCAGTCTGTTTCAAATAAATAGACTCATGATAAATTAACACCAAAAAGAGAGAAAGAACGAAAAAAGAAAATCTCTGCCCTTCTGTCTGTGTTGTATTTTTTTTTTTATACTGAATGCTGATTTCTCTCTGCACATCCACTTGCTTAAGATGGGCAACTATCGGAGAGGACTGAACGGACTGAACGGAGCGTTTGTGCAATGCAAATTAATACAGCAACCCAAAGGGACGCGGGAAAACACCTTGTTGTGGGACATCATGTCATCATTTTGTAAAAAATAAAAGAAGTGTAATAAAAACGCTGAAAGTATGCATCACTTTGTGGTCTTTGTATATCTTCCAAGGAGGAGGTTTAAAACCACAATTTCCATGAAAAAAGGTTTAAACTACCTCATGCCTGTACCTAAAGAAAATACTATTGAGAAAACTTGGGTCCACAACCGAGATGTTAAGACTTCTAATGCTTCGAGCTTTGTCCTGTATCGGAAGGTGCTCATTACTTGAAGCAGAGATCTATGGTGCTAATATGCAGCTGTGGAGCAAACCACTCTTTACTGTATTACTTTGTATTGACCTTTGAGGAGTCTTGCATTCGTCCACTGATATTCCCTCAATTTAAGCAGGTGGAATGTTCCTAAACCTAATGTCTAGTTTTTGTTTTGTTTTCTTTTGTTCTTTTTTGTTTTGTTTGTCTAGAAGGTTTTTTTTTTTTGTTTTGTTTTGGTTTTTTGTTCAGGCTTTTTTACTCTTCCAATCCCACACCCAGTGTTCATTCTGACAGCACATATTTCACCCAATTCTGAATGGTTTTTAGGCGGCCTCTCTCTCTCTCAAAAATGACACCACAAAGTCTATTGTACCTATTTTGTATATGTGAGATGTTTAAATAAATTGTGAAAAGTTCTGAAATAAAGCATGTCCAATGTTCCAAAACACACTACTCAGTGACTTAAGTGCTTTCATGTTTTAATGACACAATTGGAGGTGTGTCACTGTATTTTGGTTCTAGTTTGGCTGATGATTTACATATCATCACTGACAACATCTTCCAATTATGGAAGTACAGCCAGATGCTTATTTACCTTTCCCCCTCTTGCTTTTCAACAGTACATCCAATTTGAATTGTACAGTAAATTTCTGTTTACACTGTCCATGCCAATGTGTGATTACTAACGTGCATTGTCTCTTGTAAATATGCATCATCTCATGTTGCTTTTTCTTGCATAAGACAGCTTTTGCATCCAAATAAACTTCTGTGATTTGGATCAAGGCCTGAATTGCAGTGATGCATGCACGTGGGTCTTAGCTAAATTCAACATGGGAAAATGGAATTCCTACAGAAATTACTTGTTTGTTGAGTACAGTGTGTTAAGGGAACTGGGATATGCAGAATTTGTCAAAACTGTTTTGATCTCCACATATAAGAGTATTTACTTGCGCTGAATTGGAGGCACCATCACATAAAATATCACTTATAGCACTTTCGGCCACTAGAGGACATTGTGGCACGTTTATCCCCACTTGATGTACGTTCAGGGGATGATATAAGAAACACCCAACATATTATCTTTAAACACTGAGTAGCAAACAGTCTTGGAAGCAGGATGTGTCTTGGATCAATGGGTATGCAGTGTCTCTTGAGAGGAAAACTATCCAGAGATTGGAATTTATATGGCACAGATGTCAGACTATAAGTATCTCTTTGACTTTTAACGGGAATTTAATTAACGGGAAAACTAAAATAATGATCTTGTTGATGATATTTGAAATTCTTTTAAATAGCAGGGGTGGAAATTAACACAGTACTGTACATGAGTACAATATTGAGATGCTATTACTTCAGAGTTTCTCAACTTAATGTTTCATAACAAGGCATTATTGCACTTTCCATTTTTAAAACTTTGCCACTACATTAGTCTGACAATTTAAAGTTGCTTGTGACAAATTTAGACGCACTTTTTTTTTTAAAGGGGTGGGGACTAACAAGAAATTATGAAATGAAAATGATAGGGAGACAACAAATCCATGGATGAAACGTAATCGGAATAAGATCAGGAGATCATTTTGATAGTTTTGATTCCAACGCTGAGAAAATGAACGTTCCAGGTGGATTTAGTTTGGCATGAAGTCATACTCACTTTCATCATTCAATATCTCTTTGTAAATTGTGGCCTGAGAAATAACCTTCAAGCATTCCCCTGTCAGTGAAGAACTTCCCTTTGGATCCCCGAGAAGAACAAACATTAGTGATCCAGCAGCATGTGGCGCTTACACTGCCACTTTGTTTGGAGACTGCACTGAATTTTGGACTCTAATAGGCCATCCAAAAAAAAAAAAAACAACAAAACAAACAAACTCTCTGCGGCCATCTCATACTGTCTGGTGGATCTATTCTGGTCTAAACTCCGGATTGAGCAGCAGTGATGGAGCCGGGGGTGCTGTCGGTGCTGTCGGCTGAAGCAGAAGAGGCAGGTGGCGCACCAGGAGGGGCTCCTCCGCCCCCTCCTCCCCCGCTGGACCGCACAGCTGCTTGTTGTCATGGAGGAGCAAAGATGGCGGTCCTGGCCTATAGCCTGGGCAAGCGCGAAATAAATCAACATTTCACCATCAGAAATGCCAAGTTAATCTCGCTGGTGGCCGTTGCTTTGCTCCTCGTGTTTCACACAGCTTCTCGGTATTACGGAGGTAAGTGGTCTCTCGTTTGTTCAGCTTCAAATCGAGTCGGCCAGTCAGACACTTGACACAGGCTGCGGCTAACGTTAGCCGGCTAGCTGCTGGGCGCTTCTGTCTGTGGCTGCCATTACCCAATGTCGAGTTTTGTGTTTTTACAAAACAGGCTTTAAACTTAACTTTGAGCAGAGAGGTTCGTTTTACAGATTAAACTCACCGAGGGGAAGCGTGAACTTGACTGGCCTCAGTCCCAGTGGCTAGCTGCATCGAGCTAACACCGCTGTGTTTACATACTCCTGTCAGCTCGCCCCTCGGTCCTGCCGGGAGAGCTGAGATCACAGGGATGAAGTGACGAGCTGCCATCACAAGCTTTTAACATTTTGGGGCCAGGGTCGTTTTCATCTGCAGTGCCAGTCTGCCGATAGAGCCTGAAATGTTGTGGTGCAACGTTAACAACTGCCGGCAGAAACTGGAGCTGTAATGGGCAGTAATGTTGCAGTTTTAGTATTTCAGGTTTATATTTGCCTGTCGGGTAACGATTGATGAGAGAAAACCCGTCCACTTTTGTTTTTCTCCTGTGAAGAGCTGGGTCTCATTTTGCACATCCCACACCCCCAAAGACTGAGAATGACAGCGATGGCTCAAAGCCCAGATGCACGATAAAGAAATATTCGCATGGCGTGCATCCACCTCGCAGCTGGGTTGCATTGAGTGGACTTTGTCCGTGGAAATGGATAGGAACCAGAAAGCTCCGAATACACACTGATAGCAGCTGCTCTGGCTGGCGGTGGCACTGAAACAGCCTGCAGATCCTCCATGCTCGTCTGTTTCTATGGACTGATTCAGTTGTGGATGGCTCTATTCATTTTGCACACAAATGAATAGCTGGAGAGATTTATTGTGTCGCTAAATTACTGATGACTTCGTTTTTATGGCCCCCCAGCAGAGCACTGTAGTGTACCCCAGTCCTTTGACAGCGCTGGATGAAAAGCCATGGTGCTTTTGAAACCGCAAGTGGTGCTCACAGTTACACAGAGAATGGATGAAAGCGAGGTGAAAGCTTTTGTTTGGTCTTACTGGTAGATGATCTGTGTCTTGCCTCCAGGTGGAGACTCCTGTGAATGGCTGCTGTCCAGAGGACGTTACTTGGGGGAGAATGTATGGCAGCCTTATGGCTGTATGATGCACAAATACAAGAGCATGTGAGTCCCACTAACTGCACGGTTCCCATTATATTTGAGACCAAAAAAAAAAAACAAAAAACTGATGGGTGAAATGTGTTTGTGAATCTGTGGATGGTTAATTCAGGTGCCAAATCACATGGTCTGACTCAGTGCAATAAGATCTATGCGATGAACTCGTCAGCACATGAATAATTGCCATCTGCAGTTGTTAAGAATCCTCACAATCATTTCTGTCTTACAGCGAAGCCAAAACGTGCCTTGCTGAAAAACGGGTGGCCTTTGTTGGTGATTCACGAATAAGGCAGCTTTTTTACTCCTTCATCAAAATTATTGACCCTGAACAAAGAGAAGATGGCAACAAGGTAAATATGAGAATCAGCACTAAGGGACGATGAAGGTTGTCAGCAAACATTTTTACGCATTATATCTACATATCTTTTGGTTAAAATAAAGATATGGCGCAGTGCAGACAATATCGGTAATTCCGACATTTTGTCTCTGCTCATGTTTACAAAAGAACTGTGATGAACATAATCTTTATATGTAGACAGCTAGCTATGTCTGTGTTTATTATTCACAACAGCTTTTGAGGCAAGGTCCGTGTCCTGTAAGAGAAAAAAGTCCCTGTACATGTACCTGTTCAATCAGGATTTTGGATCAAACATTTTCTGAAATGGAAAAAAGATTCCTGTTAAGTTCCAGTACTCAGAGTATCACTCAGTTCAGTTTATTTACAAGAATTTTGTGCTAAATATATAGATCTGGCTAATCAGTCACTGTCACTTATACTGAATTTGAAAGTAATGTGATCAATTTACATATATGTACAACATGAGAAATAGTCTCACTGTCATTTGAATTCTTTAAAACATGCAAATACTTTGAGGGTTTCATACTTTCTGAAATAAATGGCACTGAAAAAATGTACTCCAGCAAAAATTCAATAGTTAATTGTTTGCACTGAAACACGAACCAAAAATGGAGCACAGGAAGGCATAGTAATTATGCAGCAGTCTGAACTATTTTAGTCTGATCTCAAGCTGGGAAAAACAGGAACTCTTTTTGCCTAACAGACTTTCTCTCTGTCTGTCTCCATGTAATGTCCAAAGCATGAGGACATCTCCTTTGAAGACAAGAGTTCTGCTGTCAATGTGGTGAGCTAATTCTGGATCTATTTTTATATCCTGTTGTCTGTATGTCAAAACACTGATAAAAGTTTAAAAAACAAAACAAAGTAATTTCCACCCTATGCGTGTAGAACTTCCTGTGGTATCCAGAGGCAAATAATTCAATGAAGGAGCGCTTGATTTCATGGACACACGTGAGTGTATATGTTGAGTTCTGTCATTAACACATGGGAATAGTGTTAATCAAGTTTAATTGAAATTGTCACTGCGGTTAGAACAAGCATTTGCTACTTTGACCACATCTTCTCACTTATGTTGCAGGAAGCTTCAATAAAGCCAGATGTTGTTATTCTTGGCGCTGCCACAGTAAGCTGCACAAGCAAGTGCTTAGACAAGTTTGGACACTTTGTGACACACGAAAACAAGGCCCTGGCTGAGCTATTTAAATCTTAATTTCATTTGTTTATCTGCAGTGGTCCATCAAGTTACACAGCGGCAGCAGCGAGACCCTGCAGCAGTACAAAGTCAACCTGACGGCCATTGCTGTGCATCTCGAGAGGCTGGCTGACCTTGGAGAGGTCTACTGGGTGCTGCAAGGTTAGCTCAGCTACTGCTAGCATACAGAAAATAAGAGTTTGTAATTGTAATATTAGGCTGGTAAATCAGATTACTGCCTCTTCCTTTAACCTCATGTCAAATAGATAACTTAGATTCTCCTTGGTAATTTAGCTACACTGTCATTCTAATAAATCTAAAATTCCCTACAAGTTGACTAATTTCGCATGTAGTTGTATAATATTGTGAGTATTACACATTCTCATATATGTAAATTCTCAACTAATGCTTTTTTCACCCTGCATTCAATACTACCACACCTCCACCCAATAGACCCAGTGAATGAAGAGGTGTTGAGTGAGAACAGGAAGATGATCACAAACCAGCAGCTGGAGCTGTACAATGAAGCCGCAGCAGACGTTCTCAACAGCAGCAAGCATAATGGCAGGTCTCGGGTCAAGTTGTTGGCCGCCTCCCGTCAGGCAGCACTAGAAACTATCGCACAGTCCGATGACGGCTTGCACCTGCCTGAGAGTACCAGAAGTGTGGTAGGCAGGATATCTGTTAGTTTACGATTATTGATGGCCAAATATATATTTTTAATGGATATAGCCACATAGTTGTGAGATTTTGAACTTGGGTCCTTACTATCATGCATCTCACCATCCTGTGTAATTTTGCTGGCAGGGGGCCATGGTCCTCATGAACTCTGTGTGCAACAATCTACTGAGGCCAATAGATGGATCCTGCTGCCAAACATTACCACCCCCCAACTTCCTACAGAAACTGTCAGCGTGTTTCTTCCTGGGCTCGGCCCTGGTCTTCCTGGTGCTCCACGTCCTTGGCAACAACCGCCACCGCCGACCTGTGCCCCCTGATGTGGAGAGCTTAGAGGAGAAGAAGCCAGCAACTGCAGCTGTCCCGTTGGGTCCAAAGGCGCCCTTCCAGGCTCTCTGCAGGATGGGCATCATCATGGGCTATTTTTACCTTTGTGACAGAGCAGATGTGTTCATGAAGGAGCAGAAGTTCTACACACACTCCACATTCTTCATCCCACTCATCTACATATTTGTCTTGGGACTGTTTTATAGTGAGAGCACCAAGGAGGTAAGACAGGACGTGCTGTTAAGTACAGCATTTAAACATACAATTAAGTGTCTACGCACTTGGTGTTTTAAGCTTTTTCTATTTTACATCTTCATCTGCTTTGTATGTGTCCTCTTGTGTGAAAGTAGTTACAGAAGATCTGGTGAAGTTGAGTTCACAGCAGTTAACTAGAATAACCTGTCTTACTTTAGCCTTTAGTCTCATGTCATTGTTAGGCTAGAGTTCAGCATACCTTTTAGCTGGGTGCATAACCAAAACGTAACAAATGCTTCTTTGTTTTTAAATGAGTGGGAAAGCAAAGTGATTTTCCATGACAGACAATCTCAGTTTGTTGTAAAGATCTATTAAGAAAAAAATGTATGAATTTATTGCTGTTCATGGATTCACAGTTTTACTTTTTCTTTTTCACAGACCAAATTGCTGAACCGAGAGCAAACGGATGAGTGGAAAGGCTGGATGCAACTTGTCATCCTCATCTATCATATATCTGGTGCCAGTGCTGTAAGTAAATATAAACATCTCTTCATCGCATACATAACCTTCTTTGTGTGGTGTATATTGATGCATGAATTGGACCCCCCCCCCCCTTTTCCTTCTCACAGTTCATTCCAGTGTACATGCACGTGCGGGTGCTGGTGGCAGCGTATCTTTTTCAGACTGGCTATGGACACTTCTCCTTTTTCTGGCTCAAAGGAGACTTTGGACTGTATAGAGTATGTCAGGTGATTATACAGAAGGTTACAATTTTTAGTTAATGCTTTTTTAAATCTTGCCACTTTGACTGAACATATATTTGGAATCACTTATTGTGATCATGGTTACAGCAGTCAACCCCTTGCGTTAATCTGAAAGCTCTTACTCTTACTTTTGGCTCTCCACTCCCATCTTTACACATGGATGTCATGAGCATTCTGTACCTATTTGCTCTCCCAACATAAATTCTGGTTTATACATTACACAAAATCTTCACTGCTATTGCACAAGCTGAGTTGTTCCTGCTGTTTTGAAATTTCTCCATTGTATAACTCTTGTTCTGAGCCCTCACAGCAGCAGGTATATTGTGTATTGATCATCGTGCTTTCATTGTGATCATTGTTACTATTTTTAGAACCCGTGGGGACACATTTCATGTTAGTTTGACTTTAAATCAGTGCATCAAAGTATTTTAGTTGGACTTTCAGTATGATACTGTCAATTTATTAAGGTTTGTGTTTTCATGTTTATTCTATGCTAGGTACTTTTCCGTCTAAACTTCCTTGTCTTGGTGCTGTGTGTGGTAATGGACAGACCATATCAATTCTACTATTTTGTCCCATTGGTCACCTTCTGGTTTGTCATCATCTATGCTACACTGGCCATGTGGCCTCAGATTCTACAGAAGAAAGCCAACAGTGAGTATCAGAGAACTGATGAAAGTTCAAGATTTGACCATTGTTTTCCATTGTTATCTTTGACTGTGCAATACATGCAATTTTTTGTAAACAATAAATGTGAAATATTTTATGCCAGTGGCAGGTTTGTGTTTAGAAAACAATTTGGCTGATGGCTGGTTTGTTTTCTGAACAGGCAGTGGCATGTGGCACCTTGGGGTCCTGGTCAAGTTACTGGGCCTCCTGCTCTTCATATGCTTTTTTGCTTTTTCACAGGTGGGAATTTTTAATCTCATCAGTAACAAGTGTAACCCCCCTCCTTTGTTCTGAGTTTGTTTGAGTATAATTATTATAGGTTTTAGATTGAGTGTGAAGTAAGAAAGGTAATGCTAATGCTTCTTTGCTACAAAGTATAATAATTTCTATTTGATTGGATTTATGGCATAAATGAAGTGGATCAGTAGGTGTTAAGATTAGATGAGTAGTCATTGTAGGATAGACAGACACTCCTTTAACGATCACTGAATGATGCAATCTCTTTTTTTTCCCTTCTCAAATTCATGGCCCTTGTTTGTGACTCCATGTAATATTCATGTTTTGGCCTTGGGACTCTAGGGTTTGTTTGAGAGCATCTTCTCCATGTGGCCCATCTCCAAGCTCTTCGAGCTAAATGGGAGCATCCACGAGTGGTGGTTCAGATGGAAGCTGGACCGATTTGTAAGTGAAATGTGTTGCTCCAGATGCCTCCAAGTTTAGTAGCTGCTGCATGAACTTGTCTTGTGACATGTAGCATGTGACAGAGTACCTCAGACGCTTTTTCAAATAGAATTTAATTTTGTGAACTTTGTTGGAAATCTGTTTCATTGAGTAATGTTTTTTTGCAGGCGGTGATACATGGCATGTTATTTGCCTTTATCTATCTGGTGCTACAGAAGCGTCAGGTGCTATCAGAGGGCAAAGGAGAAGCTCTCTTCTCTGCCAAGATTTGCAACCTGCTCCTCTTCTTCTCTGTTGTCTCCTTCATAGTAAGACTCTTCATCCTGTTGCAGCTGATGAATATAGTGCTCACTTTGGATGGTTTCACAGGGATGGATGTGCATTTGGATTAATGCCATACCTTGTATTTGTCTTGAGAACCACACACAGGGTGATGACTACCTATTCATCTCATGTGAGATGGATAAAGCCCATCAAATTGCCTCAAACCACATTAAACCTTAAAGCTTTGTTGAGTGTAATCAACATCTCTTTTCTCCCTTATTGAAGACTTACTCTATATGGGCCAGCAGCTGCAAAACCAAAGCAGAATGCAATGAGATGCATCCTTACATCTCTGTGGTCCAGGTACAGTAATCATGTCCTTTCTCTTCTTTCCAATGTTTCCTTTTGGCCTGTCTGTATTCAGTGTTATCAGATTTGTATCAGAACTGTGCTCCTAAACCGCAGTGTAGATCATAATTCCTTTGCTTTTGAGATGTAATTACCCTCATTGCATGACAGGATTTACAGGATAGTGTGCAAAAACAAGGGTGTTGCCCTCTTGAAAGAATTAAAAATAGAACAGGCATTATGTAAGGGTTAATCCACGAGTAGGTGTGCTTAAAAAGGTTTTAATGAATGACGTGCCTCATGGATTAACCAGTTTATACCATTGTCATTTTTCAAGAATATACGAATAAAAGGATTCACCAACTTTTGGTGAAAGTTCTGCACTCAAAATTGAAAGTTTTTGAAGCAAGACCTTACCATTGTCATGTCAAGGAATAAACTAGTCCCTTTTACAACCTACAGTAGTCACAGCAGGACAGGATGAGCGCTGTGGCTCAATCGCTCAAAAGTAGGCTATTAAAAGTTTTCCCTATCTTCTAGCTCTTCAGGTGTCAGCTCCATGGGCTGTTTTTCTCTTTATTTTTGTCTTTTCTTCTGCAGCATCCCATTCCTCAAAATCCTTTTACTTTCCAAATAAGTTAAATGCTAAAATCACCCATTTGTGTTGAAGTTGACAGTTTGAACGCTGGGCTTGTTATGTTGCTATGGTTACAGGTGCAGCGCATCTTCACGTTTTAACTCTAAGAAATGTCTTTGTTGTCCCCTCCACCCAGATTTTGGCCTTTATTCTTATCAGGAACATTCCTGGCTATGCTCGCTCCATATACAGCTCATTCTTTGCATGGTTTGGAAAGATCTCACTGGAGGTATTGTACGATTAGAAATTTCTTTATATTTTTATAAAAGTCTGTCTCTCTGATTACAGTAGATATCATAAAGAATTGGCAGTGAATGAAAATATAAGTAGAAGTATTGTTCAGTAAATAAATGACAATGCAGCTTTGTCGTTCCATGTTAGTGAATTATCTGCTGTTGAACACGTTTTGTTTGTCTCCCTCAGCTGTTCATATGCCAGTACCACATCTGGCTCGCAGCAGACACCAAGGGAATTTTGGTCCTGATTCCAGGAATCCCTTCACTAAATATCATGGTCAGCACCTTCATCTTTGTTTGTGTGGCTCATGAGATTTCCCTCATCACCAATGACTTGGCTCAGGTGGTCATCCCCAAAGACAGCATGGCCCTGCTGAAGAGACTGGGGGCCATGGGGCTCTTCAGCCTGATTGTGCTGCTGCTAGCCAGGGGCAGCCAGACCACACCTGGTGCCTGACTAGACACCTCTCGATGAGAAGGGGGAGGGGGCACGGAGTACTGACTAAGCCCCTGTTGAGATACAGATCCAAACAGGAACAGGCCTCGGCTGCTGGTGGCCACAGGCAACAAGAAGGAACTCATGGGAGATGACCACTGGCCGTGTTTAAGCAGAGGCAGTACTTTGACTGCTGTGAAAGTCACACACTGAAGAAAAGGAAAATCGCCGAGTACAGGAGGGAATAGCTTCTCTAAATGCGAATTACAAGAGAGAAGAAAGAACAATAACGCTTGAAACGTTTACATTACCTGGATTCAACATGAAGCATAGGAGAAACGTGGAGATTTTAAACAAAAAGAGTTCCTTTTGCTTCAAGACTCTGTGCTTGCCGTGTGAATTTTCGCAGCCTTGTCTCTATTTCACCAAACACACAAATGAGACGTTTATTTTGTCACATGACTTCCTGTCATTGTTGCTTCAATCCAGAAGAGATCCCTCAGCACACACTCCGTCCACAGTGCAGTAGCAGCTGAAGGTATTTTCACTCAGGTGGATCCATAGCCTACATATTCAGATATCTACTCTGTGACAATAATTTGTAATCGTGCAGCAATTTATTATCAGCATTATTCTGTACAGTATTACTGGTGACTTTACAATTGTGTGGGATATCTAATATGTAATATATGGACCTGAAACTAGTTTGGGTGATAGAAAAAAAACACTACACTGCAGTCAAAATTTTGAGTGCAATTGTTGGAATATCCCACAACATATTTTTGCTAATGTTTTTGTGACAAAGGAAAAAAAAGAACATTTGCCTTGTGCTGAAAGGTACTGTGGTCATCTGCTGTAGCTCTGAAATTCTATGTGATATGTACAGTATTTAATGATTTAAATTAAGCTTATATTTTATACTTTTTTTTTGGGGGGGGGGGGGGGGGGGGGGGGGGGCTTTGTTTATCTCTGTACTTTGCGCCCATGACTGCTCTTTGTGAAGGAAGTATCACATGGACTACCATCTACCATTCCCAGCATGTCATAGATAACTGCCTGCCTCAGAGATGCACTGCGGAGGTTGAGCCTTTTCAGTTTACCACCTGCCTGTCATATTAGCAGCTCATGTCACATTCTGTGTATATTTGTATGATAAAGTGAGAGATTTATTTTATACAGCAATGCTTCAGCAGTGTTTTTAGTCCTTTATCCATGTCACTGTCATTAAAAATATGACTCGTTGCTCTGTAGGACAATGCCGGGTTGCACATATTGTAAGGCTAAGCACAGAACATCTGCTGTCACAGCCGGTGAACGCCAACAGTCACTGAGTGCATTGATAAGTGATTTCTCTGAATGCCTTTGAACATACAGCAAACCTCCAGGTGAACTTCTGTCACAGCTGTGACAGTCTTCTGTCTTCACACACTTTGCATTAGGGCCACATCAACATTTAAGAACAATTACTTGGCAATGCACTGATTGAGCTGGGGAGATATATTCCTGTCGCTTTAAGGAAAATATTGTATATTTTGTCGGTTGACAATTGGGCAATGTCTATTAAACTGAACAGAGTCTGACTGAGATTAGCACTTTCAAAATCTTTTTGTTTGTTTGTTTGTTTTGATCTCTTGAGGTGGAATATAGTGCTAAACATGTTATCAGAGCAGATAAGTTCTGCACATTTTTATTGGGTTAATTAGATGTTTTTCTTAAAATCATTAAGCAGAGAGTTAATCACAAAATTGTAAGAACCAACTGTATCACATATGAATCCTGACTTAAATATCGAAGTGACTAGGAGATACTACATGTGTATGTAGCTTCCCTTTTAAAAAGAAAAACCACAGGTCCACATGGAATTAAAATTTCTTTACAGTGAAACAATTTTGTCTAGAGCTTTCTCCTGTCATTTCTAATTGTGTACATTTCAAGTTGTGTTCTCAAACTGAACAAGAGCCAAGTGAATTTGTAATTTGTATAAACTGTCACCATTTCCTTGTATAGGAGAATGGCATTTCCACGCTGCAATTTCCTTTTATGTGTAAAGTTTACTTATGTTTTCTGTTACTGATCAACAGCTATAAAATTATTAATTGCGTCAGGCCTTAATAGATTGTGTAAAAGCAAAACTATTTATACCCCAGTGCCGGTCCTCTTTGAAATGTTACATGCAGATTTCTTTAATTTGTGCTGTCAAAAATGTGAAATGTATCCATATTATTTATAAATGCCTTTATTCTGTTGTACATTGTTAATATTACCTTCATAAAATGTGCTGTTTTGGGCGTTTTTTTTTTTCCCACGTCATCACAGATAACTGTTTATATTTGAAGCAAAAGTACTTACAGTAAAAACAAGCTTCTTTCCCCAAATATTTTATTGTCATCATGTGACAACTTATCTAAGATGTGAGAGTTGAAGCATTTCAATGTAAAACTCCCTTTTTCTGCTAAGCAGTCTGCTGTGCAAAGCAAGTAGAAATACAAACATCATAGTTTTAACATTTACACATATATTCCAAAATATTCCAATGATTCATTGTAATCAGTAAACTCTTTTGCTCTCTTCCACACTGTCGTCCCTCAAGGTATAAGAGCATATGGACAATAGAGTCTGGTAAAGACACTTCTGAGGCATGCAGATTGGCACAAGTGTTATAAGTTACAAGTTATAAAAGAAAAATACATAGGCGTGGAAACAAGGGTTGCTCCGACACCGTCTGGTCACAAATTAAGGGCCTCGGCCACCTTTCTCTCCTCAGGAATACCATTTACCTAAAAGAAATACAAACAAATATATCAAACTTACACATGAGCGGACAATCTGTTGAATGAGAAGAGCTTAAAAGTAAGCATGAATGATCTCTCCATTAGCTAATAAACAGGCTGCAGCACGTACCTCCAGCCTTCGAAATGTTGACATGACATAACTATCTCCTTTGTTAGCAGTAAACAGAGAGCAGCAGGTTAGTTCATCATGCAGCACAGCACTGTGCACACAGGGGGGCGCTCACACACCAACAGCAGAAAAAGTTGTCCGTCTTAAGAGTGGTTGAGACACAATGACACAGATGCTGTCATGCTTTGTGTTTTGAGGTGTTGATAATGATGACGGTCAAACAATGAGTTTGATGCAACGCGTCATTTTATTGTGATTCCAAAGTATTTTCCTGCATTTGACATCCTGTTGAGGAGTAAACTTGAAATTTTAATGTAACAACCATGTGGCATGTTTTAGTCATTTAAATAATCCCATTTCAGAGCGCACGTGCAGAAACAGAAATATGTTGGCACTAACCTGATGGCCGCTGCTGTGGTATCGTGATCTGATTTTGTAGGTTCCTGAAAAACATAATATTATGTTGAGCAGACATTCACACACAAGAGCCTTTAGTATCATGTGAAAGCATCTTGGATTTAAAATTTTTCAGTATCAAGCCCATTAGTAGAAATCATGGGACAGCTTGAACCTGTTAAGCTGTAGTTGTATTTTCCACAGGCCTGATTTGCTTTAGCTGTAAATGTGGTTAGAAAGAGCTGAAAGAAAGATTAAACGTCAACGGTATTGTTTCTACTTATGTTTCCCATAATGATGCCTCTAAGCTGTAGATCGGTGCGCCTGCTCATTAACATGAGTGTGTGAATGTTATTTCCCTCCACCTAATGCATTAACTCACGTCTGTGTCTGCATGAGGGGCATGCTGGTGGTCTCGTAGTTGTCGGGGTGGATGGGTGGCACCACTTCGCCACTGACAGGGTTAAACACTGGCAGGGTGGAGAGCGGCCAGGAGATCTCGCGGTTCTTGGACATGTTCCGCAGCTCCTTTGTGGACTTCTGGATGGAGCTGTGGTGAACCAGCTGGATGCTGGAGACGGGAGAGGCAGTGAATTTAATATGCTTGTGATGTTGTCATGTTTGGTGGTGTTTATTTATTTCATCCCGTGTGCAATGCTGTAGCTACTGGAAAGATGTTTATGTTTGAATCTGGCAGGGACGTTTAGACCTGCACTTAATTCATGCACGCACAGCAGAATCTATCCACACTCATCTATCACTGTGTCTAACAGCAAGATATGTTCTTATTCAATATTTGAGACAACTGAAACAGCCACTGCTACTCTAACAACGATTCTCTCTATTTTGTCATTAAAATTTTGAGCAGCCCATTGAATCAATGGAGGTGAACACACAGATGAGAATAAAAATGGTTATGAGAAAGCCGTCAGTGACAACAAAGATGACAAAACTGCAAATCAAAATGAGAGAGAGAAAGAAGGCAGGGAACAGAAACAGACCCAAAATCAAGAAAAACACAGGAGAGGTAAAACACTTACTCTGGTGTTTGCATGTTTCTTTTTTCCCTAGAAACAAAACAAAATGAATGAATTAAATACTAATATTAATAGTTGAAGAGACATCTACACACAAGTGAATAGACTGTCGGGTAAAGACTGTGGAGATGTTGATGAGAGTGAAGGAGGGGGCACGTCTCTCCCAGCCTGTAAATGTGGAGAATGATGAAAGGATTAATCATGGATGAATGATCAGCGATGTCATGGCTACGTTTCAAAAACACTGAGACGTTACGTGGCAAAATTAATAAAAAACTTAATTTTATGGGTAACTTAATAAATGAAGACGGTACAAGTGGACGGTAATGACAAGCTGCAGTTCCAGTCCAGATTTTTTGTACTATCCTTTCTGTCTCTTATTTGATTCTCAACTTTTTCACTGCTTCCCTCTAATGTCTGTTGTGCTGTATGCTGCAATATATGCATAAGAATATAAGACCGAGCACACTTACACCCCTTCCCGTCGGCAGCACATAGTGTAGCCGAGGATGAAGAAGAGGACTACTGCCACAGCGGCGGGAACAGCCAACGTGATGAGGAAATCAGAAAAGTAGTCCCGGCTCTTCAGAGACTCAGAAGGAGGGTTGTATTCCCCAAATTCAGGCAGGATCCCTGTGCCTGGGTCGGAACGGGTAATGTATATAGGGACTACCTTGTTGATATCCACCTAAAAAAATATATATATATATATATTTATATATATAAATAACTGAAAGCAGGGTGTTTAATTCATTGTTTGAAGCATCAGGTTTTTTCGAATTGATAAAAACAGAAGTAAAAAATAACACCTATGTGGCCATGGTTTATGTTTTAAACTGCCAAAGCATAAAAAAAAAAGCCCTACAATTTTCAGTCCTCGAGAATCCGTGCAGGAGATTCCTCACCAGAGAAATCTTACACCAGTCAATGTGAAACTGAGCTCTGAACTTCTTGTCACAGCTGATGGCAGGCTCCATCTCCTGACTGCAGCGCAGCTGGTTATGTGGGCTTTCCACCTCCCGCAGGCACGATGAGAAGGGAACATCAGCACCAACCATCACGTACACTCTAGGAAGAGGAGACAGTGAAATATAACAGATGAGAAAAGCGGCTTGAAGAGAAGATGGAGCCTCGCTGTACATTATTATGGGTGAGCTTATAAAAGTAATTTCTCCTCCACTGATTCTCCCAGATTCTTTCATCTCCCAAAACATCAGCATGAATCTTTGATGCACAACTTATGGAAGTTCATGTGGGCTATTCCCTGCTGAGCTAAAGCAACTGACAGTGTCAGTGCTAACGGCCAAATGTGCCCATCTAATTCACTGCAGACTGAGGACTCCCCAGGCCCCAATTAGATAAAAGAGTGGCATGACGTGAGTGGGCTGAAAATATATGCAATTTGTTTGATTGAGAGAAGTAAAGCTGTCATAGATGGAGAGAATCCAAAATGCAGTATTAAACTCCATCCTTTTTGTTGAATCACTTCATTGAATTAATTTTTACATGACAAGCGAACAGGGAAGTGAGTAAACCTAAGCCTTGTCACTGAAAAGAAAAAAACCCTTTCCTTCAGGTATGAATGGGACTCCTGCTGTTAGAGAAATCTAACCAGATCCAGTCCAGCCTCTGGAATCCTCACCCTTCTTTCAGGTTATTGATGGGCAAGGGCACGCGGCCACCGCGGTCCAATGCTGAGGTGATGTTGATAGCGTTGAGGCGCTCAGGCTGCCATACATTTTTCACCGCTCCGAGGAAATCCCCCAGGACCTCACTGGCCAACATCTCCTCCACATTCATGTTTTTGATGTAAAACTCAGCCTGGTATGGCAGAGGGAACTCTGTAAAGAGGGACGAAGAGAAAAGGGTGAGGCTAAAGGTTGAAAAAGATGAAAGCCAGTAAGATGAGGTAGGAAAGAAGCTAGAAGCATTAGAATCCATGAACTCTGAAAAAGAGTGACGAAGCATGGCCGCTGTGCAGACTAAGATGTCATTATTACTTCATTAGTGCTGCATGCAGTCAGTTGACACTGATTTCTTTGCTCTGTTATGACTTTGTCTTCTGGAGCCAGATGGTGGATGACATCACAGCATAGGGTGAATGATGTCACGTTAGCACCACGAACATCTGCTCTGTGTTCGCTCGACTCTGTTAATGTTGCACTGCATGTACCGTGACTGGTCAACAAGCCAGTGCGCAAACACACAGATGCACAGATGTGAAGTGTAGTCAGACAAACAAACAGGATACAACTGCACTGTGATCATTCCGAACCGCAATGCTCCATACACAACTATGATGTCTGCAGAAGCCGCATGATTTTGACTTCTAACGAAATATTATTTTGGGTTTTATTTAGTAGCTTTACTTGAGCTTTGTCTTCCATGTGCATTCACTTTAACTGCAAATGGAGTCTGCCAAGTGATCATGAAGTGTAAATTTGCAACCTCTGCTTGTCTGCTTATGAAGAAAATGTTATATGAGCAAAAGCTCCAGACAGGCTTATAAATGCACCTTGTGGTGAGATCAGTGTATCATGCATGAAAAAAAATTGTGTAGAAAATTTCAGCTCTAAAAATCAATA
This sequence comes from Echeneis naucrates, assembly GCF_900963305.1. Classification (NCBI taxonomy): domain Eukaryota; kingdom Metazoa; phylum Chordata; class Actinopteri; order Carangiformes; family Echeneidae; genus Echeneis; species Echeneis naucrates. Next base: position 11,432,976 of record NC_042521.1, read on the forward strand.
AAGAAATATTTGTTCAGTTGATTTAGATGGTTGATTAGTTCTGGCTAACAAAGGTAATAAGAGGTATAAACCCCTCCAGAGAAGTCAATTCAAGGACTGAATGTGCCCTGAGGATTTAATCAAGGAACTTGCACAGTCTGATCTGTGCTTGCTTTAAGCTCCCATACTGGCACCTCTTACCTTCTGTAGCCATGATGTTTATGACCAAGTTATGCCGTGCTGTCTCAAAAGTGCGTCTGTTATAGGCAGTAATCTGCAACACACAGGGGTGAAAGTTTAAGCCCAGATCAGTGCAGCTTATATGACAAGCGCCCGCTGGACAAGGCTGAGCTAGATACACTAGCTCCACCGGCTCTGTACGCAGCTAAAACACAGTATAGAGGCACATGTGCACCACTGGGAATGTTAAGCCTTTTGGGAAAAGAATTTCTACAGTAGCTTATCGGGGACAAAGAAAGCATATAAAAACATAATGGAATTTAAGTCTGAAGACTAGACAGTGTAACACTGCACAAAGCTACAACAGCAAGTACACAAATCAGCCGAACAATTCAAATGTGTAAATACTCTATTAGCTTTATGTGGCCTTACACTACAAAATACTTAATGCTGTCTTCCAACTAAATGACAAAGCGTGATACATTTTTTCATTTCATGCATGAGCACTACAGCCCTTCCTTTTCCTCCCATGACATAAGAAGCGGCAGCATGAATGACTTCCTCTTCAGTTTAAAAGTGGTCCGGCCACCTACCTCTATGACAGTGGGCTTGCCAACGTGCTCTGCAGTGGGGGAGCCATATAGCACACCATCACTGTGTGGCGTCCTCTGGATGTAACGCAGCCAGCCTGGCCTGTCAGGGTAGCCCATCAGGTTGGTGTTGAAAGTGATGGGGTCATTGCTGGCATCACCTGCAAGCAAAGTAGTTCAATGAGGGGGACGCCAAATTGCTCTGCTATGGGTTACAACTAATTCAGTAATGTACATTCAGACCCATTAGCTGAATTGTGGAGGTTTTGCCAACTTCAGCTAAGAGTTTTCTACCTGTTAAACCTGATTAATTAACAATGTACTCTGGCATTTATAGTGTATGACTACAAATGTTTCAATGTCATCAAGGTAATGACATTTAACACAATAACTTATTATATACAATAAGCTGTAACGCTGCAATGAAGTACCTGATTTAGGGTAAGGAGGAAACTCTCCTTTGAAGTACTCTCTTTCGAGAACATGGACAAACAGCACTCCTGCAGAAGGGTACACGTTACGGTCCGCATGGGACCTGGACAAGATGGTGACCACTGAAATACAAATTTCCAAAAGAGAAAATTAGGTCCTGAGAGAGGAGCACTTCCTTTTCCTTCTGTGTGTGCGTGTGGTATTCATCATTAGTGACCTGCCTGCAGCTCTAATTAAATAACAAAAACAGAAGGCAACAAGATCAAACAAATAAAGCAGACATTTGGGCCACTCAGCTTCACATTTTGATTTTCTCACAATGAATGACTTTTTTCTTTTTTTGCCCAACCACTACTTTTTTTCATTCAAGGCAATAACTGTTGTCTGGTTGGAGTCCAGAAACATGAAGCCAAAAACTATCATGGAAACACTATAAATGTGCATATACAATGACAGGCTGTTAAAATCATGAATTTGATTGGCTAGTAAGCAGTAAGCAGTAAGTGCTGTGAGTAAAAGCAGCAGTAATGAGCATTCAGACTATACTGTCATTCGAGGTTTTGAATGCCCTCCTCCCACCCGGTCTCCATTATGCCCTCTTAGTTAGTCTCGCTCCTTCTCAAACACAAACATTTTGTCCTTATTTGTGAAAGGCTTTGCTAGGAAAATGGCAGGCTCCTTGAGAAAAGTTTTACACAAAGCCAAACTGAAGGTGCTCTGGGAAGCTCTCTCCATCTTTTTTGCATTTTGCTCTTTCACTAATTCAACCTCTTTCTCATTTGTCTTTTTTCAACCACTGAGTATTTTTGTGCTGTATTTTTCTCTTCTCACCCAAAGGTTCCCTTCCCTCCCACAGTGGGTGGGCACTCAGTTTTTAACCACCAGGGGAGATCGAATGCACAAGGAAGAAGAAGGGGGGTTGTAGAGCTGCACAAGGAAGTGCAAAAAACTGAGTTGAAACTGTCTCGCCTGCAGACGCATAACTTGAGAGCAAGGCCTAGAAAAGATGTCTTTATTAGCTCGTCTGTATTATTGTCATTATTCACACAATTTTTTAAATCTTGCTCCATCTTCTCATCAGCAACAAAACAACATATTCTAAATTGCTACAATCATCAGCTATGCTAAATTACGTGGGGCTTAGCAATAAGAGCCCCGTCCTTCAACAGAGGCTGACTTCCAAGGAGTGTCTCTGCTGAAGAGAGTAATAGAGCAGGATTTACATTTTAATCTGGGTCCATGAATGAATGAGGAAGTCAGTATGTGATCTTTGGTTAGGTGTTATCTAATACTAGGGTGTACAAAAGAAGATTAGGTGGCACAGTAAACTCTAGATTATTAAAGTAGCCCACATCTATCAGCCCAAATCGCCTGACTGCTATCTAAGTGCACTGATGAGCCGTTGGAAGAGTTAAGTTATAAAATGGCCCCATGTGTATGTATGCTAAATTGGGCTACATCTGTGGCTACATACAGAGACACTGAACTGCCCATATGTCCCATGTCCCAGGGGGGCTTGATCACATTGAGATAGAATCAATACCATTTCTACACCACTAAATGTGGGGTTATTTAGAGAAACCGGAGGTTACACCCAAGGACAGACTGGGGGAACCACCTGCATGACTAATTCACACAATAGCTCATCTCTTGCTGCGACCACTGCACCCCTGACATTAGGATCTAGGTTATTCAGAGACCAAGAATAAAACCTAATTCGGTTTTTTGCACACTGTTGGCGCCCTCTGTGATGACTTCGGTCGATCCACAAGTCCCACTCTGAATGAGCACTTTCAGTTTCTTTTAACCAGCAGTTGGGCCTCATCAATTTTTCACCACACAAAAAGATGGCCACACAGTCTAGGTCATGTACCAGCTAGTCTGCTCTACTTAAAGACCAGCTAGATGTGGTGTAAACACTTGGGACATATCGAGATTTGAGACAGGCAGGACATAGAGAGAGCCCCAATGGCCTGGACTCAATTAATGGACTGAGGAGGAAGAAACAACCTATGGGATTTGTATTTAATGCATTTCAGCCTACCAACATTAATGCTCTGATGCAGCAGCACACATTTCACACTCCTGCGCACCTTCTGTAGGTCAGTCTAATATAAAGGTTCTTACTGGGCTGTGTGCAGTCCTCACCTTTAATCGCAGTCACGTCTAATTACAGAGCAGCCAGTGTAGGTAAAAGATCAGTTACGAAGCTGAACAGAGTTCCTGCTAATCGCTTCAGATCTCCTTATTTGTGGTGAGCTGACTCTCTGCCAGGCCTTCTCAAGATGATGAACTGCAGCGCTCTTATTGTACATAATACATCACCTATTAAAGGTTAATACTGGACTGTATTGCAGACTATCCTGTCAGCACCAACTGTGAGACAAAGGTAGACAGAGACTGGCAGCATTGTAATGCATACAGTAAGCTGCACTTTAGCTATCATTGTTTACATCTACACACTCGTTCAAGTATTATGCATAAATTAAACATAATAATTCGCCCACAACTTTAGAAACTCTCAAACACGTAGACGCACTACATGACTAACAGGCCTTGGGGGCGGGGGTGTGGAAATGGCTAACCAGATTTTCTGCTTTTCTGAGCCGACCTTGGGCTGGGTGAAGTCTCAGGAGTGATGTTTTAGTTATAATTGCCATTGGCAACATGGAGAGAATAAACCAGCCTTGTCTTTCTAATTGCTCTAGCTAACTGAGGCACAGCTATTAAGGAAGGAAGTCCTTTGGATCTGCTGAATCAGTTTCATATATACACACTGTCCAGGTCAGGAGGATTGCATGTGCTTCTGTGATGTCTGATGGGGAAGCAAAGACAACAAGGATTGCTACTGTTTGGACCAAGCGTTTGGTTGAGTTTGAGCCTCACTGCTCAAAGCACAAACCTGGAAGTGAAAGTAGTTGTCACAAGAAGCAGAGGGCAATAACTGAGAACACGATTAGATATGAAACAGCCTGTTCAATGTTCAAGGGATCCAAGACGGTAAGAAAACTACTTACTTTAGTCCTTTGACATGGAAAAAGACTTCGGTCACTCAGCTGATATATATTTAGATTAGCTGAGATTAGCTATTATCTATTTGTAAAGATAATATTTAGGATAACTTTGGATAACTAGGATAACTTCTAACTTCTAAACAAAGGTTTAAAAAAAATCTAAATTGAGTAGGTTGCTGCTACAACAGAGGTAAGTGAGTCTGAAGACAACTGCAAACAATTGTGCCAGTATTAATGGAAAACCAGTCGAGTGTGTCACTGTGTTATAGTGGGGGGGGGGGGGAGGGGACAGCAGATCAACACACCAAGCGCACAGCTGCATACACCAACTCAACTCACCATCTTTGTACAAAGCTGTTCTCTGCTTCAAGCCCATGGATCGCTCCATGTGGACATGTCTCTCATGCAAAGTGCCGCGTTTGGCATCATAGGCATGAGCTATGTAAACTATTGGATCAATGAATAACAGCATGAATGGAACAAGCATGCCTCTCCACAGCATTATGAATAGACACAAGATTTCAAGGCAAAAGGGTTACAGAGAGAATAAAGTGGGGGTGTGTAAACTAAAATGAAACAAAACAGGATAGACAATGACGTACATGGCATGTTCTGTTCATTGAGACATAACTGATGAAACAACTGGCAGTGGAAAATGTAAAGGTTTTCAAAAGACGTGCAGCTTTCTGGAAGTTTGTTTCATAGAATCGAAATGCTGCAACTCCCTTTTTTTTATTATTATTTTTGGCTCTAAGATGGCGTGAAAACAGTTTAAATGAGGTGTCTGAATAGTTCATAACAGCAGTAGATCACGCAGATTTCAGATTCCAGGCGCTAACGTTACGGATACAAGGACGCCTAACATGCTGCATCAGCATCGGATGCTTAGTTTAGTTGGTTGGCTGTACATTTTCCCTCCAGGCGATGAGAAGCTGCAACAAACGGAGTGCTGATGCTGTGGACGGTGCAGCAATGCGTCAGTACTATCTGATCTATTTCCACGATGTCATTAGAGACGACTGTAGCTTCCAAACCACCTGATGACTAATTCATAATACACCTGCTCTACCTGTGAACACAGGCCTGCGTCACAGGAAACAGGCGATTTCACCCCAAACTCAAATTACAACAGCTAGCAAGACGGCGTCCAACGTTAAACACACCTCGTTAAAGACCGCAAGGTACAGTGAACCACAGTCATTTGTATCCTAAACGCTGAGCCACTGGACTCCTGTAACGGTACAGCTGTGTTTTGTTAGCCATTTTTTCCGCGTCTCCTCCTCAGCCGCTCGGAAAATATGAGCAGCGCAGCTACAGAGCGGCAGGCTAACTGGTTAGCTAACTAGCATGGAAACGGCGTCAAATCCGAGCGGGTGACTGAGGAAAAAAAAACCCCGAAACGGACATTTTCTACCATTAAGCCATACGTACCCGTGCCGAGCCATACCGCGACGGCTGCCGCAGACATGGTGCCCATCTTCCCCGTCAATCTCACATGAAAATTGAGGTTTTAATGGAGTATCCGCTGGCTTTGACAGCCATGGTAATAAGCATCCTGCAGCATTCCTCCCTCCGCCTCCTTCCGCCACTGGAAGCAGCACTTCCCATTGGCTGAACATCTGGATGGAAAAAGATGGATGTCTCCTGAAAACGCGATGTGAATCACAATCATGAGCGCCACGCCTTTAATGATATGTTTCTGTGTGGTGTTTTTTTTTTTTTTTTTTTTTTTTTTTAACCCCCGTTTGTTATGAAACTCAAGGACTGCTTCGTCTGCAGATGTGACCTCTTTATCACTTACATTCTGATTAAGTTGCCTTTTCCCTTGGTGATTGTTTAATGGGGAATTATTTAGGCCTCTGTGATGAAAGGAAGACACACCCACTGCTCACACACACGCCCTGACCCCAGGCAGAGCTTGACCTCCTGGGCCCAGCTCTAAGAGGGCACAGACACTTTTGAGAAGCCTGCTCCAATCTGTCCAGACCTCATGCAGAGAGAGATCTAGCAGACAGATGGTCATCTTTGGCCCCCATGGCTCCTGGTCAGGCCTGTTAAAGGCCAGCGGGACTCTTGGTTCACTCCCTCATGCTCCACCATCGGCTGCCACTGAGGAGGCTCTTATCCTGCTGAAAACAAATCCTTAATATGGCCGACACGCTGACAGTGGTCACTGTGTGGCTCTTGTTTGTTATTAAAACTGGATTCATGTCTTCCTCTTTAATGATAAACAAGATGCCATCCATCGTCTGTGCTCTGCAGTGGGCGACTGTCTCACCCTCCTTTTTATTCCTTAAGAATATTTTTAGGTTGCTTAGCAACATCTTCACAGTGTTTGGACTGGGTATGAAGGCATCACAACATTCACTACAGGTCTATACACTAAGACGCATAGTAATCAAGGCTGAGGAAAAACTGCACTTCACTCTCAGCACCTGTTATTAATATATGGATTAGAAAAGCTGTTTCAACAGATGTGTTCCTCGTTGAGAAGCAGCACTGTGTTGCCAACAAAGTGTGTATTTCAGTGAATACTTCACTTAAGCCTCCTTACCGATGCACTTCAGATGGAACAGATAAAAATGCCAATGCTTGATCTGTTAAAGCACATTTGATTCAATTCTTCAATGTGTGCCTTTTTCCATTTTATTTATATTTACGTGCTTCTGCAGCAATGCCATGTTTTGTAACATATCAAAATGAATTATGGAAGTCAGCTCCTGTAGGTGAAAATAATCACACATTTGGGTGTATACAAAGTATCCTTTATAGAGCTTTATCACATGAATCCCGTCCCGTGTTTGAGGCAGTGTCTCCTGTGTGATCCAGTCAGACACAATTTTTACACCCTATTCTTCTTTAGTAGATGACTTTTAAAATATAAATTGCATAATTTGGGGTAAAAGACTGAGAACTTCCTGGTAACTTCACAGTCAAAATATGCATTTAATCAGTGTGCGTGACTAAGTTTGCTGCGCTCAGTAGCCAGTAGTACTTTGAGATGTTTCATTTCACTTCAAAACATTTCGCCCTGTGACTTAATGAATTGTCAGCTGCTCCCATATGGAGGAATTGAATGTTGCATTCATACTCCCTCATTAGACTGAGCTTTAATGAGCGAGACAGTGTGTGCTCCACCTTACACCCTCCTGTGGACTCCTGAAGGCCACCAGGTGATCCCCACCCCACACTTTGCCCCATCACATCACAGACGAACGAACAGCCAGCTAAATTCAGCTGCTGTGTGCTGGTATTTATGCCAGACTGCCCCCCCCCCCCCCCCCGCCTCTCTCTCTCGCTCTCTCTCTCTCTCTCTCTCGCTCTCGACTCGCAGCAGATTATCGGACAGAGCCATTGCCGCAGTTCAGCTCTCATCACCTGTCACATGAGGCTTTACATTTGCAGACGCTCGGCCCGCGGCTCCAGCTGATTGTGTTTACTTTGGCACACTGCGGACGCCAAACGCAGCTTCCAGCAGCGAGCCGGAGCGGCGGAGCTGCGACTCCCCCCATTGTGCGTCTGGCAGCATCACTCGCCGCCTGCAATGGCGTCTGTGGCGGTACCGTCCCGGACTCCATCCGACCGTGTGGAAGCGATGTTTTAGATTGAAAGGGTTTGCCTTCGGAGCCTTTCTGTTTTCCGCCAGCCTCCCCTCTGGATTATTGTTTATTTATTTCACGCGTCAAGCGGAGTCGGAGCCATGAATGTAAGTCTGACTCTATTGTTTTTATTGCAACGTTGAGGCAGCACCGCTGTGGTTTGTGGTTAAACTGTTAACTTGTTTTTCTTTTTGTTTGCTTTTGGGGCGGGGGGTTAGTGTCTTACTGTCCCCTGCAGAAGTCAGCGCAGGGGGACTCGTGTAATGAAATAGTGTCCGAAGCTAAGCTGTCATCATGTTGTGTGCGGTGTGGCTGATGTGTTTGTCTAATCCCACTGACACACAACGTCAAAGCCTCGAATCCATCTTTCACCTCTTAACTTTATTCCCCCCCTCCGCCCGCCCGCCCGCAATATCCTCAAGCTCTTTCTCAAGTTCAAACGGATGCTTGTTCTGTTTTGCACAAAACGAGCAGAAAGAGTCCAGCATGGTGAATACAGCAGAGTGAAGCAGGATATTTAGGTTTGAGCCTCTGCTGCTGCTGCTGCTGCTGCTGCTGTAGCCATCCCACCCAGGATGTGGGTTTAAACACAACTTAGATCAATGAATTCTCTGTATCTCTTTTGTTTTCTTTATCACAGTTTTGTGCTTTCACATTTCACCCACCAACATGTATTTCAAAAGAAGGCAGAGGCATATGATCAGCTTTTAAACTGTATGTCTCACTGGTCATGAAATGTTGCATCTGTTGGTGGGTTCAACATTTCTTTAGTGCGGTAAAGGTTGAAACTGCCCTGCTTTGCTTTGTTTTAGTGCTGACATTTAACAGGACCCAGCATAATGTCAGTGATGGTTTAGAAAGCTGCGGTATACAAGGTTCACAGCTCATTGTAAGAGTGGGGGGAAAACAATATAGCATCATATTAAGCACGAAGACATCCCGTCTTTACTCTGAGGTGTACGGCAATGATTAGCATAGCCATAATGAATGGACAACATCATCAGAGTGCTTTACAAGTAGTTCTCTTGTACTGAGAGCCTATACCACGTTTGAAAAGTGTTATTGACAAAAGGTGAATAGGATCACTTTTCTAGCTCTAAAATCACAGGTTTGATTTGAAAGCACCACTTTAAGTAATGGGACGTCATTGTATTCATGTTTAAATAGTTATCTCTCTTGAGCTCAGTGTTTAAAAAAGATCTGCCCTGACAAATGCCTATTTTTTTTATCTTCACAGATATGAATGGGCGTAAAGGACGTATAACATCGGCTTTGTAAGATAAGGCAGAGCTTCAATAGGTCCAACCTGATTCCACACTCCCAAGTTCTAATGAGGCCACAGCAATGCTGACATCTCCTCTGCATCCAGAGACATCATCATGCTGAAGACCGAGGCCACGGGGGAGAGGACCAGCCTCCGGAGTGCCTCCCCCCACCGTAATGCTTATCGGGCTGAGTTTCAGGCACTGAAGAAGGCCTTTGACCAGCCTCAGATGGATGGAGACTCAAAGCCCAAAGACCTTGAACGGAAACAGCCAAGGGGCCGCCAGTATGGCACCCATGTCAGTCGCATTAAGGACATGTTCATGCAGATGGGCTCAGAAAATACAGCCTCTAAGACGAGGGGTCGAGATGATTCTTCGCCACAAAAGCTGGTTAAGCCTACCAACTTCATCAACAAGGCTGATGGATCAGTGATAAAACTGCAGCATTCCTCGTCAGCTGAAAGGGTGGGCAGTGCCGGAGCAAAGTTCTCTGAAACCAGGAAGCTGTTTGAGCAACAGTCGCGTGACCAGTCCCAATCCCCAGTCTTTCCCTATGGACGTGATAAAAGAGGTTCCCATGAGCATCTTGATGACTGGCGAGGCATGAGGTCCAATCGAGGCAGTACAGATTCCTTGGACTCACTTTGCTCCAGGACAGAGGCGTCCTCACCAACTGTGAGTCAGCTCAGTGCTGTTTTCGAAAATGCTGACCATCACAACCAGGCTGTGCCCTACAGAGGAATCAGTAGGAGAACCCTCTACTCACCAGACGGATTTCACCGCCATGGAGGTGATCTCAGTGAGGATGATTCACATCAGTCTCCTGTTTGTGGGAACTACCGAGCCAGGATAGGGGGAAAGGTTCCCACGTCTTCATCCTCTGAGGACCTCCTGAGCCCCAGTCCGGGAGCAGAGACGACAGCGTTAAAACCAATTCCACCAGAGGATGAAGCCCAAGACAAAGCAGACAAGGCTGAAACTACAGGCAGAGATCGACGGCACATTTCAGGGGCCACTACCAATGGAAGCCACGTCAATGGTTCTTGTGAAGATGAGGAGAAACCCCCAGAAAGACGAAAACAGACTGAGGATCTTGGGACGTCCAAACCCTCAAAACCTACAGATGATGCTGTGATTAAAGACAAAGCTTTAGAACATACCACTCCAGGGCCCCTGCCAACCCCAACTATACTGGCTGAAGTCCAGGAAGATGGAAGTAGTTCAAAAGAAGACAAACCCTGTCCATCTCCCAGTGTCCAGGCAGAAGAACCTGATGAGGAATACACTGGGAATGAGAGGGTGGTTTTTAACGCTGACGGGGATGCCTGCTACCAGGGTTGGGGTGAAAGCTGCACGGATCCTGAGGATGACCTCTATGGAGACGACGAGGATATTGTCTATGACCCAGGCTCTGATCTGACAGAGATTCCCGGCTTGCCAGAAGAAAACAAAGAGGACATCCCTCCGAAGAGAAAGATCCGCTTCAGCACTTCTCCCATTACAGTAAGTCTGGTGCCATACAAACGTTGTCGTGGAAGCCTATATTGTGTAAGCACACTGAACACCATTAAACATAAAAGCCCTGGTGCAGCTCTCATCAGAAGTAGATTAAAACAACAAAGGGCTAATATTGTATCTGGAGCTTTCTTTTTATGGGCTCATATCTATAGTGATCTATAAACTACTCATTGTGGTTAGCTTTGCTGTTTTCACATATATTTTTATGGGGTCATTTGATGATAATGAAATACATCACTAATGTTTATCCTTGTGTGAGCTTTATAGTGTGGCTTTATTTTACATTGCCTTCCTTTTGTTATGTTCTGCTATATGATAGATAAATGATCATATGTTGTAGCTACTGTTCTCTGATGACAGGTGTTATAGCTGGTTTATGATGCTGAGATTGAGGGTCAAAGGGTTGATTCTGCACCCACACAATTTTCATACAAGACGCTGTGTTTGTTTTTCTGAAGCAGTTCCACTGCCAATTTTCAAATCAGAAATACATTTAGTTGTTCTGTGAAGATGCACCAATACAGTGGCAGAGGATCTATCATTACATCAAATATAATGTGTTTAGTATGTAACCTTCCTGTTACATCTACAATATAAACCGAGGTCTAGCTGGAGATTATGTGTATATTTACCCTCCATCTTATGAGGTTATCACAGTGGTCATTACAGGAAAATAACGCTTTTACCAAAAAAAAAAAAAAAATCCCCCAGGTCCTTTTAACCCTCTTAATGCTCAGTTCAGTTTCAACAGTATGTCATTTCCCTTTTTATATATATATATTAACAGAAATACCTTTACCATAGTCTTTATTGCATCATATGCCTTGGAAATAGTTTGATAATGTTTTCATTGCTGAGTTGGACACAATGCAGCCAGTGTTGTATGGGGATGGGGAAGATGGATTTGAAAGATTATGGAAAATATTTTTTTAGGAATCATTAAGCTTAATGTTTGAAGTAATAAACAACACGCTTTAGGTCATTTTGTTCCTTCTAATCCTTTTTATTGAATTAGTCAGTAAAAGTTTTTATTGTTGAGCTTGCCTATTTTGAGATGTGTTGACATACATTTAGTGTGTATATGTAATCAGAGTACAGCTGTGGTTGATCATATATATGTATGAAGGATTTGGAGCTAGCACAAACGTTCCACAGGTGTAGGATCAATCCTATTAACATGCTGTAACAAACCAGAAGAATTAGCCCAGTTATTCCCAGGAGAAAATGTGATGTTGGCTCACTAATTATACTATACTCTCTCTGCACTGCACGTCCTTTTACTTTTATTTCTTTTCCTACCTCGCAGGACTCAACTTCACATGCTTAGAAATTCAAATACCAATTTCCACAAGAATATAAAATCTTCCAAATTAAATGTCAACACTTGGTTCATTATATTGAACCAAGTGTTGACATTTAAATTTTCAAATTGTACGACATTATTTTAAGATTGTATGTAAGGTTTTGGTACTTGCTACTTGGCTGTAACTTACATCATATTATATCTACAAAACCTATTTTGGATCCTTTCAAAATTATTTTTGTCTGGGAGGTTGTTTTAGAGAGCTTTATTTTCATGGTCACAATCAATGTGGACTTTGTAGAACTTGTTTCCCCTTTTAGCTTTAAGGGGCAAGGCATATGTTGCCCGGTTGTCTGTCGTTTCAAGGAAACGTTTGCAATGAAAGAGCTGATGCTCATTCATCATATGGAATATTCAAGAGGTGCACCAACCCCCTCCCCATACACAGACACAACCATGCACAATTAGAAATGCACCCCTCCCACTTCTCCCTCACACCCCCTCCTCTCGGCACACGAGGAACAAACAAGGTTTTGTCTTTTGTTCGTAAATATAGTGAAAGAGACAAAGCTATTTTCTCAGAGCTTGGCCCTGCACGAGTCCAGCTTGACCCCTGTGGGAGGAGACTTTAGAAAGGCCTGATAAAAAACTGCCATCTTACAACCTAATTCTTAATATTCCCTCATGCAAAATTCTGCGTGCCCTTTCAAGTGGATAAATCAGTTCAACATAACAGATTTGAAGGCTTAATTAATTCAGAAATCATCATGGCAGCCACAGTGAGGAGATGATACACCAGCAGCTTTTGTCAACATTTTGTAAACATGCATGCTGACTTCAATTTGAAAAAAATCACCAGTCCAGATGCTCAAAAATCATTTTCCCAAGTCAGGAGTGTTGAGTTTACAATCCCAGTTTTTAGATTGCCTGCCTTTCTGGTTGATCAGGCCCTGCTGATTGTGTGCAGAATTAAATAACCGGATTCCCATTAATGTCAGTCTTTGGTGATTTGCTGACTTTTTCTTTAGCACCTGCAGCCATGTTAGCACACTAACGTTAGCATTTGGCTCAAAGCACTGATGTGCTAAAGAACAACCTTGCAGAGCCACAAGCATGACAACAATTCATATGTTTTTTTTTTTAATATATACTTATTTTATTAATGATTACTTCCACATCCTTTCACTCGACTTTCACCCACTGAGAAGTGCCTGCTGTGAGCTACTCAAGGCAGAGAACGGCCTTCCTTCCCGAAGGCACTGACCTACAGAAAACAATCAGTTCTCGTGTTCAGTCAAGCAACTGGTTTTATCCTTGACATTACTATCCATAGTTCAGTTGTCCAGTCTATGGCATATAGAGTAATGTGGTACTTTCAATCCTCTTTTGCAGGTTTAACATCATTTGACTGCTACACTTTGCACAGCTGAGTGTGTTTTGATCATGTCTTACTTGTCTACTTGTGTTTTCTCTTTGTCAGCCCCAGGAGTTTGATAGCAGAATATTATTTCTCTACATGCAGTCTTCTCTGTGGGTCTCCTCTTATTTTGTATATTGTGTTTTATACTGTTCTGAGAATATCAACTTTATTCTCTCCACACAGGAGATGTTTCAATATCTTAATGTTGTAAAGCAGATGTGATGAGTGGAGCACTGGACCACTGAAAGGGTTTTGAAATCAGCCCCTCCATCCAGGATGATTTTCGTTACTGGATCAAAGTGACTGGTGTTTTTGGATTAGATTCAACCCCTGCTTTGTTTGAGGACTACTTAGTAGCATAGATCTGAGCTCAGACTTTATAATCTATGGCAATGCTTTTATGGCTGCAAGATTTTATACACTCCAATCATTTAGTTCCAAAAACAGTCTATTTCCCTTCTCTGTTTTCTTTGTTTGCTGGTTTGCATATTGAGCCACAATATCTCTAAAGAGTACAGAATCTCTTCTTTATTAGAGCAGAATATAAAGATGCAGATGCAGTCTGTCATGCATTGATACAGTACATGACAGCAGGTACTACCAGCATCTTGTCAGGATGTAAATTGTAGCCAACCCTTCCCTGTACATGACATCCACATGCATCAGTGGTAAACATCTGTATGATTTTAACATCTTCCTTATCTGGAGGATAATCTAATGTGCAACACAAACTAAAATTAAATGGCCTCTAGCCAGGAACTTTCTGATCGTATTTTCTGATGGAAAGGATTACTCTACTTAAGCACAGTATGTCATGCTGACTGATGATATATGTGCAACGACATTTCTCGAATTTTGGAACCAATACTGACATGGATTTTGTAAATAGTATTTAGGTCCGCAAAAGCAATGCCACAGCTTAGCCTCCTTAGTCCAGTATTACAGTGAATGCTTCTTCAGATAAGCCCTCTTTTTCCACTCATACTGAATGGACATTTGTCAAGTCAATAAAACACCATTTAAGTGTTATTTTACTACAAGATTTTCACAATACCATTTTCTGTACCTATTATTGCTACTACATTATTTAGTATGTAATCTTCTGCTTTGCGCAGTATATTCTGATATCTTGTTCCGCAGGCTTGGCGAATCTGGTTGTCAATGCCAGGCTACACAATCTGTGGCTGGGTTTAATGGGAGGGAACAGGGTTTCATTGGGAGACAGTTCAGACACCCTGCAACAGCAGCTATGCAACAGCTGACATTTTTGTTAGACCAGCAGAAACAGGCTGAGCTCAGTCAGGACGGCAGTTTGGTATTTGGAATACTTTGGGTAAGCTTCTTTCGGGGAGGCTAAACTAAAAATCTTGACCCACAATTATAGTACACTCCTTATAAAAGATCAAGTAGTCTAAAAATTTCTCTGATGGTTTTACATCATTACGTGGGGATTAAAATTGTCAGGTCAACATAAACAATCTGACTCTTAAGGATCAAACGTTAAAATTCTACCTGAATCGCCTGATGAAATTAGGTGTCCGTCTATTAATGGAAAAAGAAAATGATGGTTTGGTTTGTATATTTGCGTGCATGTGGCATTGTTGTTCCATTATTAAAACAGCAATGTTTTTGTTTGCTTGTTTCAGTGCCACCTGATCCTTCGAGGAGGATGAATTTTTAATGATCCGGGAAACGCGAGAAGTGTCTTGTGGTTTTTTAAGTCTGGTCTGTTACCACAAAGTAGAATGTGTCATGAACCATCACCCAGCTCCTGTCTATGCAATTCTGGTCCCCTGCTAAAGATATCATCAGTGAGCTGTCAATATTTACTGTAGTAAAAAAGAGTGTAGCGTCTCAGTTGCACAATGTTCCCTGTGTTTGCTCAGCCTGTGCTCAGGAAGGTTCAGAGTGCTGTACAGTCACCATCCCTTTTTTTTTTTTTTACAGTGAGTCCGGGTTGTTATGTTGTGAACTGTCTGAATTAGAACTTAATCAAATACTGAAATGTCAGCCCCTTAAACTGTTTAAGGTGCGTTTAAGATTAGGTGCTACATTCGCAATAGTGCAGATAACACAGAGCGGTTACTGTGCTGTGTAGAAATGTGGCCATACACTACGCCTAGTCATCGCTGCAGCATAATGAATTACATAGCATAGCAAGTGGGCCTTGGAGCATCAGTGCTATGACAAAAACTCTGTTGTGGTGCTAGTTGTGGTGCCAACATCTCACCCACTATATATGACCAAGTCATAACATAAAGCAGGGAATTCCCTGCAGTCATTTACTTGAAGTTCTTTACAACTCTCTCCTCTCTGTTTAAAGCTGTCCCCAGCCTCGTTTTCTGTGTAGCTAGTTTAGCAACTTGCCTACGACTTGCTTTGTAGGTTAGAGACATAGCACCCATAGGTATTGTGTCATAGTTTGTATTAGAAATAAAATACAAGCTGGCTGCAAAAACCTGAATTTAGTTCATCATGAAGAGTAAGAACACAGCTGAAATTAAATCACAGTTATGCTTTAAAAGGAACATCCTGGCTGTGTTTGCTGTCAAAGATGAGAGTATGAACAGTTTGTTTCTGCCCTGTATGCAGACGCTCCATCTGAAGTTAAAAAAAGAAATGCTGACTTGTAAGTGTGGCTTTCCCTGACATCAAAAGTTACTTAGAGGAGGGCTGATATGCTCTATGTTGAGGAGACAGAGTGGTTGGCCATGAATTGACTGTAAAATACACATTGTCACTTAGATTTATTTAGAGCCATATAGTTAATGTTTCTGCTCATGTCACTCTTCTTTCTCACTCACACTTTTCCCTTATCCACCTCTGCATAGCTGTCAATCTTACTCTGTTCTTGCAAGACATCAATTCACTCACATCATCAGCTACTGTCTCGTCGCCTCAGCATCCAGACACCTTCCTCAGCACTCATGTTGCGTGATGCTCTGTGTGTGTGTGTGTGTGTGTGTGTGTGTGTGTCTGTGCGTGTGTGTGGGTGGATGGCCACAGGTAGAGTTAATGGAATGTAAATGTGCTGAGCTGTTGCAGCAGAAATCAAATGTGTGTGTATGTGGGCTCGTGTGTGTGCCAGCCTGTGGTTAATCCACTGCAGGGTTTGCTTGGCTCGAGTCACAGCAGTAAGAACATTTCTCCTGGGTTTCCAGCCTCCTTTTGCCCTGAGCAGCATCCACTGTCTGGAAAGCGTAGGATGGGCGACAGCGCTGGCACTGTCACACCAAAGCCCCAGTTTAATACCATCAGAGGTGGTCGGCCAGGCACGGGCACCATGCCGTGACATCTGAGGCAAGGACGCAAGCAAGCCTGGATCAAATTACCCCTAGCTTTGCCTGTTCCTTAGATTAGTCCCAGCTTTGTCTTTTTTCCCGTTCTTTTCTTTATTTCTCTCTTATTGCCTGTTTCACTCTTCAATTGCCTGCTGGTGCTCTAACGCATGAATCATATGAGTCATTCTGTTTCTCTCTCAGTGGATATTGCGTTCCATCCTCTGTTAACTGGATTGTTCCTTTTCAGTTACTATTCTTCCGTTCTTCACCATCTTAAAGCTCTCTCATCATCTATCCCTTTCTTTGCACAAACCAAGCCTTTGCCTCTCTGTTTGTACTGACCCCTCAACCTCTTCATTATCTTTAAGTGACAATGATAACCTTTTTTTACGCAGAATTATCCCATTTTCTTCCTCTTCCTCACTTTGTCTGCCGTAGAATAGTGGGTCCTTCACCAATATCTGACTCTCTGTCCCGAAGGAGAGTTTCAGGCTTGCCCAGTAGCTATCCAGAGGTGATGTGGCTGAAAGGACATCCTGCACCAAAACCGGGAAGAGCAATCTTGATTCAGCACAGCAGCTTGCCAACTTTCTATTGCTGTTATCACCGAAATCCACAATGTGCATTCATCAGACACACTCAAAAGATGCCGATAACAAATACAAAGAGAGGCATTTATACCAACTAAGAGGGCTCAGCTTTACCGACATCTGTGGCTGAAGGCCTGAAAGAATCTTGCAGAGTCACAGCAGCGTCCCTGAATATCAATAAAACATTTCAGAAGACTCAAACTGAATTTAATCCTGAGAGACCAGCGATCAGATAGCATGAAAAATAAAAAGCCCAAGCAGAAACTATTTGCAGTCAAGTACAAGTAGCTCTGGTGGAAAGAGTTGTTTTGTTTGTTTGCTTGTTTTGTTTTTTTTTTTCTAAAAAATGCAAGTGTGTAGGTGACTCCTTATTATTTCTGTCATGATAATTGAGTACAGTAATTTGATGATGACAAGCAATGGGAGGAGATATTGATTGATCTAATGAATGACAAAAAGAAAAAGGAGACATTGTCTGTCTCCATGGGTATCTCCATGTCCATCTCTATGTGGCATTATACAATAGAGCATTTATATATTTCCACATTTTGCTGCCATGTAATCTTGTGTGATGACGGTTTCACACAGTTATTAAAGCAGATAAAGGTCAAATCCTCTGTCCTTGCTATTTCCAGGCGATTAGTTTATTGGATTTATATGGGTCAACACATTTATACACATCATATTCCATTTGTTGCCACTGTCAAGCTTTACTTGATTTGTCGGGTGTGTCCAAAAACACAGAGTATGGGTCCTGTTGGGTCAGTCAGATTTTATGCTGTCTTCCTGTCTGTGCTGACCAGCTTTTTTTTTTTTTTTTTAAAGCTGTTTAAATGTATGTGCCCCCTACCTGTGAGCTCCAGAGCAGACAGACTTTGGCCTTTTGCAACATCAGCAATAGGCAGTAGCATCCTGCCAAGGTTAAAAATAGTCACTATCATCACTGTATAATCATAAATTCACTCATAACTTCTTCGTCTGTTTCCACTTTTTTTTGGGTCAGAGACCAGGAAGACACACTGAACATCTTATCTGGCAAGAACAATTATTTTCAAGTATTTCTACAAGTAAACCCAAAAGTCCAAGAAGAAGCAGCGTTCCAGCCATTTCTTCTTTTCTTGCCTTCTCTCACAGAACAACCTTCATCTGTCCTCATCCCCTTCATGACACCCCACCCCTCTCTCTCTCCTTCTCTTTTACTCTCTCAAGGGAATTGCAACATGCTAATGTGTTTGTAGATAGCTCGCAGTGACTGAGAGGGGCCATTAGAGAGTTTACTGGTTGCCAGTGGGTCCATCCAAGAGATCCAGGACGGTGCAAGTGCTGGTTTTAGCATGTGCCAATAGTAATGTGTGTGTATGTGCTAACCTTTGACTAGTACTGTTTGTGATTTGCTGATTGCTGAATGTCAGTGTGCCGATATATTGACTTTTATATTCCTATAATGCTATGTAAAACACTGTGAGCATGTCTCTGTGTGTGTGTATGTCTCTTTGTGCCTCCAAGCATTAATAATTTAGGGCTGTTGATCACACTAAATGATTGATGACAGGGAGGTCATGGATAGAGCTCACGCAGGCTTGTACACAGGAAAGAATAAAAACCAACCCT
Source organism: Echeneis naucrates (assembly GCF_900963305.1). Classification (NCBI taxonomy): domain Eukaryota; kingdom Metazoa; phylum Chordata; class Actinopteri; order Carangiformes; family Echeneidae; genus Echeneis; species Echeneis naucrates. The sequence continues at coordinate 11,451,758 of NC_042521.1, forward strand.
GACAGCATCACACGACATCAATGAGCCCAAGCTGTGTATACAACCAGTGCACTATCCTGAACAGAGAACAGTTTGTTCATTTCCTGGAGCTTCTTAGATCTTTGCCATGTGGTCAGGTATTATTCCAAACCCGTGCACTATCAGCGGCAGGAGCTCAGCAGGAAAAATCTGTAACTAAAAGCAGAAATACCTTGACTGGCATTTTTCTTTCTTTATGCTCCGTAATTGTTTGCCCACAGTATTGGTATCATTCACAGTTCTCAATACTAAAAAATTGATAGCAGAAGCCAGCATTGATTATTGTATCTGTCATGACCTTACACAGCTGAGATCTTGTTCCATTTTTACTCACATATATACCAAGTGACGGACATAAATCTGCCTTGAAGGTTGGATCAATACTTGTGATGGGAAATGGCGCCTCGTTGATCTCTGCTTAAAGCGCAGTGTACTTCCTCTTGCACCCAAATCATAGAGGTTAAGACATTGAGGAGCTGGTTGGCAGCAAGTGAGAAAGAATGTGATAAGATTTGACTGTATATTTTCATTACCGTGGGTGTGAATGTGTCTTCCTGAATAAGAAGCACAGCCCATTGTGATGACTCTAATTTCACTATTGTAGCGCACCTGTGCTTACTTATGTCTAGATATCCACGTAAACACTTAGTGTTCCAGTGCATTCCTTTATTTCAGCAGCAGTAGTGAGCACTCTGCAGAATGACGGCCCACAGGCGTGACAACAGCGTGCACGTTCAAGTTAGCTTGTGTGCAGACCCTTTTCCTCCTCTCCTCCCTCCACAGTGCAGAGAGCACTCGGCTGGGATGAGCTTAAGTGACAGCTGACTCTTGTAGGGGAGGAGAGGTCTACAGTACACAGTGTAGGGGAGGAGAGGTCTACAGTACACAGTGTGGGGGGGGAGAGGTCTACAGTACACAGTGTAGGGGGGGGGAGGTCTACAGTACACAGTGTGGGGGGGGGGGAGGTCTACAGTACACAGTGTAGGGGAGGAGAGGTCTACAGTACACAGTGTAGGGGGGGAGAGGTCTATAGTACACAGTGTGGGGGGGAGAGAGGCATCCCTATATCCCCCATCACCACATAATGTTTGTCTCTGTTGTCGTTTGTTCTAGCTTAATTGGTTGATTTGGGGTTTTAGTTGTGGCTTTGTTCTAAGCTCCTTTCTTTATCTGAGTTGTTAGAGTTGCTTTAAAAATAACATATTCACAAATAAGTGAATAAGTATTAAGTATTGTTGTTTTTCTGAATTTACTAAACAAAATGTGTTCCTTTATTTAATACATTTAGTTTAGTATATAGTATACACTTAAAAAAAAAAAAAAACTTATGTTCAGACCAACACCACTTTGCTATCTTTGTCATTTCAAGCTGCTGCTATATTTGAGTTTTTGTGCCTGTCCATTCTCTACCATTAACTCACTGTGTTTCCCTTCCAGGTGTTCAACACATACTCCAATGAGGACTATGACCGACGTAATGAAGAGGTGGATCCTGTGGCCTCCTCTGCAGAATATGAACTAGAGAAGAGGGTGGAAAAACTGGAGCTCTTCCCTGTGGAGCTTGAGAAAGGTGGTAAAGAAAATCTAAAAATATTATACCATACCCATCTCACCCAGTAGACAGAATACATATTGGATTTCACCTTTGTCATATTTCACCTGTTTCTGTTCTTGTTCTGTTCTTTCTAAACCACTTGGTTCATTGGTACTTGATTTAATATGTTATGGGTTTTTTTTTTTTTTTTGGTTTTGTTTGTTTGTTTTTTAATGATTCGTTATTTTAAAATTTGTTGCCCTTTTTTTTTCTTTAAGAACTTCTTCCTCTTTAAAGACTATGTAAAATATCTCTCTGGTCTTTAACATCCATTTGGAATTCACTACACCTTCTTAGATCACAGGGTTAGTGATCTAGGGTTAGAAAGAAACTAGAGTGCACAGTCACTTTTTCCAGTTGCCTCTTCTTCACTTGTCTGGTCCTGTGTTAAAATCTGCCCAAGGCCTAAAATAGACAGACTTTACATTTTAAGGTTTCACCATCCACCCAGTATTATGTAAGAATAACAACTCACAAATAATCAATACAGGATGTAGATGGACAATTGCTACACTAGCAGGGAATCTCCCATCCAGTGAATTTCCTATTTATGTCTGACTTATTTATATTTAAGGCCAACCTGTCCATAGTAAATGGGTCTTTTTCATCTCCATTAATAAATCAATTGTTCTTTTTTTTTTCGGGGGAAAGGGGGCATTTTTACCCACATCCCATGCTCCACTTGACATCAGTGTCTGAGGAGCCTTTTTAGGTTTCATTGATTTCATCCAAGCTCATTGGAAAGTTAGGAAATGGATGCAGTTAATCCGGCTGTGAAATGAATTAATGGAGACTATATTAAAATGCCAAGCCCAAGCTTCATTTAATTTATGTCAACATTTAAAAAAACCTGTGTGGCAGATTTAGCTGCTTTAATGTTGTGGCCAAAACTTTAGGGGTCTGGTGTTATTAATGTTCACACTGTAATCGTGCATTTTGTATGTTTTCAGATGAGGATGGCCTAGGGATCAGTATAATCGGGATGGGTGTTGGTGCTGATGCAGGCCTGGAGAAACTGGGCATCTTTGTGAAGACTGTCATTGAGGGTGGAGCTGCTGAGAGAGATGACAGGTGAGAACTGCCTCCTTATTGGATACCACTCCTGAGTGAAAAGGGAGTATGAACGCACATGAAAGCTCAGCGTGTTCAGGACTAAAGGAACACATTCATTTATTGCATAAAAACCACAGAATTAAGGAGCTGCTTCGTTTATATTTTTCCACCATCTTCTCTCCCTCACTCAGATAAACACCACAGCTCACACACACGCACACACACAGTCACACTCTGTGCCTGTCAGATTTAGCAGCAGGGGTTCAGATTAGACTCAGTAGAAGAGGCCCAGTCTGGGATATGGAGTCTCACATGGCTGAGCGTGTGTGTTATGTACATGTTGCTTTTTGTGTCATGTGTCTTATATTTTGTATCAGTTTGCAAGAGTTGGTGTATTGAAAATCAAAGACTTCCATATTCACTATATATGTATCTGTATCCCTGGGTAGCCAGTCTGTGTGTTGTGTGGGAGAAACTGAATGTGTGTGCATTGTGTGTCTTTCTCCATTAAAAAGCGTGAACATTGCAGAGTAAGCACTGAGCCAGGGATAGAGGAGGTCACAACAGCTTCGTCAGTAGGAAAGCTGTGCTGTTCTGTCTCTAAGGCACAAACTTCTACCTGTTAGTGTGTCTGTGTATTCCAGGTTCCCCATAAACAGATTTAGAAAAGTGATAAGTCTCTCTATTTAGTGTGGCATGCAGTATGGCAGCAGTAAGTACTGTAAGCTCCTCGGCGGTACTCAGGGCTCTGCTGCACAGAGGCTGTTTGGAGTAGGTGTATATTATTAATTATTTATTTATTTTCATGGCTGCCATTTCCACATGAACAGCATGAGATTAGTTCAAATCTAGTGAGCAGAGAGACAGAGGAGAGGAGCCGTAAGAGGGGAATAGAACTTGCTCAAAAGTGAGAATAGATGAGCCTATTCTAAACAGGAAACGTTCAAAAGATCAGAGGAAGACTGTGCTAAAGCTAGAGTTCACTACATTTCTAAGACTGTAAATTTGAGTCACTCTCTTATGATGAATAAAGTTTTACATTACTGCTTCTCAGTTCTCCAAAAATTGTCACATGTAATAGCTTTGTGAAAAATTCATGAATGTGTGACTCTCAGCATAGGACTTGTTTGCCCATGGGAAGCAATCTTTTTTTTTTTTTTTTGAGTAGCATTAGTGTGATGGTAAGTCCAGCAATTTTGCCCAGGCTAACATTTTTTCACAACTATTTTGTGGAGTGACAATGGCAATGAAATTCCTGTTGCTCGGAGGACAAAGTCAGTACATTTTGGCATGGTAATCGATTATACTATAATAATCCTAACCCTTTGATCCCATTTGATGCCAACCTCTTCACAAACACAACAGAGTAGGATATAGACATGAATAATGGAAAGAGAAACATCCTCTATTGTGAATCTGCAGCTCCTCCTTTGTCCTCATGACAGATTTACACAATAAACCTTCATCACAATATGACAGAACTAAACCCAAAGACTTTAGATATTAGTGTCTGGATAGCAATGGATATTGGATAAGTCGTGCACATTCATTTGCCCTCTAAGTGCTCACACCCTGAGTCATACACACACAAACACAGCACACACACATACACTCACAGGGGGAGGAGTCACGAGCTAGAATGTAATTTCCTTCCATCATTACCTCTCCAGCTGTAGGTCTCTCTCTCTTTTGCTGAGTCTGACTGAATGGTCTGATACACACAGACACACCCTAATAAGCAGACACAAAGATAAAGACCCTGTACAGAGATGAGTTGGTGTGTTTTCATTTATTTGCATTATACTTCCCTGTTGTCAGTGGGTGTGTAGATTTTTTGTTGTTGTTGTTTTTGCTGTTGTTTTGCTGGCTGCACTTGGCAGTTGTATGCCTGCCGGCCAGCCAGCCTCAGTTGCATAAGGGCAGATTAAAATGCTGGGAGTTGTGAAAGTCAGAAAAGCATCAGAGGTGCTGACTGACAGAGCGCCAGTTCATTCTCTGTCTACCTGACAGAGTGATGCTTCCCTTCTTTACCTGCATCACACCTCTGTTTGATGTGTATTTATTAAAATTCTGCTCTGCAGCTGATAGGCGTGGTGATAGACTGACTAGTTTCTGCAGCTGTTGATTTTTTTATTTGAACTTTGCAGGATGTTTTTGCATCTTGAGTCGTTCTAGGTAATGAGGAAAGGATAAGCCTCCTCTCTGTTCACCACTCTCTATTTTGAACCTGTTTCTCGTGAATCCCACATGTTTATGCACTGGAGTAGTCTTTAATTAATAAATTCCAAGTGAATCTTTCATCTTTTTCAGACTTAATACAACTCTGATCGGATTCATTTCTGGACTATAAGCACTGGCTTGATGGCACCATTTTTAATACAATGGAAATGGGAGCATTGGACAAATAAGAAACCAGTGAAGTTATACATGTAGTTATGCCTGAAATAAATTTGGGATCGGGCTTAGGTAGGAGAGGAGTGCTTGAAATTTTGGAGCTGATCCAGTCAAAGGGTGACAGAAGATAGAAGTTGTGACCGATTTTCAACACTTTCATCAGTCTCTCAGGAAGGAATGGGTAGATGTTATGGCTACTGTTATCAGACAATTTTCTATTTGGACTGCTAGATATAGGTGTGTAAGATTGTTAATGTCAGCAGAGGCATGTGCTACACTGACTGCAATTGCATGTTTTGGTGATATTCATTTGTTGAACAAATTCTTCCTGAATTCTGTTTTTCATGCACATTTTAAAGCAGATTTAAATTGAATATTTAGTCAGGATGTCTCTTTTATGCACGATCTAAATAATTTCCTTGTCATCTGTAATGGATGATCGGGAGTTTTATTCTAAGTGAAGAAGTGACTTTTCTTCGCTTCATGGAGCAGAGCTGAAATAGTGGCTGTGTTGTTGGTAGTTAGCCCTCCTAATTTATTTTGAGCCTCATCTCTTCTGTCTCTTGCTTAAGCAATAGTCAGGGGCTTTTACAGTGGAAATGTATTACTGAAATAGAATCTGGCACTGTTGCTTTGTACAAAATCATGTGACTACGCATGATAGGCCAGTTTGTTGGTCCCTTAGTTCTCCTGCATGAGACACTATGTATTTTGATGTTTATTTTGTGAACTAGTGGTGCTTTATCAGAAGTGCACAAACTACATCAGTATCATTTTGAGGATCATATGCACACACAGATGTGTGGACAAATAATAACACTTTTGTCTGTCTGCATCAGGATAAAGGTGAATGACCAGATCGTGGAGGTTGATGGGACCAGTCTTGTGGGAGTCACCCAGAGCTTTGCTGCCTCTGTCCTCAGGAACACATCAGGAGTGGTTCGGTAAGGCAACAACACAAGCTACACAACAAAAGGCAATTCATAGAAAATGATTGCCCTCAGGTTTAGGCTTGCAAACTTAACATTTCATAATTTAGAACAACTTATAATTATCAAAACATGAATTCCTTCATCTTCTACTGCTTACCCGTTTCCGGGTCGTGGAGCATGCTGGAGCCAGTCCCAGCTCACTCTGGGTGAGGGCGGGGTACACATTGGACAGGTTGCCAGTCCATCACAGAGCCAACACACAGAAACAGACAGAGACCAACAACCACTCACGCTCTCACTCAGCCCTATGGGCAAGTTAGAGTCACCAGTTAACCCAAACATGATGTCTTTGGATGGTGGAAGGAAACCAGAGTACTCGGAGGAAACCCATGCAGGCACGGGGAGAACATGCAAACTCAGAAAGGCTCCAGGCTGGGAACCAAACATACAACCTTCTTGTTGTAGGACAACAGTGTTAGCCACAATGCCGCCCATTATCAAAACTGTGAAATAAATTTAAAACATACAAAATGATTGGGAAACCTGCTGTTTAAGATTTTCTTGAATCAGTGGAAGATTGTGGAAACCAAAGTATGACAAATGTTATGAGTCCATGAACAGACTACCATCATACAGTGTCACATATAATTCATATCAGCCTCTTTCAAAGTCAGCCCTGAACTGTCACATATTTCATCCTTCCATCCTTACGACAGCTGCATGCTGAAGCTGTTTGTCCTGTTGCTGTTAAAAGTTGCCAATTGGTAGCTATCCGTAAGCTTTTGTTAGTCACGGCTCTTGGCTATTTTATCATAGCTGAGACAGGTGAAGATTAATGTAGCAAACACCTCTATATTTGACAGTGGAGCACATGCACACACACACAGCATTGTAGGAAGGCTTTGATTTAGAGAGCCAGCGCTGTCCTTGGCAAATCTGTGAGTCTGTCACTTAACATTTCAGTTGTCTTTCCTTTTCTTCTGTATGGATTAGTGACGTCTGCTGTATTGTCTGCTTTTGTCCACCCTTTCTTACTCATCTTCTTACTCTTCCTCTCTCTCACTGTCCCGCTTCCTTAGTGAAGCCTTTGGTGTTTTTTGTCATCCCTGTCGATCTATAGAGACACACCACGTTGCGGTGAGACATCAATCACATTACAGTTAAATAATCCAGACGCCTCAGTTTGTTTTCAGGCCTGTTCTAGGATGGATGGTTGTGTGGAGAGTACAGTGCCTAGGGAAAAATCTCTGGCTGAACAAAGACATGTCCAACAGTATCAAACCAGACAGATGTTGTTAGCTGAACTAATATTGATAGTGTTGTTTTTTTCTTATACCAGGATGTGGCACTATGGGTGAGGCAGCTCCATCTGTCACCTGTTTATCTAAGTTTAAATGGATTTCTATGAGAAGTGCAGAAAGCTGACATCCTTAATACATATGTAGAATTACACAGAATAAATGTTTATGTTTTAAAACTTATTGATAAAAACATATTGGGACATTATTAGTAACAAGCTGTAATGATAATTGTCACTCCTCAGGATGACCAGACCTATATACACGCTTCTCTCTCTCTATTTCAGTCTTCCTCCATCACATCTCACCCACTCACTCCATCATCTCTTCCTCCTCCTGTTCATACTCCTACTCGGTAAATCTTTCCCTCTCGGTGTCTGATCACCAGAGGTTTTATGACCAACTGTCCTAGATTTGCCATTTTAGCTATATTTAACCCCAACCTCCAGCAGCAAATCCTCCAGGTTTTAGTCAGACATTTCCCCTCACCCCTCTCACTATAAAAACTGTGTTAGACACAGCAGCTCGGGGGAAGCAGGAGAAGAAAATATGCACATGGTAACAGAATACATAGGATGCATGGCTTTCAGCTGTGGAAGGTAGTTGGTTTTAGACCTAATTTCTTTATTGCTCCAAATGCATTCACACTAATTATCTAAAAAGGCCATGCTGACATGAGTTTGTTCTTGTTTTCTCTTTTCAAAAAATATTTACTCCACAATACAATTGTTAAATTGTTACATTTATTATGATGCACATCCATTCACTCTATTTGTACATCAATCCGCTGAATGTTCTTCTCAGTTTTAAAAGTGAATTCCATTAATCACATTGTCAACAAATCCCATGAAAAACAAACAATAACAATAATAACTAACAATAAAAGTATTATTTGGGTTGCTGGAGCCTGATAATAGCTTATTCCTCTGGGTCACCGACTTCCATTGTTATCAAAAGACTGTAATCCATCAATGAGCCACACAGTTGCACTGGGTGGCATGTTCTTCCATTATGTTGAGCATGGGTAATTTGTTTATTTTTAGTCAGTTGCATGCACACACCGTTCAAGCACCAGAAATACTCAGCAGAATAATAAATGTGTATTAATCTGTAGATTGTTCTAACTAAAAACTTCAGCACCCAGTTGGACAGAAACGTCAGCACTCACCATCAAGAAAACCTTCAAGCAAATGGGCTAAAGTAATAGAAAACCACAGGAATGGCCGCCAAATATAGAGAGTTGGAAATGTTGCCCGGTCTGATGAGTTTTAAATTCTGCTTCATTGTTGGGATGGTTGGGTCAGATTTCAGTGTAACCAACATGAAAGCATGGATCACCCTTGCCTCAGTGGTTCAGACTTGTGGTGGCGTTGTGAAGGTGTGTGGGATATTTTCTTGGCACACTCTGGGACCAATTTGGCAATGTTTAAACACCACAGCCAGCCTGAGTATTGTTGTTGACCATGTCCATCCCTTTGTGACCACAGTCTATCCATCTCCTGTTAACACAGTCTAACAGGATAACACGGCATGTCACAAAGCTCAAATCAACTCAAACTGATATTTAAAGATCCATGTCATTTGTATGTATGTCAATCAAAAGGGGTACATTAACGTATTATTTTTTGGTCTTTCAATGTGATTTGTTAAAAAAAAAAGAAAAGAAAACAGAATAATGGTGTCTTCAGTATAATCCACTGTAAAAAGAGGAAATGTCTTGATGACCTTAAATGTAACAGATAACCCCTTTCAATCACGGTTGACCAGTCATATCTGGTATGCACAAATGTGAACAGACATCTTCAAATGCTTGTCGGCCCAGTACTACCAACTGATGAAGACACTTCAGCCCTCCCTTCTTTTTTTCATTTTCATTTTCTACTTTCTCTCTGAGGAAAAAGTCAAGCTCCTACATCGTGCTATCCATTGAAATTGAACTATGTCTGTATTAATCCAAGCAAACGAGGTCAGTAGTGGAGGTTTCTGTTGCTGAGCTGAGGCAGCGCTGTATGTGGCAGCCCCAGAACAGTGGGAAGCAGTGAGGAACCAAGACATACTCCCCGTGTGTGAGGAGTAAGGCTGTTTCCAGGTCAGCTGCTCCTCAGACTTCGCTGCTGTCTGAAGCTTTGGTCCACTACACTACTTCACTTAGCCGAGGCCCTCGCTAGCCCCCTTTTCTTTCCTTTTTTTTTTTTTTAATATGTGCTCCGTCTGTCCTGCCCTTCAGTTGTTCCTTCTTATTTAGATCAAGTACACTTCTCTGCTGGAGCGTAAGACCTTTCCTGCATCGCCTTGAAATATATGAAAGGGCTCTTGGGGACTGAATTTACTTGATTAGACCCTATCTCGAATCCATTCACACTCTTTCTGTCCATCTCTGTCTCTCACTGTAACACACATACTCACACACAAATAGAATGCTCATACATGTACAGTTATAGGCCCCCTGCTGGCTTAGAGATTTCCTGGAATAGTCAAAGAAATCCTGATCCATCTCTGCTTGTTTTCTTCTTTTTTTTTTTTTAATCAAAGAAGAGTACAGTGGAGATCTTGTCACAGGATTTCTTCTGAATGGCAGGACCATGGCCCAGTGAAGTTACCACAAAGGGTGGAATATGGCATTCTGCTTCTTCTCTTTTTATGCATCTGCATTGGTGACAGTCACAGTCAGAGGCATTATGTTTTCAGGTGATCTTTCCGTCCCATTCTTGAACACCCAATCTCACCCTGAGGCCATTTCAGCCACTTCAAGGAGTATTTAGATTTTGCTTTTTAAAGGTAAAGACTGATCACCACACATGACTGGTTAATGTTGAATTGATTCTGAATACACCAGGATATAACCCCAAAACTAGCTTTCCTGTGTTCTAGTAGTAGTTATTATTAAGTAGCTTAGAAGCACAATCTGTGGTTTTCAGTTTAGTTCAGTGGTGGGTGAATAACAGACATTCTGACCAAGCCGATTGTCTTCTCACATTATTATGTGTGTTCCGTTTCCCTGTCCCGCACTGATATGTCAGCAGCTATTGCTATCATTGCTTTGTGGCTTTGGGCCTTGGAATCTGTGGTAATTTCTCTGCCCAAACACACACACCCACAAGACAAAGACAAGACCTCAGAGTAGAAATGTAACACATCATAATGAGTTGTGAGATGAGTTGTGATCATATTTACTGCTAGCTTGCTGGACGCAAAAAAAGAAATCAACTGCATAAAAAACTTTGCACAACATAATATTACTGCTGTAGATGAGAGTTTAAAAGTTAATGAAAATACAGGGCTGGTTGTGTGTTTTGTTATGACTGGTTTGTCTTTGGTTTAACTTTCTTTTATATAGATATTCTTTTTAATAAGAAAAGGAGATGGTGTAAAATGCACTCTAATGTCTTGTAATGATTTTATACTTTCAGTATTGTTATTCCTGAAGCAAATATTATCATGTGTCAGTTTTTCAAATTTTGTAGTGAGTGAAAACGGTATCTGTTGTTGCAGGTTTGTGATTGGCCGAGAACGTCCAGGGCAGCAGAGTGAGGTGGCCACTCTTATCCAGCAGACCCTGGAGCAGGAGAGGAGACAGAGGGAGCTGCTGGAGCAGCAGTATGCACACTACGATGCTGATGATGATGAGGTGACCACACAACCCCAGCCACTATGCACAATGCTGTACTGTTAAAAAGTTGTTCATACAAAACATGAAATTGCAGTCCTAGTAGACAAAAGTAAATTTAAGCAAGGTGACATTCACTTGAAGAACGGATTCTTTGAACTCGTGTTGATTAAACTTGTTATAATTGAAAGTTCATCTGCTATTTGTGACCACATATCTTCTAAAAATGGCATTACACTGGAAAAATTGTTGTCACTTAGTGTTAATCAGCTCAGCTTCAGATGTCTTTAAGTTATAGCTTATTAGCTCCTTAAAACTGACAGTAGGCTTTGATGCTAGCACGCACAACTCTTTCACAGCCACACACACACACTAAGAGGATGCCATGTGAGCTGCAGTCCTAGAAAGCATCGCTCAGCGTTTCCCAGTCTCGTTCTGCTTCTGTTTATACGCAGCACGTTTAATCCACCAGACACTGAGCTCATTGCCCTGCAACTCATGCTTTGTGTGTGTGTGTGTGTGTGTGCGCCCTGGAGAGACATGTGCATGCACACACATTCACTTTGAATATTCACACAAAAACACAGGCTGTAGTACAAGAGATCAAAGTGTGTCCTCAATTACACACAGACACAAATGAATGTGGAACAGCTGCACTCATGGATAGCTTTACATTCAGACACATTCACTCAGGCATCTCTTCTTCTCCAACTTCATCAGTGTTGTTTCAAAGTCTTTCATTTCCTGCTACATGATGAATCGTGAGTTCTCATGCATAAGGAACTCCTCTCCGGGCCCCTGGAAGCTATCCCAGCCACTTACACGTCTAACACTGTCAGCTGTTATTATTATGAAATACCCCACACCTAAAAAAAAAAAAAAAAAAAACTCCCCTCTTTTGTTTTCCTGTCGTCACTTCAGATCAAGGAAGAAAATCTAAATAAACGTATGCGTTGGCTTGAATGATCACCCTGTGCCAAATATCTCCAGAAGGGCACATAAACATAAAAATGTTGATTATGTTAAGATTGCTTATCGATACTAACACTGCAAAACCCTGTAAAAACTGACTCCAGATCTGCCACAGAGGAAACACAGAAGCTACCATAACTCCCCACATAACTGCCCATAGGGTAAATAGTTACAGAGCCATTACAGAGATATATGGGGCAATAAAAGGAGCTCATCAATATTAATATCTCTGTAAATAATAGATCGAGTTCTCACCGGTTGGATGGGGCGGGTGGTTATTTATTCACTCTGGGTACTGCCCGACTAGATGTGACAGACAGCTCTTTACTGGTGCTGGGGCTCAGGTCCCAAGAGGAAGGGATCCCTCTTCAGTTAGCAATACACATCCTGCACGTCAGCCCATTTGTGTATTTGATTATATTGTAATTTAACACACATGCATGCCCATCTGTCAGCAGTTTAATGTGTAAACATACATTGGAAAAGCATGGACAGACACTGCGTATTCTGTAAGTCAGTCGATTCTAATATACAGCCTGAAAAAGCACTGAAAGCTTTGAAATGCTTAGTCAACTGCAAATTTAGATTTTCCATTGGTTCCACCTCAAACCACCTGAAAATATTAAGTTGTTAGATTTTTAACTAAAAATAATTTCTAAATAATGCATAAAGAATAAAAATCTACAGCCATCAATTAGTGTTTTAAGTTAATTTTCACCATGTTAACTACCTCACAGTGATGATGCTAGTGTGTTCATGTTGTGCAGGCATAATGATTCTAATCCTCATCATCTTAGTTTACTTTCAATATAGCCATATTTAATGAGACATCCCTCAACCCCTACAGTATGTTAAAGTGTGAAGAAAATTTAACTACGCTAGTTTGCTTTGAGGACATCAACAACAAGTGCATTCAGATTACAGTATATGATCTAATCTACTGTGGAAACAATAAACTGTGGTGGTTGTAGGGCATAAACTCAATTGATCATTTAAACCTCTTCTGACATATTTATTTTGTCAACTTGTTAGACAGTGGTAATTACTTACTTGTTAATTATTAATAATTATTCCCATAATATAAAAGAAACAGTTACTTTCATCATATATATAAAACCCAAATGGACAATCTAGAAAAGCAGAATATATTCGCATTGGAGAATCTGAAACCCCTCAACATTTGGCAAATTCTTCAATAATATAGTCTTGATAAGAATAAATTAAATGATTGAATGATGAATTTACTTTGCTGGAAAATTTAATTCACCCCTAAACTTAGGTATCAAATAAAAATAATGTTGAATATAACATGTCAAAGTCAAAGTACACTCTTACTTCAGTCAAAGGGTAAAACACCGCCCCTTCCTGCAGGGCTGACTGACAGTTGTTACACCAACACCATATTCATATTAGACATTCATAGTGCACTTCATTGCTGAGCAGGATTTCTCCTCAAATCGTCCTTTTGCCACCTGATTCTTCATGTGTGGTCTTGGAGGAACCATTTATCACATGCAAATTGTTGACTGCCCTGCCATGTGCTCAATGGTCAACTCTACCTTCAGTAAATGGGATCTTAATGCTTGATGGAGGCACTATGGCAACCAACAAGCCTATTATGGAAATGGTACTCTGTGTCAACCATGCATGCAGACAAATCAGGCATGGCCACCGTTATCTTGGGGGAGATAAATGGAGGGAAGTGCAGAAAATGAGATGTGGAGAGGATATAGGGCAAGATGATGAGAGAGATGAAACGGAGTGTGTGTGTGTGTGTGTGTGTGTGTGTGTGTGTGTGTGTGCGCATTGCACATGTGTGCAAGATCCAGACCAGAGACATAAATATAGGAAGATGTATTGGAGATGGAGCAAACACGACATCAATACGGAGACAAAGAGATTTGGGGCCAAATTATTAATAAATATTCTATACATTAAGTCTATACTCGCCAAAAGCGGTTTCTTTTTATCTCACACAGAATGAAGTTATCTTAAACCTATTGATTAAAAAATTGAATACATTTAATAATAGGAGAAGCTTGCAAGATGATTAGAGGGAGAAAGAGATGTTTTCATAGAGTTGTTCCACATCACTCTGTGAATCAGCTGATTCATTTAGAGCTAATGCCTAATGACCTCTGCCAAGCTTCAGTATTCACTACTCTGAGAATCAGAGACAAGAAAAACTAATCTAAAGGCCAGTATCACTGTCAAAGCACAAAGTTGCGTCAATTTCAATCCCATTAAATCTTTCAGTGCTGTTCGAATAAGTTCTTTGTGGTGATTTTTATTGGTCAATAAATAGTTTTAATAAATCAGAAATATATTTTGGATTAGCTACATGAGAGACATTATAACAGGCTCACTACTTTTGACCTTTAACCACTCACACTTAAAGTGAGATGGTGACTAATATGTCAGAGTAATAGGAAATGACATTCACATTTTGCCAGCCCAATTATCTTGTGGCTAATTTTCATCAAAATGACACTTGTGGTTGAACAGGCTGTCAGACCAATTCATTTTTGACAATGTTTTGGGCAACTAAGTGGGTTAACTAGATGTTATATAACCGATAGCTTTAAAATAGCTTTAGTTATGTAAAAAAGAAATTGAAAAGGGAGCATGAAGTTTCTGGTGGTGTTCGCAATGTACAGCAGGTAGAGCAATATGAATCTGACTCTGACTGATGCCACCTTAAGAAGAGACAGACAAATGATGATGAACGACAAGAGAGGGAGGACAAAGAAGAAGGTGGCAGACGGATGCCAGTCGTTGGAAGGTGTTTTAATCTAGAAGTACAGAAAAGCGTTGTCTCTATTTTATTTGTAGGTGGTAACTGTTAGTTTTGCTTGCTGCAGCAGGCAATTAGTTATTTATTTATTTTCTACAAAAAGCTTCCTTCTGGTTTTAATGTCCCCAGCTGACTCATTTTACAAAAAAGTCTTTTGTAAAAGATGTTTAATTGGTTTTTATTTATTTCCTAAGGGGAGAGGCTCAAGTAAGGCCATGTTTTGTCTGTCAAGTAGTAAAATTACAGTTGAATTACAAAAAAAAGGAGCATAAGACTCAAATTTCACATGATCTTTGAGATACCAGAAAAAGATAAGTGCAGGGAAAGGGAAAGTGGATATGGGTGACATCTGTGCTATATCAGGTGGATCAGGAGAAAGACGCCTGTCACACTGACTGTACATTTTCCTCTTACAGCAGACAGGCGAGTATGCCACAGATGATGAGGAAACAGGGACTCCAGCAGCAGGCGGCGAAAAGAACATTGAGGTGTTTGACTTGCCAGAGACAGAGGACATCTTGTCTCCCTCGGAGTTAGATGCTACTAAACTCTACCAGAAGTTTAGAGAGGTAATCTCTTCTGCATTTTCAGTTTAATCCTCTCTCCTAAACATACATTGGGATCACATAACTGAGAAGACTAACAACAGAATCAAGCCATACTCTCCTCTATCTGATATTTATACTCTTTTCTTTTCCCCAACTTTTCATCTGGATGATTAGAGGCATGAATGTAAAAGTAAAAGGCAATCTATAGTTTAGAGTTAATAGAGAGTTAATGAAACCTGCATTTGAGTTGGTTTGTATCCTGAATTTGGTAACTATTTTCACAGTTGCCCTCTGGGAAGAGAGACATATTTTGTCGAGCCCTTCCTACAGTACATCACCAACAAGGAGCTGCAGAATGGAAAAATAAATTTGTAGACTGTTAAGTCATTTGTGCTTTTTAGGCTGGGAAGCTGGTAATATTGATTAAACAGTCCAGCACTGTTGGCACCATCACGCTTCCTGCAGACTGCCACAAAAGCTGTATGACACATTTAACAAATGGCTTCAGCTGCACTGCATGCACTGCAGGGGATATTAAGTGAAAATACAATGTAATCCCTGGTCTCTCACCATGTATCGTTTCTTTCATTTCTTCTGAATCTTGACCTCTCTCTCCCCACAATCTAGCTTTTATTCATCTCCTCTTTGTCTCTTACACACTTCCAGAAGAAAAGGTGTCTGGCAGTTGGGGATAACTCTATCAAACAATGAGATGGCTGAGATGTTCCTCTAAGTGTGGAAGAGGTTCTGTTTAAATGATGTGTGTCACCCAGCAAACATCCGTAAACCTTTAGTCTGTCAATGTCATTTGAAAATGTTTTCCACTAAATCCTTGAGAATCTTTGAGGTGAAAAATAAAGAAGCCCATAATTATGTCATCTTTTTCTCCCATTTCCCATTCACCAGCTTGAGCCCTCATTTGCTGCCATTTTTGTATCTCCTGTACTGTATCCAGTTCTCTCTCTTCATAGACAATTTTTTATTGCTGCTTTTTCTTTATCTCCCCCTCTCTGTGTCTGCCTCAGAATGCCTCAGAACTGCTCCAAAACTCCCTTTTCACTCTTTCTATCTATCCAACAAGAAACCCTGGAGAAAGCATTTTTTTGTTCTAAAAATGTATACATTTTGGGGTTTATTACCAAGTTAATGAATTTTTCAACCTGTTATGCTATTTATCCATTCCTATCACTTTCTCTTCCATGCTTTTCCCCAGAGAGTGCATGGCAGTGCTGGAGCTGGGCTACTGTCAGGGGCAGACAGGCTTGGCTGCCTCCGTCCATCACAGTGTATCGACAGCACAGAGAGCCTGTGCAGCCATGCATTTGATTATATGACCGAGCTCTCTATTCTCTCCTATCTTCTCTTTTCTCTTAACAGCTCCAGATCAAACACACAGTGACCGAGGCTGAGATACAGAAGCTTAAAAACAAGGTAAGAGATTAAAACTTGCTAGGGCAAGGGCTAGAGTTTGGTGAAAATTATAGAAAGTTTGGTCAAACTATTTATAAAAGGATGTGGGACTGGTGTCAAATTGGTCAGGGAGCAGGCGTGCATGCTCAGATGGAAAGCTTTAGTGCCAGAAATCTGACTATTTCACAGTAACTTCTAAAGGAATATGCTTTTAAGAAGAGGTTTCAACAATGTGTTTCAAAACTATGCTTCTTTGAGGAATAGTTGCCTTAACAGTTAGATTAAGACAAAAATTTGCAAGTGCATGTGAAAACATTCTCTTTAGGACAAAGTTGCAATTTGTTACTGTAAATGCACCATTTACATACAAAATTATCTGTTTTGATTAATTTACATGCTAATGTGGTTTGAATAAATATGTTCAAATTATGTGATGCCTAAAGTTCTGGTTTAGGGCAAGAAATAATCCATGAATTCATGGTCTAAAATACAAACTTTAAATGGACTAATACAAGCTTTGCTTTTAAAAAGCTTTTAAATATGACCACTTTAGATATTTTCCTTAAATACAACAGAAATATTTCTGTTCACTTTTTTGTGGTGAGGGCAAACAATATCATATGGAAATATCATATGTGAAATATTTGACTCCAAAACATAATATCCTTTTGAAAATTAAAATATATTATTGGACTCCTTCTGTTATATTTGTAATTTTCTTTAGAATCCCATTAAACTTTCCAAGTTGTAATGTAAGTGCATTTTCCTGCTTCCAGCTGGCATCAGTGGAGAGGGAGAAACAGCGCTGGGAGAAGGAGAAGAGTCAGCTGAAGGCCAGCATTGAGGAGAACAAGGAGAGGATGTTGAAGCTGGAGAGCTACTGGATTGAAGCCCAAACTCTTTGCCACACCGTCAATGAACACCTGAAGGAAGCTCAGGCACAGTACCAGTCCCTGGAAAAGAAGTACAATAAGGCCAAGAAACTCATCAAAGACTTCCAGCAGAAGTAAGTGAACCCTGGGTTAAACTGACAACCAGGTGATCAGGGAACGACGGAGGAATATTATCATATGGAGGGTTATTATATACGATTAAATAAGATACTAAAACATCAACCTGAATTCTCTTATTTAGGTCATTTACCTTAACCTTCTTAACTTGACACCAAGTGGAACAACGACTAGAGGAGGCTCTTGTGTATCAAACATATCAGACCAAATTAATTTAATAAATGAGTAGTAAGTAAGATTTGTAAGTCATTTGATTTGATCAGAATCATTAATATCATCATTTATCATCGATCAAAATTACACTCCAGTGCATTTAGTTTTTATGTGATATAAAATCTTTCAAGTGATTCAAATGGGATAGAATTTTTCAGTAAAAATGAGCGAGTCAAAATTCGGGGATGATAAACACACAAGGAGAATGGTAACGTTTCAAAGCCTACACAAAGAGGCTCTAAACCAAAGGAAGACGAGGAGAAGTTTGTAGCTTCATAAAGTTCTGGTTTCTAGCCCAGACCAGGCTGTTGCTGTAGCTGAGTATATAGTGCAGTCAAAAACCTCTGCTCTCTCACATTCTAATTCATCAACCCTGTCTCCTTGACTTGTGAAGAGAGACACTTGGAGTGAAACATAATTGGCACATTTATTGTTACTCCAACACTTGAGCCTTTTCCTAAATGGGAAAATTGCTCCAATCCTTTCATTAATTGCTCATATTCATAAATAATTCGAGATGAAATCCTCCATTTTTGACACTCCTCCATGGCCCAGCCCTCCCTTGCTTGAGCAGAAAAAAAAGAAAATATTTTCTACATTTCCATCTGTGAGGCAGAGCGCTGCTCTTTTTATAGCCCAAGTCTTATCTGAATTTGACAGGAAGAGTGGAGTTTCTTACTCTAAAGCAGCGCAGCCCTCCTGCTTTTCTGTGCGTTGATCTCTTTGGTCAGTCCCATCACAACCTCTCCTTCTCAGCTCCAGTCTGATTGCCTGTAATTGGCTCTGTTCCTGCAGGCCAAATGCAGGTCAGCTAATGAAACTCCCTGTGCTTATCGTGAATAAAAGACTGAGCTGTGTAGGAGAGACAGCAAACTCCTAGACCAAGGGCAAAGTAGGCAGCATCCATATTCTTAGGAATACATATGTGTGTGTGTGTGTGTTCATTATGAGCTGTAAGAGTCAGAGTAAACTGAGTCACGCTTACTTTCTAACAGTCTGGGCTCACTTATCACTACAGCTGAGCGGGAGACAAGCACAGTCACACGTGGCAACACATCCTCGCAAAAATAAATGTGTCCTGTTTTCCTGTCTCACCACACACCTACTCAGCAGTTTCTGATTTTCTTCTCTTTTCCTCTAGAGAGGTGGAGTTTATTCAGAAGGAGGATGCAGAGAGGAGGCGGCTGGAGGAGGCTGAGAAAGCTCACCTGGCTGAGATCCAGGGTTTGCAAGTCAGGGTAAATAAGCTTGATCCAATTTTATCCATTTCTCATTTTAGTGTACTGGCCTTTCACTTAGTTGTTCTGTCACTGTCTTCAAAATTCATCTCTCAACAGAACAGAAATCCCTTTCATCCAAATTAAACTATGAACTCATAGACAGGAATAATCTGTTTCTGATGATCAACAAAATTAATCACTTTAGCTCTTCATATGAATCAGAAATGTGAAAAAAATCATCCCTGCTATTTTCCCTGTGAAAGGCTACCTATGTTTATTCTGCCACATATAAAAAGCTTTTTCCTGTCCTTGGACAGTGACAGCAGATGGACTTGGTGTCCAGGGGCCTGTGGCCTGTACTGCTGTCAGCTGATTTTCTGCTTTCCTCGTCTTTCAACCAGACAGTTGTGTTATTTTCTGTACAAATCTCAGGCCGTGCCCAAGAGTTGAAGGAACAGTCTGCTTGGCTGTCCAGTATGATAGCTCTCCACACTGGATACACTCCTGCACTGCAGTACATGCTGAATTCTAAAGTAGGAATTAAGTCATACATGCAAATGACAAGGAGATGCCAATTTATTATGGTGACAAGTCAAGCTGTTGCTCAATCAAGCAAGTCACGTTAAGTTTTATAAAATTCTGAAGCCCAACCCCAGTCTGTTAACTTAATCAGTCAAAACACAATGGCCATGCAAAGTCTAATTTTGCTGTCAACACCAGGCCTGCTAACAACTGATACATTTGAATGGTATTTGACTTTTTGTGGCAGTGCAGAATCTGCAGCAAGTCTTTAAATGTTGTTGTAGAACTGGTTAATGGAGCAGGTTGAGGAATTTCACTTTCTTCCACGTGTTCCATATTTTTGGCTTAAATAATTATTAGTCAAACGTATTAATAATAATACATATTAGTCAAACAAATTTGAGGACACGTCCTCAAATTTGTAAATTGAGATTTCAGTTGAGGCACATTATATTGGCTTGAGGCAGGTCATGTGAGTGCAGCTCACACAGGAGTGGTAGAAAGGCAGTAGAGTCATGTTCTAATTAAACTGACATCCCAGATCAAATGTGGTGTAGATTCAAATGTTTTATATATCCACTTGTCAGACATGGCCAACTCCTGTTAGAGACTCTTTTCAAATGGGATCATGTAAGCCTTTTACATTCAGTGCTTTAAAGCAGCTTTTGACAAGTAAAGGTCTGTGTGTTGACATTGCTTCCTTCCTCTCCCACTACAGATTGCAGCACTGGAGTCCGAGCTAATGCAGCTGATGAAGCAGAATGGCATCCAGGTCAACAACAACAACAGCAACAGTGCTGAGAGGTTCAGTGCTTGGCAGCACAGCCCAGCCAGAGGTCTGTTTCTCTGTGAGGATCATTGTGATATTTCTGATGTAAAGGAATAGTCAGGGCAGTACGATTAGTTGCTCTCTTCCTGAGGGTTAGATAAGAGGATCAGGACCTTCCTATCTGGATGTTCAGCACAATAGCTCAGCACAAAGACTGTGAAAAGGCACATACACCCAGCTTGGCTCTCTCGAGGACTTAGAAAATCATAAAGGAAACCAAAGTTGTACATTGCTTTATTGACATTGTGCAGTTTCCTTTGTGCTAAGCTAGGCTAACTGCCTCCTGGCTCCAGTTTCATATTGAACAGACAGACATGAGGTTGGCTTCGATCTTTCCATCTCCCTTTCAGCAAGATACCAAATAAACACATTACTCAGTATATCGAACGGTTAATTTCCTGAATAGTTATTTCTCAAAGAATGTAGCTGTGAATACATTTTTGGCTTCCCTAATTGTTTGATTGTTTAAATGAACTATTAACTGTCTTAACATCCACACAAACTTTCACCCCTGAGACTAGTTCCACAATGTTTCACTGGAAACCCAAACAAACGGGTTATCCCTTTTGAGCACATCTGTCAGGCTTTCTTCTCCTTCAGTCTTTTTAATTCAGTTGCTGCATCTGCTTCACCCCAGCAAAAGGGAGTGTGCACGGAGAAGCGCCACATCTGATACTGTACAGAGCAGACAGGAAAACAGAGTGCTTGGATCTGCACCGATCCAAGTGACGCAGTCCATTATGCAATATTGAAGGAGAGAGAGGTGGTTGAGGGAATGGGATATAAAAGGGAGAGAATATGTGGGAGGAGAAGACAGGATCTGCTGAAATTATCTTATTTAAATATATCTCATCTGACAGCGTTTTGCCTGCCTAATTAATACTATTGCTTTTAGGGGAACACTTGATATTTGAACTGAATTTATGTCAGTGGGAGGCGCCAACATCTCTGGGCCCAGTGCCAAGAATAAAGACTGAAACAACAAAACATGCACATTATTGATGAACAGTTGCATTATGCATGTGCATTTTTTTTTCCACAATGCTAAATAAACCCACTGTTTGTGTGTACGTGTGTGTGTGTGACTCCAGACCTGAAGGAGGGCTCTTCTCACTCACCAGTCAAAAAGAAGAGCTACACTTGTGACAGCATCAGCTCTACAGAGGGAGAGGTTTGTATTAAAATATCCACACACACACACACACACACACATACCTGCACATTTTCTCTTTAATTCAGTGAGGCATAAAATTATGTCAGATTTCCTTCCTAACAACATCTGTCGAGATACCAACCAGATGTGGTGTGGCTACATGGGATTTTTATAATAAAACAAGTCCCATTATTCTCATTAAACTACACTTACATTTAACATGCCTTTAATTTCCTCAAAGGTGTCTAATTACCGAGTGTGTGTGTGTCTATCGGTGTGTTTGTGTGACTTTAACCCCTGCCTATTCCATTTTCTTCCCTTAATGGATTAATTGCTGTGTGTTACTCCGTGGCACTAATTGAGTCTGTGGCGCTGTCACAACTTATTGTCTCTCCCAGCGTGATAATAACAGCCACTGTCTTTTTCTGGATGAAAGGCTCTCGTCTGGCTAATGCTGTCCCCAAACTCAGCTCAAGCAAGAATGAGTTCAGATCGGATAAACAGGCTGAGAATCGGATGAGAATTGGCAGGAACACAGAAAGCGGGCAGTGTGAGGCTTCCAGGGGAAAAGAGGGCAAGGAATTAGAAATGGTGAAAGTATGTCAAGTGACTTCTTTCAGATTAGTCTGCAGTACTGGCTGCTCACATTGGCCTTCCTTTGATTGCACTTTATTTTATTTTTTATTTTCTTATTTTTCTGCTTCAAAACCATTACCTTTCTCTCCTATGATTTTTCATTTTGAATTCTCTTTCGAAGACATTCCTCCCGTACATTTCTCTCTCCTTACAGCCTCTGTCCTGGCCTTCATCTGTCTTTTTCCTCTTTTTTCTGCTTATGTCTGTCTTCAGGTATCAGAGGGCCATGGCAGTCCTGCCCACAGTCACTGTGGTTCAATCCGTAGCGTTGCCTCTTGTGATGGAGGAGCTGTTGTCCTCAGGGCATCTAGCAGTGCTGAAAGCTCCCCCAGGCGGACGGTGCACCCAGCATCAACCACTCGAGTCCTCCAAGATGGTTAGTGCACCTGCACCTTCACAATGACATCTCAGTCTGTCACCAAGCATATCATGAGCTTTATCTATAGTACCACCATCACATTTCTCTCATTATATGAGTTCTTCTTTCTATATTCATTAATTTAATCTTATTCACTGTAAGAATAAGTAGGAATGATTTCAATGTTGGTTATTTGCATTCACAGGTTCTCTGTCTCCTGCAATGTTGAGCCCATCTCACGGCCCAGAGGAGCACAGAGCTGGTCCTGGGGATGCTGGGTATGGCAACAAAGAGTGAAATCCCATGTTATCAATGAGCATCCATCACAAAATGTTAGGAGCACTTTAGAAGGAGGAAGTTGACAGATGATCACCACAAGATTTTGTCAGTTTGGGGGCATTTTTTTAGACCAAATCTTGATTTAAGAAATGTAAAAAAAAATTTTTATTGGATAACTAATCTGAAATGTATTTGGACAATCAAAACTACTTTGCATATTTTAATCCGATCCAAATATGTTTCTGTACTCTATATTTCTTCAGGTCCTCGTTTAGGAAAACTAGAGTGAAGGATCATGATCCTAGAGCCTCTCCTGGAAACAGGTAAATAATCCTTCCCTCAGAGTCACAGGAATGTTTTTCCTTTTGCTTGTCTGACTCTAGCTAATGAAGATTAAACTGTGAGACATCAGCTGGAGCAGTTTGAAGTTTTCTATAGTCCCTGTTCTCCATGTTTACTCATTCAGGGGCTGATGATCAAAGTGTGATTGAGTAACTGTCAAACACTGATCTCTCTTTTTCTCTCCCTCAGCTCCACGGAGCTGTCAGCAGAGAACAGTCCCGAGAAACTCACAGCCAAGGTACAAAAAGTTTGCTAACTGGTACATTAGGAAAATAATGATTCAATCAACGAACTCCAAGTCCAGTCAGAGCATCTTCTTGCCGGGTCTACATATTTGCACTTCAATGACAAGTTTTCTTGTGTTATACCATTTAGCTTTGATGTATTGTGTTATTTCTGTTGAACAGACTTCCCTTACATGGCCCCACTTCTTCTCCTATTCGTATTACTTGGTATTGTATTCTTTTGTGTTTTGTTTAATTATCAATCCACTGAAATTGGTATGTGTTGGTACTCTAAGAGGTAAACAGGGTTTAGTCCTGTATGTATTTAAAGAAATGCATAATTGCATTATTAATTCCAAGACAAGACACTTTTATTAATCATATGACCTATTTTATATGATAGCATTAGATTTCAGTTGGTTTGGTGAAGTATGTTCCCAGTACTAACTACCTTGTATCATAAATCATGTTGAAACTGTTGAATGTAATACTAATACAGTAGTATTAAAACTGTGAACATGGGTCTTAGTTGTAGTGTAGGAATTTACATTAACTCTTTCTAATCCTGGCCAATATCAGATGTAGTTACTTTAGGATTAAGAAGGAGATTAGTTTTGATCCCATACCAATTCCAGTCCGTTTTTTCTCTCCATGGACTGCATGTACACTCAGAAGATCAATCTGATAAATCTCATAATTTATACCCAGTAATAGTTCTATGGAGAATTTAAGCAAGGGTTCAACACAGGAAGCTGAAAGTCTGTACCTGTGATTAATCCGGCTTTGACAGTCATGAGATTCAAAGAACTCCTTCAAGCCACAGTAAAAAGGCAGTGGTCCACGTCAGGCCTGTTCAACTGGCAGCCTGTGAGCTAAATCCCAATCTGAGTCAAGTCAACCCAGACCAGACCAAGTGTTGCAAACTGATTTCTCGATGGACAGCTTTTCTCAGCAGCAGCTTGTCTCTTGCTGTTTGAGTACATATCTTGGATCTAAATGTGATTCCCTGAATGTCCACACAAAGAGAGAGAGAAGTGAGAATTTTGGAGTTGGATAGCATCTGGCTACATCATTCCTCACAACTAATCACATATATGTGCACAGTTTTTTCTTCTTTGCAGTCTATCAGACAGCCTAAATATATTAGTCTAATGTAGTTTTTATTGGTTTTCAAATATTGGAATGAAGCACATCAGTCATTCTGGTACGTGCGCAGAGGAAAAGTCCTTCACTTTCTCCATTCATGCACTGCTCATCTAATCTGACTGTTTAAGAAATAGATTTAATAACTTCTGCTCATTGAAATTTAGAACATCAACGTACTAATGCAAAGTCATGTCGCTTTTAATCAATAACACTTAACAGAAATATCAATATGAGAGAGGCACTCCAACTAATCAACTAAATTCAGCCTCTGAGCCAGTTGGGCCGTGAGTCTTAGAAGTGTGTTGTGGATTTGTTTTAGGGACCTGCTGTGAACGATGATCTGAGCGCCAGCAGCAGCAGCTCTGTGGATATCAGCGGTCTGCTAAGTGAAACCAAGATGTCAGGACACTCACACACCCCGGTGCTTTCCTCAGACGAGGTAAAACATTTTCTTTCTCAGGGGAAGTTTGGCCGTTTGGCAGGAAGCTCACATAACACTCTGTATAAAAGCTTTCAGAGTGATTACTTGTCACGTTGTATAAAATTACATTCACACCCAACAATGAACTGACAGACCGCAGCTCTATAAAATGTGACACTATAGGGGTTATTGTAAATGCAAACAACAAGTGAAACACGAAGAGATCTGCTCCCACAATGCATCTGTTAATTCATACGCAGTCCCATTCATCATCTTTATATATCTCTGAAAAGATGTGCTCTATTCTCTACAGGGAGTTGCTTCTCTCATATTCGTTTTGTAGATAACAAACAAGCTATAATCAGCGCTCTGACACAGACTCATTGTATTCAAATGTTGTTTCAAGCTGATTTAGTGGAAGCCATTTTGTTGCTGCTTTGTTAACAACCCAGTCATTTTCTGTTGTTTTCTATGCCGCCACATTCAGAGTCTGGATATGATAGATGATGAGGTGAGACTGAGGCTGTTAGCCTGCAGGCTACATGTGTGTTTTACTGAAAGTGTATCCTGTTGTGTATGTGTGTGTTTAGTTCATTTCCACACAATCCATAGTTTTGTTTAGTTTCTTTATTTTTTGGCTTGTTTGTTTCTTGCATGTTTCGCTGATGCGTTTCTTATTTCCACTTAATGCATTTTTCGGGGAATTCATTATCTAGGCGGTGTTCCGTAGAAGATATACTGCCTGTGCAAAAATGGATGTTAGAGATGTGTGCATCTAATCTAGTTTATTTCCCTTTTCTCCTTGTTCTATATTTTCAGATCCTGGACGAAGGACAGATTTCAAAGCAGTATCAGTGGCAGAACCGCGCCATTACAGAGTGGACCTCCCAGCAAGTGGCTCGCTGGCTGATTGGCCTCAATTTAGAGCAACATATCCCAGAATTCACTGCCAAAAACATAGATGGAGAACAGCTGCTGCAGCTGGATAGTTCTGAGTTAAAGGTGGGTTAAAACATTTCTACAGTTTTTATATATACAGCAAAATTAGAGCCTACAGATAGATATAGTTTATATTGATGTTGGTACATATACAGTGTATCAGCACTTTTTTCTATAGGTTCTGTGATAATAGCTTTAATCAGTTTTTTATTAAACTAATTTAATTCCTCCTGATATATTATTCAAAGACTGTTCAATCTCGAAGGGAAATAGTCCAAAGGGTGTTGAATTCACTCCCCCCCTTTTTTTTTAGGCCCTTGGAGTCACATCTTCACAGGACCGTGCCTTGATGAAGAAAAAGATCAAAGACCTTAAAGTTCTGATGGAGAAGGCCAAGAGGAACCGTGAGAAGGTGGAGAAACAGCGTGAGAAGCTACGGAAAAGACAGCTGGAGCAGCAGCAAAAAGAGGGGCGCAAAGAAAGCGCAGCAGAGTGAAATGACTTTGCCACTTGCTTTACCGTAGCACCACAACAAGTAGCATCGAGGAACAGAACGTCAATAGGCCCCACGAATGAACCCTGAGGGACACCTACTCAGTAGTTCAAAAGTTCTCAATGGTGGAGCTCCACCCCAAGCTGTCAGAGACTGTTGACTGACTTTTTCACCAAGCAAATTAAACCAAAATGACCAGTTCCATCATAGGATGCTGCCCCTTGTTTTGCCTCATTTTACAACCATCCTGTGTTTTCTAGCTATTTAAAAACGATCTAGCATTAATCTAGTTCTATTTATTTTGCTGTTTAAAGCTTGTAAATTGGGTTTATTTATTCAAATCCAGAGTAATTCTGTGTTAAGGGTTAGGGTCCTCGCCCCACAATGTGCTACCCATCACAACACCTTTAGACACAACTATGTACATATGCAGTGATAAATACAGATACAAATATCTCTGATGTGCCATTTTGATAGATTTATGTATATACTGTTCAAATCCATTGATCAGTCTATATTACTTTGAAGCACATACAGGTCAAGCAGTACTCATCTCTCACCACTGGGTGTCCCCATGCTGTTTACTTTCACTACTGACAACACTGGAACTTCCCAATAGGAACTGAAATGAGGACAACGTCTCACTGAGAGAAGCACACTCAGTATTTGCAAGAACTCTGAAAGTGCAAGCACTGGAAATGTAACATGTGGCTCATCCAGTGCACCACACAGTGTACATGTACCATAACTAAAGTTTTCCAAGTATGAATTACAAGGACATGCTGTACTCATTGGACTGGTTCTGATGACTTCAGGTACAGCGTTCGTTCATCTTCTACCGCTTATCCACTTCCAGGTCGTGGGCGGTGCTGGAGACAATCCCAGCTCACATTGGGCGAGGGCAGGGTACACCCTGGACAGGTCACTAGTCCATCACACAGAGACAGACAGAGACCGACAACCACTCACACTCAAACCAACAGAGAATTCAGAGTCTCCCATTAGCCCAAACATGCATGTCTTTGGATGGTGGGAAGAAACCCACACAGGCACAAAAGGCCCCAAGCCAGGAACCAAACCCGCAACCTTCTTATTATGGGGCAACAGTGCTAACCATTATAGCAC
The DNA here is from genome assembly GCF_900963305.1 of Echeneis naucrates. Taxonomy (NCBI): domain Eukaryota; kingdom Metazoa; phylum Chordata; class Actinopteri; order Carangiformes; family Echeneidae; genus Echeneis; species Echeneis naucrates. The sequence continues at coordinate 11,479,288 of NC_042521.1, forward strand.
TATGCCACCGTGCTATAATGTCACTTACCCAACTTACCCAACCTCCACCACAGGAACAAAAAGAGAAATATTCTAAAAATTAAAAAAATAAAAAGGAAAATCCTGCTAATATGCATAATGTTGCTTTTACTCTGCTTGTAACCTGCTTTTGACCTCTTTTTATATCCTTTCAGTAACAAATACCCCACTGCTGCCTTTAGAAATTCTAGAGTAGTAGAATTTTTATGAACTCTACCCGCTTCTGTGTGAGTGTTGAAACACATACAGCAGACTTAGCCGAGTGATCGCTCCTGATTGTTATTTTCTTCAGATCAGTCAAGTTCACCATGCAAATTACTCTGGAATATTCTTAATAATATTTAGGAATGCTGCCATATACGGGATAGGACACATACAGGAGGAAATCGTCTTGAAGATCACCTGATAATACTGATGTAACACTGGAAAATTCCACCTGATAGATGCAATACAGTTTTAACTTTCATATGGAACTCATTCACTTAGATTTAAACACTTTTTATTTATTTTTTAGATGCTAAATATACCTTAAACTGATTTTAATTTATGTACTTTGTTTTAGGATTATGAAGCTCACTGAGAGACATGTTCCCTGTGTTACTTCTTTATCATTCCCAGGAATCATTATGTAGGTTTACAATAAATATAGAGACACCAGTGTCAAGTGATAGAAGATAGAAGTGATATTCTTAGGAATAAGAATAGTTGGGGTTACCGTTACTGCCATGCAATGCAACAATAAGACAGTTATCACAAATTTGTTGATGTTATTATTTATTTATTTCTGTATTTAATGAAGAAAATGACTATTGTTTATGATAACTTATACAAAATAAGAAAATTATTGATACCTATTAATGAGAATTATTTATCCAGAATTGTATGATTTCTTCCTCTTGCCAAAACTTAATGAAAACTGTTAATTAAAAATGATTTAAAGATTTAAATGGTTGTAATGGAAGTGAAAGAAATCACAGAAATACTCTCCCGCTGTGCTCGTGGTTTTCCTCTAATACAACCATAGTGCTGCTCCAGTGCTACTCTGATAAATTGCTCATTATGTATTCTTATGAAATATTTTGTAACACTTGAACCTTTCTGTGAATACCCTCCACCCCACGAAATCAGTCAGCAGACTGCACTCTTTTGATTCTTTTGTATGTATCGTAAAAACACTGAGAGCAATATGCTGTATGAATCCTAAAGAAGCCTTGTTTTCTATTGTGTCAGTGTGTGTCCACAGTTTGTGGGAGGGCTCAGGTGGCTCAAAGCTCAGACCTGAGTCCAGTCGTGATTCCAGATCTTTTCTATGTGCTTGACTGAAGTTGCCTGGCATGACGAGACCCTGGTGCTCCTTGCAACATTTTGAGTCACGTCTGGACGGGTTTGTCTTTCATGTGTGTAGAGAGCAAAAGATAATCACAGACTGCTAGCCATGCTATTCTCTCTTTTTTTCCTTTGTTTGTCATTACCTATTACTCTTCTTTTGCATTCTGAAAAGTTTGGAAGGGCAGCTACCTGTCACACTGAATAAAATGTGCAGATAGTGTCCAGAGCCTGGTTTTGTTTCTGCTGTTCTTCACCTTTAGTTTAAAATGTTGCTAGAATTTTAAGTGTTCATTTGCAAACCAGGAACAGACTCTTTATCACATACAGCCCACCAAAATAATCATTTTATGGCTGTTCTTTGTATAGATTTCTTCTAGAAAGGTCTGACCTGCTGAACAGGGTTGACTTCAAAATAAAAGATCCAGTTCAGTGTTTTTGATTCTAGTAAAACGTTGCCCTGCTCTGCCGTGATACCTTTCTCTGGCCTTGAGTCAGACACAGTCATTTGTAGCTCTCCAGCACCCCCCACTTCTGCTTTCTATTTATACTCCCCTTCATTTCTCTCCACGACTATTTTTTCCCACTGACGTCTCCTGTCACTTGTTGCCCCTCTTCTTCTACTTCATTTCCGTCTCCTTTCCTCAAGCACTTCCCATGGCTGGGCGTACAGAGGCCTACAAGTGTGGGTATGCTTAGTTACTTCATTGTCACAATTTGTTCATTTATTTCCAATCTCCTCGGTGCTTTGTGGAGAACAGTGTCTGCGACAGCTGGTTCAGCTGTGCAAGAGCCTCCTGCTTTGGCGTTCATGGAGGAGTTGAACCCCAGACAACAGGCTGCCAAGCAGCTAAAGCAAAGCTTCCTGCAGGCCCTGCTGGCCAACGATGCCCAGGAGGTCCTTCGGATTCTGCACACCAGCAAACTAGACATCGACACGGTGCTGGAGGTGGAAGACCCCGGCATGGTTCTGGCCTCATACAAACAAGGTAAGGAGGAAGTTGGATAGCAGTGTGCGGCCCGCAGAGTGATAAGGCTGTTGGCAGCTGGTGTGTTTGTCACAGCGGCTCAGAGTGATAAACAAACAAAGGTCGGTCGCACAGTTCATGAGAGCCTCAGCTGAGAGAAATGCAGCAGATTGTCAACACTCTTGTTCAGCTGTGTAAACACTAGGTGGTGCTAAACCCACATGGATGCCTTTTGAGAAGAAGCAATGTCTGATCTTGGAGAAGGACAAAAACACATCTTCAGTCAAAAGCTTGAGCCATTATTAATCACACAGTCAACATCCCTCTCCTACAGTCGACATTCAAATGAAGGATGTGATGTAGATCTGTTTGAATAATTTCAGCATCTTAGCCCTTTCTTACTATGAAGCCGTCTGGTTGTCCATTCTGCTGCAGGTTACTGGCTACCGGGCTACAAACTGGAGAACTCCTGGGCGATGGGTATCCATGTGTGCATGATGTACGGCGCCGTAGAAACAGCGCTGGTGCTCCTTCAGGAAGGCGCGGCCGTTAACCGGATGCCCAATGGGAAGACCCCGCTACATGTGGCCTGTGATGTTTCCAACAGTGACTGTGTGATGTTGCTCTTGGCTCATGGGGCAAAGATCAGCAGCCTGTCGCTGAGTGGGCACACAGCACTGCACTACTGCATCACCAGGGAGTCTGTGGACTGTGCCAAGCAGCTCATTTTAAAAGGTCAGGAGGGAAGGATGAGGCGCAGATATAGAATATGGAAAAGACATCAGAACAACTAAATAATCCAGATTTTTTTTTTTTCTTCATGGAGGTGCCGACGTCAACATGCCCAGCAACAACAATGATGAGGACACGCCGTTACACACAGCAGCCAGATTTGCCGTTCCAGAGCTGGTGGCTCTGTATTTGGCCCATGGAGCATCTGTGGATGCGGTCAACTCTTTTCAGGAGACACCTCTGATGACTGCTGCTTTCTGGGCTTTTGACAGTAAAGAGCAAATCTACAGCGAAAATCACCATCTTGTCTGTCGTCTCCTGCTGGATCACAAAGCAGGTGAGAGCTTTTGGATCAGTGGCTGCACATGACTCTTGTACTCACACTGTCAGGATCAAGCAGGCTTCATGCTGTTGCTCCCCAAAACGTTCCTTCCTCTTCCCAGATCCCAACCTCCAAGAAGAAGACAATAAAACAGCGCTTCACAAAGCAGCCTGGAACTGCGATCACGTCCTGATGCAGATGCTGCTGGAGGCCGGAGCAGACACACGAGCCATGGACATCAACGGCTGCGCCCCTCTTCAGTATCTTCTCAAAGTGACTGATGTAAGACCCATGGCCATACCTGAGCTCTGCTACCAGCTGCTGCTCAACCATCATGCAGCACGGGTCTACCCACCTCAGTTCCACAAGGTGCAGGCCCAGGCTTTAACATGCTGCTGAACTGTAAGTAAGATATATTATACACTGATCACGTTGTTGTTTTGTGCAGGTGCTTCAGTCCTGCCATGAGTATCCCAGAGTGTTAGAGATCATGGTCAACTGTTATGAGCGTTTAAAGCCCACAAGGAAGTGGAGAGCTGCCATTCCTGATGACTGCTATAAGGTAGTACAGGGATATATTACGGATACTTTCTAAATAAGTATTATCGCCTGAGTTCACTTAGAGAAAGAACCAACAACCCAACAAAGACAGAGATCATAAACACATTTTTCCTTCCTTAGCGCCATAAAGACTTCTATGACTCCCTGTTCAGTGTTTGCACCAACACCCCCCGCAGCCTGCTACACCTGACCAGATGTGCCATCAGAGCCAGCCTGGGCGGTTTCTGTCACAGCCGTGTTCCACAGCTGCTTCTGCCACCTCGCTTGAAGAAATATTTATTACTGACACCTGAGGGGCTACTGTACTGATGGAGAGGCTTTCTGTTTATGGATTGATTCTTTTTCTACACTTAAAATGCAGTATGGGAGGCTCTAACAGATCTGAATTCACTCATTGAGCTGCCAGTGAACATCTTTTTCTGTCTTGCGCTTCTTTTCCGCCTGTGCTGTGCTGGAAAACTCCTCTCTCCACTTTACTGCTGCCTCCTAAACTACCTGGCAACCACCCTTTGAATTTACTGTCATGCTCTGTTGACACTCCACAGCAGAACAAACACTTGACAGAGCGCTCCATAACAAGTGCTTGTTTTTCCAACGGACTGCACACATTGGCACGGATATGGATATGGACCAATACAATTACTGAACACCTTTGCCATAAATACAACACAAACTATACAGAAAACTTATATAAGAGCAATCATTAGAAAACTGTGTGAAAGCTGAGTTCAACAACCTCCTTGTACCTTTAAAAAACAAAATCTGCATTCATACAGAGGGAATGTCTTTGTGTGCTTTATGTAAAATATTAAGTGTCCACATTCATGCAATATGGTGCAGTATGGGGGTCTGCATTGCCCGAATGACACATCTTTTATATAAATAATTAAATTCATCTTGGATAATGCGACTTCATCTTCTAATGACCGCTGTTGGTAACTGCACAGATGGTACAATATTTATGATCCTTACAGCAGTCCATAGTTCACAAACACGTATACAGGTGTGTCTGTTCAGACAAAGTCTGAGTTAGATTTTTCAACCTAAATCCAGCGTCTGTTCCGTGTTTTTAATAGTGCCGCCAATCAGATTCCAACTTTAAGCAAAGTTACTGCCACCTTTACATGATTAAAAGCAAACATCCTGTGACTGTTTAGTCCTGCTTTCATTTTAGTTTGACATGCAACCAAGTCCTCAGTCTAGTAAGTAAACATAAAATGCCATGGTAATCCTGACTGCTAGCAACCACACAGCTGGTATCGTGTTAGCTTTGTGGTGTGTTATACTGTATGCCATATGTTAAAACTATCCATACAGACTAGCCTCACAGATTGGAATGAAAATTAGAACCAATTAAATCCAAAGTAAATCTCTACTGTATGTAGTGTGCTGATTTGCATGTGTAGCAGATATATTCTGTAGAGGGCACATTGTCAAGATGACTAAAGGGCCAGAACACACACCCTTGGATCTTAAAATAAATCTGCAAGAGTCCGTGACAGACATGGTATAAAAATAATTGACATGAACATTGATGAAATAATACTGTTTTTGTACTGCTGCCACATCAATATTACATCAGCGTCGTGGAAAAGGGACTTGAAAGGAAAAACAGAGAAAGTAACAACATGAGAACAGAGTTCAACATGTTGGCCGCTAATGAAGGGACAAAACAGAGCAGGACACTCTGTTCTCAGTGCCTATTGGCAGCTTGCCACGAAAAGCCAATGGACTGTCTGCGACGCTGACAAAGAAGCCGAGTTTCCTAAAAACAAGCCGTGGAGGGAACAGACTCAGGGAGATACTGCACGTGGAGATCTTTACATAAGGCAGTGGACTCAGTTCAACTTCTATAGAGCGCACATCTGTGATCTGATTAAACCTAAAGTCAATTTGTGAAAAACTAACAAAGGGACAGATAAAAGAGTCCTGCACATCAATGAATCACATCAATCAGCAACAGCAGTGAACTGAAAAAGGCAGAGCAAATGATGTGTTGAGGTATGGCATTTTTATTTTCTACATTCACCGGTTCTTTTAACGGTGAAGAGCAAATTCAGTACATGAAAACTTGGCCTAAAAGAAAGTCTTGCACTGTGCAAGACATAAAAAGTTACCAAAACATGTCTACTTGTTCACAAATCATTAAATATTATCACCTAAAATTGGGAGAATGTCATAAGAATATTACAAACCTAAAACAGTATTTTCACAAAGCAATTTCTAAAAGTTTAAAATGAGACTGAATTGAGGTATGAAATGTGGAAATGGAAATCAATGCACTGGTACAACTTCCTTGTGGCATTGTACGTGTTATTCCTCTCTGCTACACCAACTCCAGTGTGTGTATCAGCCCAAGAAATACAGAGAATGTGCTGTCTTACTCGAGAATGTCAGCTTATAGGCTGTCAAATGAGAAAGAGCTGAGTCGAGTTTTCAGTGCGACATTTAGCATTTCACACAAGCCTTCAAATCCTCTTAAGTTCATCAAGATACTTAAAATATGCAACATATGGGTCATTACTGACACTTAGGTGATATTATTAAATTCCTTTTAATGTGCATTGGAGCTGCTGTGTAGCTCCTGGCAACACTGAAAACATTTTGGGAAAATTTGGTTTTAGCTCCTGCTGCGATTAACTGAACAAAGCAGTTTCAACGCAGGCAAATTACAGTGAATGTTAACTTATAGTGAATGGCAGCACTTCCAATTATGATACAACTCTTTCACATTTCAGCTGGACCCATTAACATGCATTAATACTTAGATTCAGCAAGTCCACTTCTCCTGTTAGGAACTCAGATTCATTCAACTTATCGGTTATTCACCAAGTTTACAGTATTTACCCCAAAGTGATCAAAGCAAAAATCATTTCAGGGTCATCAGTTCACAGCACATTAACTCCTACAAATGATTAGGTCCGTTTGTATGAAGGTTCACGTGAAATGCACACGTTGTTTGTCCTGTCAGTTAGAAAGGACTGAGATACCTACAGGAGGGACAGACTTTGCTCCCTTTGTCTTTAGGCTTTGATCATGTTCCCACCCAGATGAAGGCACTGATACACATTTACACCTCATGACAAATTCATTTTGAAAGAAAAAAATGAACATAAACATAAACAGCAAGCATACTTATTTCAAAGTGTGCCCATATTATTGAAGCTAGATAACTGAAAAATGGGTGTAGTGTAGAAAAAAAAAAGAGATTAATACTCGACTTGTTCCATTAGCAGCCTGTAATCATTGTATAATGGAATTAAAGTGGGGTGAGCTTTTGTTGGGTGCCTGGAGGCTGGCGGTAATAGTTCAGCACAGTTATTTCACTGCATTTATCTGATTCTTGACAACAATGAGCTATTTTCTTCTCCTAGCTTACTTTCTTGGGTGAGAAAGGAATCCATGTTCCACGTACATGTGCAAGTCCAAGTCCAGCAGCATGCTGACAGGATTTGGTTAATTCAATCACTTACGGTGCAGGTTTATCTACTTATTCCAGCACGGGCCTTCTTCCTCTTAATTATTTTATTCCTTTATTCAGACTTCATCTTTGTTGCTTAGACCACCATCACTGAGTGCTTTCATACTTGCTGAGTTTCTTTGGCTCCTTGCTGGGAATGGACCAGTCATCAGCCTCGGTGGTGCTCTGGTAACGCCGTAAGGCTGACTTATTATAAACAGGAAGTCTCTCCACAGACTCTGAGGACAAGGCCTGGTAATACAAGACAGAAGGATCCCAATCACACACATACACATGAATGAGTGTCACGTTCATGTTATTCAGCTCCATCTGTGCCTAGTTAAATCTTTTTCAAACTTGAGACACGCATTTGGGTGACACTTGCATCAAGACACACATCATTTGTGCATCTGTATTATGCGATGACTACATCTGCCTCTACTCAGTCCACCCTCACCTTTCTCACCTTTAAGTATATGACAGCTGAGGTACCAAAACCCTCCATTGAATAGAGTTGCAGGTCTCCTTGAAAATACTTTGCGTACAGACGAGAAATTGGCAGTCCATAACCAAAGCCAGCCTACAGAAAAAACAGCAGGGTTACAGTATCTTTACAGATCAGGCTACCTGAGCCAGAAACCAAAATATCACAAAGATGAAAACATAAACTGGATCCTGTAGAGGTCCTGCTTTGTAAATGCATTTTAAATATGTCTTCTGGTTCAAGATATTGAAATGTTGCTGACTGCTCCTCTTTAAAATGAGATCAACATGATCTCATTTTAAATTGTAAACTCAAGTTTATATCCTTGTGGTTATTTGGCGTACTGACTGAGACAATCATCCACATTAAATAATTGAGGCTGAAAAATATTTTAGTAACTATGTGCAACAGTCTCACCAGAGGAGCATTACGTGAGTTGTCTACATGGACAGGACTGGGAGCTGTGGAGTACATGTAGCTGAAGAGACGTTCAATCTTCCTGAGCGGGACTCCTCCTCCTCTGTCAGACATCTAAAAATAAGGAGGACAAAAGTTTACCTACTGGTCTGCCTGCAGCCGCACACCCACTGAACTCATCAACCCTCTACGTTCCATCTGAGCAGTTGGGCAGTACAGGCTCAAAACAATGGCGTGTGCAATACTGTCTTCAGTGCATCTACCTTGATAGTGAGGTCCTCTGTGCCCAGGGAAACTCGCACTTTGACTTGGGGCAATGTTGGGCTTGTCTCATGCGTCTCTACTGTAGCTCTCATGGCGTTCTGACAGAGAACATGAATGACAAAATGAGCGAACAGACGTGTAAAATGGCAGACAGCTAGTTTTCAGGTCTGTTGGTTACTGTACCTTGAAGAGCTCAAACAGCATGTGGTAGAGATGGGAGGGCACATAGACGATGTGGATAGGCTGGCCAGTGTTTTTGGCTGTAAAACATTTCAAACATTTTAAGTTACTGTTTATTGAGAAAAGGACATTTATATAGAGTCCCAACCCACTGAGCAACTGCCACCCACCTTATTCACTTACATACAACAACAGAAATAAGAGATGCTTCTTTTAAAGAAATTATTTCAACTACTACATTTAAAAAATAGGTTTTCTGTTTGGTGAAGTACTCCATTAAAGTCTGTAGTGTGCCATTGCTGCTGCACTAAGATATTTTTGTCCTGATTGTGACTGACACACGAAAAAGAAGAATCTGCTCATTTAAATAATATGATTGCTTTGTCAGACTTACAATTGACCTCTTTGATCTCCATATCAGGAGATGTCAGGTAATACTGCTCACACAGCATCTTTGACGTCTCATAAGCATCTACAGAGTGAGACAAAACAATCTCTGGTTACATTTCAGTGTGAGAAATGAATGGCTAAGCTTGTGTGTGTTAAGGGTTTAGCTCATTCATTACCTTTTACTACCTCCACAACGTCACAGGTTGGGTCGATGCTTCCAATGTGTTTGGGATGGGCTGGGTTTACACTGCCATTGAAGATTAATGCTACATGGCAAAACAATAAACACTGAGTGTGATTCAAAAAACACAGCTGCATGCAAAATGGTTGAGTACAACAAAGTACTAAGCTAAGCTAAGTGTTTACTGCATGGAACATCTATACAGCAATGAAATCTTAAACATGACTGTAATTATGACTTTATGCTTTATCAGAGGTTTTTTTTTTTTTTTTAATGATAAAACACGCTGTGGCAGAACCTCTTCTGGCTGTCAAAGGTTTTCAGCACATTGTGAGCTATTCAATGACATGAACCATGAGTGTTAGCAACTGAGATGATTAACTCACAATCAATCACCAAGTGCTATACTGACTGTGCTGGTTCATGAGCATGCGTGTGGAGATGCGGCTCATGTAGAAACGGTCCAAGAAGTATTGAACGTTCTGGTTGGTGACAGGGTCCACGCCAAATGCATCCTTGTACTCCACCACACCCTGAGCCATGGTCGGTACCACATTGTTGTGCCGGTTCCGGATATTAATCAAAGCCTGTGTAAACCTGGGAACAAATATGGTGATGATGAATGCGTGAACGTATTCTTAAGTGAGAACACACGGACTTCCTTTAACGTAGCATAACGTGGTATGTTCATATCATGACATATAACAAAGGGCTACTTTCCATCGGAAATCGTCAAGATACAGTATCTACTGATTTATGCAACAGTCACAGAAAAAGTTACACACAGATACCATACAGGCCACTGCATGTGGCTGAAGACAAATTAATTTAAGATTAAACTGGCAGTGTGAGGTCGAAACTAGGCAGTTAATATTTAATTACAGGCTTGGTGGGTTAGGATCCACAGATAATCAAAGGAAAGCATAGTAAGACTTACTTTGGCAGGACATCTTTATCATCTGGATCTTTCTCTAAAAACTCTATGAGCTCCAACAAACTCTGTGAATACCTGGTGGACACAGAAGCAAAGAAAGGGCTGAGGTCTGATTTATTTGCTGTAGATCAAAACAACAACAAGGTAAAATGATTTAAAAATTATTTATTTGGGGTTTTCATTCAAATGAATTCATGTGAAAGTGAACAACCATCGTTGAACTTTTTTATTGAAACAATACATGATTAGCATCACTGTCCCTCCTTTGATTATTTGTTGCTTGTTTTATCCTTTTATTTTTATGATCAGATTTTTTTAGCTGACAGAGTAGACAAGTGCTCAGCTCCCTGAGTCACGCTCACTGCTCCACTGTCTCACTGTGGAAAAACTGGGCGAAAGGTGAACGACAGTGTTGTCATGTGTTCAGCGTGCTGAGTATGTCCCCCATCTGACCTTCAGCTCTTCATTTTATATAAGTTAATGAATGCAAACACTTGATGACTATCTGGCAGCAGTATTTACAAGTTTGCCTCGAAACATTGAGCTGTCAACTCTCTCCCTCTGTAAACAACATGATGGGATTGATCAAGTATTTTGTGGGAAACGTAAAGGGTTCTGCCGCTTGGGGAAGAGAAAGTAACAGTGGCAGGGTTGCCAAATATAGACATTACTCTGGGCCTTATAAAAGAGTGGGTGTGGGGTAATGACCTCTGTTGTCTTCTCCTCACGTGACTCTTGCACCAAACATAATCAACATGCAATGACCTGTCTGCAGTAGCTGCAGCGAAAAACCAAACTGCAAGTACTGAAATGTACACAGAGGTAGAATCATCTGTTTTGGATTAATAGATAAGTTGCTCCAGTCATGAGAAACACACTAGACACCGTGACTAGATAGTCTGCACCTTTCTTTCTTGTTTACAGGACAAACTTAAGGCAAAAGAAAAAGGAATAGGGTTGAATCCAATAGCCAATATTCACTGCTGTAAACCCAATGTCATGTGTCCCAAGAGGGTTTCATAGAATCCCATCAGGACGCGTGAAAATGATTAAAGCTATTCTACAACAAAAACTGAGAACAGACAAATATCATTACTATTTGTTCTACAATCACTTTTCTGTGTTTGGATGAACCCTCAGTGTTTGTGGCTTATCGCTCATTAGATAAAACACAAGTGTACCTTGAAATGGACATGTGTACACAACTTTGGATATGCTGGCTCAGCTCTACCTGTCTGGTGGGTGTGACTACCCAAAAGGTTAAGGTGTGTATTCTTCAAAGATCGAAATCATTCAAAGACATCACATTGAAATGTATACAAATTCCATTACGTTATAAAGGCCTATTGCACAGACAAACAAGAAACAGGAACAGGGAGGCTGGAGGCAGTAAGAGCTAAACAGCTAAACAAGTTATCTGAATATTATTGAAATGCAGCATACAAATAGCGAGAGCTCGGTAAGAACAGACCATTATTAATGAAGCCTTGTAGTGCTACAGAGATATTTTGGCTTAAAAAATCATACCCTGCAAATGTAAGGAAACAGGTGTATTTGATACAGACCTCTGCAAAAATCACATTATCATCATTTCTTTATTTTTTATTTTTTTGGGGGGGTAAAAATTAAAGACAAAAAATGCTATTTACACTAATACACTAACTGTTTCTCATGTTTATTTCATTATGGATTTTTTTTTTCTGTGACATATCATTCAATCCTAGCATTGGATTTATCTAAATCAGAGGAAGATAATAAAGTAAGTTCCCAGATCAATGACACCTGGGCTTTTTGTGTCTGTGCAAAGGACAGGTGGGTGTGGGAGGAAGGTATCACATGCATTGTTTACCAGAAAAAGGCTGAGTGGGCAGATGCTGAAATGTTCTCTTCCAATGAAATGGGCATAGGAGACACAGGTCCCCAAAACTAACACAAACAAAAACTACCGGAGAAATGTGAAGTAATGGTTGTTGGAGTTCAGCAACAGCAACTGTTGCACACCATCTTATATAGAAATAGACATCTGGTGTGGAGATCCTACCAGCTGGTGAGGAGTTTAAGGGATGGAGTGCCGAGGAGCTTGTCAGGGAGGAAATCAATTTCTTTCATGATGTTGGCCAGTCTGACAGGAAGTTCCTGACGCAGGAACACAAAGGAGGTCTTCTCGCATGCATTGGCCGAGCCTGTAGTCACATGAGGGACAGAGTCAGGAAAAAGGAAAATGACTGAGTAAGCATCCACCTATGACCACATTCTGTAAATGTTCTAAAACAGCAACCTGTCCCACAGAGTGACATCTGAAGATTATTAGTCAAGCTTTGCGGGGATCTGCTGTACAAATGAGATGGAGAACCATGATGCAAATACATTCTACTCCTTTTTTTTTTTTTAAATGGCAGTCATATAGCTCAGATATATAAATGCAGATATCAGCATCCGTTTTTGTGTTTGTTTGCTTTGGCATTGAAGGATTCCACCCTTTCTTAGGGCAAAAGCCAAAGATTTCACATACAGGCAGAAAACGACAGTTGTTGACATGAGAAACATCAGCATCTGCATGAACATCTGTCCTCATGTGCATTTCTCCGCTGTAAGCAGCAGTTGTCTGTCAGTGACCAGAAAAGCACAAAGTCAGCTGTCAGCACGGACACACACACACACACACACACACACACAAAATTGAATTTGAGTTGTGCAACAGGACTGAGCGTGGAAAAACAGTCCAGCTGAATCCATAGGCCCCGACAACACTCACCAAAGTCAATGAACTGCTTCATGGACAGAGGAGAGGGGGAGAACTTGGAAAACCTCTCCACTTGTTTAGGTATCCCAGCCACGGAGAGGTTTTTCAGCAGAATCTGAGCGAACTTCATTTTTCCTGTTCGTCCCCAGCCTCAGACTGCCAGTATTTGTTTTTTTTTGGGGAAGGGGGAACTCTGCTTGTTCCTCTCCCGCACGATCCAGTTTGACGACTTTCAGCTAGCGACGTACAAAATACCCCCTCGTTACATTAACATCTTTAAGCTGGCTGCCGATGACTCCCCCATCACTCCGCCTCATGCTGGCAAATCGTCCTGTCCTGCACAAACAACAGACCCCAGCGCTCACTGCTTTCTCCAGACGAGGGGCAGAGCAGTGATTGACGTCGACCTCAGCCAATGAGCGGCGAGATTTTCCATGACGTATGACCCAGCTGAGTTTTTGGATCCAGATCCAATCTTTTATTACAGCATCACCTACCGACGAGAAATCCAAAGCGCTTGGTCATCAAAAATGTAATTCTATTGTTATTGTTTTGTTTTTTTTAATCAGCTATTTAATTGGTCATTTATATCAATTAAACCGACCCGTATACCTGATAACTGCACACCGGAAGCAGAGCTAGACTGACCTGAGTGCTTCGCTCTCTCGTTGACTTCAATATTAAACTTAATCTACCCAAAACTCCCAACGCCTGCAGCCCCCATCTCGGCCCTGAAAACAAATCAAAACGAAACAGACGGCTTCTGAACGGTTCAGTCGGGCCTGGAGCGTTTGTTTGTTAGTTTTGGCTCTTTTGACGCACTTCCCCCAAATGCCCACAAGATGGCGGCGTTGCAAAAGCAGCGAAAGTGCGCGTGTCAGAGGAGGTGGGCCTCGGTCTCCTCCTCGACATCACCATCACCACCATCCCCATCATCCCTCTCCGCCTGGGGATGTGTCGGCGTGCGGTGCACCTGTCTTATCCCGGATTTGGGTCGTCCGTTTCGAGCAGCGCCGCCAGAAGCCGCACGAAGAGGTTGAATCCACCTGCTGGGTGGGAGCCGAGCGGCCCGGACTCAGTGTGACTCAGGTGGAGAATGTGCTGATCCGTTTTGTTGTTTTTTTTTTTTTTTTCCGGGGCGCAGCAGTGAGACAGCATCTTTACCGAGTGACACGTCGTTACAGCACCGGTGGACGAGGTACGAGTCGGAAAACGATGCCGTGTTATGGAGCTGTCTCGTTTTAAAATGTTCCCACTCGTGTCAGCCAACGTTTGAGAAATTCACCAGCAAGGCCTTAAAACGCATTTCCTCATAGAATATCCTTAGCTAACATTAGCTGCCCTGTTAACCTCAGTCAGTCAAAGGGTCAAGTTGTATTTTGTGTTATGAAGACAAAAGTGCATGCGTCTGTTAATTTTGTTCTTTATTTTGGAGGACATCATGGTCTTTAGTCAGTCTAAACAGCTTTGGTTGTGGTTTTAAACATACAGGATCAAATGCATTCTATTAATTTTCTGTGTGAGAGGATAGTTAGACTGGCTTCATACCCAGAAAATGACTAGGCTGCTATAAATTGGTGGCCCACCTTTCTGTCTCAGCTGAGGCGCAGCGAGCCTGATGCAAGATCACATCATCCAGCTACACTAAAGCTGTTTTTGGTCCACTTCGCTTTCATTGTCTTCTTCATTGCACTAGTGGCAATACAAGTACTGAGCTTTTAAACGGTTGCCATGAAGCTGTCATCAACTTAGATCATAACAATACACATAAAGAGGTTTGTGAGTTTTTATTAAACATGTTGACTTGAAGAAAAAAGGTGGCAGTACAAATATGGCCTCCATACACAAAACTAGTTCTACTAGAATAATTCCCAAGTTTCCCAAGAATTTGTAATTAATTTCAGCTCAGTATGACTTAGTACTGGCCATGGTTTGGACAATATCGAATCATTATTGGTTGCTGTGCCCGCTATGTTATGTGCTACTGTAAACTGTATAAGCAGGTTTTCTGAAGAACCACTCTGGCTCACTGGATTAGCTGATACTCCAACACACTGTGTCATGTCAAAATAAAACCAGAACATAATGGGGCAGCGTCGTGTATAGCTCATTCCTCTTCGATCCTCTGGCTTGAAGCCCCTACTTAGGACACCATGTCGGACAAAAGTGACCTAAAAGCAGAGCTTGAACGCAAGAAGCAGCGCCTCGCCCAAATCAGGGAGGAGAAAAAGAGAAAGGAGGAGGAGAGGAAGAAGAAAGAGGTAAGGAAAAAAGTGAGTAAATTCACACCACTGGAACTCATTCTGTACTGCTCTCTAGTGTCTATTGTTTGTGTCGTCACTTGCTCCTTGTTAGGCCGTGCAATGTAAAAGACAGAGGTTGTGTGTGTCCATGCGTGCATACAAACATCTTTGTGTGTGCAGAAGGTTGGTGTTGGAAATTTTTAATTGGAACTGTGCATGCACACCTGCGGGCTTTGACAGTAACTGACAATCGGAGAGCTTTGAACCTGTTTTTAATTTGTGATGGGTAAGCTGACATTTCTCTGTGTCCGGCGCAGGCAGAGACACAGCAGAAGGCAGAGGTGACTCCAGAGGATTCAGACCTAGACCGTAAGCGCAGGGAGACTGAAGCCCTCCTTCAGAGTATTGGCATATCACCGGAGCCTCCGCTAGGTACATAATGCTCTTATACTCTAATCAGTCCTTTCCTTATGATTGCGATGCAAAAGGTTAGGGAAATTATTACAATAACATTAACTTAGGCTCTCCTAAAAGTTGAGCCCCACTTCATGAATGCCAGCTAAAAAACTAAAAAAGAGCAGCAGTTTAATGATCCTTATCACATTGCAGACATAAGAGGCACTTAGCAATTTACTGTACATGATGTTTGGTGAAAACTATCTATCCAGTCATGTTCTGGACTAGATCAGTGTTGCCATGACACTGCATAATGTAGTACTTGTGGTTTGATTTTATTTATTCCCTTTTTTAGTGACAAAAGTACTAACTTTGTCACACATTATATTTTATAAGGTTTCATCACATTACACTTTCTTCTCTTAAGTTGATTTCATGATTTGTTGTACACACAATGGTTGGACTGGGCTTACCATATTTTATTATCACTTTGATGTATAATTTTTATGACAACTTCCTTTTTGTAATGTTTTTTGTTTCATTGTTTACCTTATGTGTATCATTATTGTTTCTATTGTTGTATTTGGACAGAATTATTATTTTACTTTGAAATGAGATGGTCTGCTGCTCAAAAATGTCCTCCCTTGTGCGCAAATCACAAGCAAACATTTGGAAGCACTGTTCTCTAGTGGTCTGGAACTGTAACAACATCTTTAGCACCTCAGAACTGGGTCAATGCTATGCCTGTCATTAGTTGAAGTTATTTATAACACATCTTCAAATACAACTGAGTACAGAAAAACAGTAAATGCAAAGTCAACAATGCATTTGATATCCTGCCCTCCCTCTCTTTTCTTTTAAACATTTATTATATTTGTTCTTCACTCATTTTACTTTGTTGCTTCTCATCCCAATTTTTTTTTGAGCAGTCCATTCTTTGCAGCCTTTAATGTTAGATTCATGTTACTTTCATTATTTAGTCCCGACCCCTGTGTCCCCCTCCAAATCAGTGAGCACACCCAGTGAGACAGGAAGCCAGGACTCAGCTGATGGAGGAGCGGCAGGCAGGTAGGTCAAAATTGTGTATTACGAATTCTATTCACAAACCTGCCTTACTGGATGAGTTTCATCCATCTCACTGTAGCAACCGTTGTTTTTTAATGGCTTTGGCCCCTTTATTATATTTGCGGTAGGAAAAACAATTTTGAAGTTCTAAAGCTGGGAAAAATAAATAATCAATAAATTCTCACATTCTTATGTTTGAAATCAGACATTTTAGTGGCTCATGTAAATCCAAAACTTTGTAGTTGAAGGCATTATGCACATGCCAGGCATGATCTATGGGAGAAAGACTTAAATTGAGGCCAAAACCTGGCCTCAATAAGATAATCGTTTGAAGGGACGTTTGACTGAATATCTGTTGACAATTTGTCCTTCTTGACACACATTCTGTTTCTTTTCTTCTAAATTGCACTGCAGGTTTAGGTAAGAATGAGTGTCACAGCTGGTAAAGTTGTGGTGCCTTGTCAGGTTATGAATGTTGTGTCATTATGTGGTCATTTGTCATGACATTCAGTGTTTTGATGACCACTGTGGTGCTTGTTGCTTCTCATCAATGATCCTGAGAAATTAGGTTTGATCTTGAAGCAAGGCCCAGCTGGAGACTCAGCTGAGAGATTCACATAGGTAAACATTCAGAGAACAGAGAATATGTTTGGAATATGGAGATTCAGGGGCATGACCATACATTTACAGGAAGGTAGCAGATTTAAGCATAAGTGACAAAATTCAAACTTTCCCCTTTTTCCCCCCACATTCTTTAGGGTTAATTTACAGTTCCCACAGAACACTCACAAAACACTAGACCTGTGCATAAACAAACTGTCTTTCAAGTTTACACATGGCTGTTTTTGGTGTATTGAACCTGTTGTTGAGAACGGAGTGGTCATCAAGCACTTTCCATTTGCTATTTAATGGTAGCAGACTGTATGGTCAATGTGTGAGGGATGCCCTCAGGGGTCATTAGCGATGTGTTGTTCTGGTATAGCCAGGGGTGGAATTGGGGATGAAAGTTCCTAGGTCGCATCACTTCTATTACGTGAGACCTTTTGTTTAGCTTGTATCTATTGAATTATTACTGATTGGTGAGGTAGTTCTAATACAGAGAATGAAAGATTTATTTTATTTATTTATTTTTTTAACCCCAAATCCACCCTGGATGATGGCATGCCAATTGAGCTTCTCCATTTGTGGCTGTGTATGTGTGTGTCCCTTCTTAGGTCAGGTTTCTCTAAAAACAAGTCCCAAGCACAGAGCACAAGGTAAGCATTTTCGTGTCAAACCCAGGCACCCCCACTCCCTACCTCTGATTTTCTTTGAATTAGGTTATCCTCAATTCGAACACAGAGAGACACCAAAGCATTGTCAGTGGTCTTAGTTAGTGGATGTGTTCTCATCATTATTTATAAGATCAAAACAGTGCAGTGCCTCTCTTACCTTTGTTCTTCTACTCTCCTCCACGGTCTTCCTTTCTGAAACTGTGCTGTCTCCCTTAATACCAGCTTGAAAGATTACTACTTGCATGAGTTGAGCCACAGCAGTCGTCTCAGCCCTCACAGGGTTGACAATCAGCTGCTTAAAGTGTCATCGCTGTTACTGTAAAACAGTAAGTCTGTCAGGCTAAAGAGATGCTTTTCCGCTCTCACCTGGTGCTGCATGGCACCAGTTGATGGCCTAATGGTCGTGTTCACTGGCCCTAAAAGGTATCATCAAAGTGTAGCAGGTTTGGAAGTGTTATCCTTTCACAGCTGGTAGATTTCAACCAACTCTCCTTAAAATTATTTAGGTTTCCGTTGCTTTTTCCCTGCAAATGCATAATTCATACCTGCAGAGCTGTTGAACTGCCACATAAATGCAACAAATGTGATGTATGTTGCTAAAATCAGATGCTGCAAAATGGTGTTAAAATATTTCAACATATCCTGGTGTTAAAAATCCATCATATAGTGCTTCCGCTGAGCATACTCAATCTTTTCTGCATTATTCCAGACAGTGCAGCATTTTCTCTTATCCAGAAATGTATTTGTATTTTCAATTTGTCATATTTCTGGACCAAGACCCTGAAAATAATTTCTATACAATGAGGTGGACAGAGATCTTTAAATGAAGAAAGAACATTGACGTTCAATGAAATATTATGTCTCCCTAATGTATCGCCCTCCCACACTTAATCCACTTATATAAACAGTCATACTAAGTGGAATGTGTGAGAATGTGTGTGTTTTTTGTGTCCGCATGTATGTATAAATGTATGCATACATGCAGTACTGTATGTGCCACTGATACATATGTGCCGATGCTTGTGTAGTTTTTACAATGTATCTGTAAACATGCATGTCCTCTCTTGCCCCGCCCCCTGTTGGTGACATCAGGACGCTGCAGTGGGACACAGACCCCTCTGTTCTGCAGTTGCAGGCTGATTCTGAGCTCGGGTACATCTTCCTCCTGTCCTTTTGTTGATTGTCTGATAAATAAGAAAAGAAACTAATATGTGGCACTGTGTGCCATATTCAAATCATACTTCATTTTAAATTTATAGTTATATTATGAATGTAAATTCAAATGATGCAATCCTCTATTAACTGAACTAGTTGTTGCAACAGACACTAATCTCTAATTATTTATATTATTGTAATTATTTATTAATAATGTAAACTTTATACAAATATAAGTATTTCATAAAAAAAAATGAATTTGAGCTTGAAGTATAATATAGCCATGCTAATGATAACATCTTGGTTCTGTTTTCCAGACGGAGGATGCTGAGGCTGGGGGCCTCTAAGATCACACAGGTAGACTTCCTTCCCAAAGAGGTGGTCTCTTACAGTAAAGAGACACAGACGCTCACTGCCCTCCTGTCTGAAGGTGAATATTTTTATGTTTGTGTGTATGAGTGACAGTCAAGAATATTTTCTTGACATTCCATATTGTCCATAATTTCTGGCTAAAACAATCTAAGATTCAAGTATTTTTATTTTTATTTTTTTTTAAACCCAGAGGGACACCAAAGGTTATACAAGGCAAGAGGAAGTTTCACGTTGCAAGGATTGAATAATTGTTGTTGTCGTGTGGTTGAATTTGATACATCTTCAGATAGAAAGTTCAGGGTCTGTAAACCTGGAATGACTTAAAGATCTAACAAAGTGAGAGAGCGAGAGAACAAGGCTGAGAGAAGCTGACAAGTGTCTGTCAATTTTAGTGTCTTCAATCACATAACATCATGCTTTTGACTCCTGGTCCTAAGTGGAAACAGGCTGACAGATGAAATTCTCCCAGATGACTTCTGATAGATTTTGGAGAACAGCTGTATGTTTGTGTGTGATGTCTTTTCAATTTTCCATGTATTAATTAACATTATGCATTTATGAACGTCAGATTTTACCATTTACAGAAGTGATGCAGTTGTTAAAAATGTGATTCAAAAAAGCTGACATTTTCGTACTCAAAAAAATATGCCTATTTTTCTGCATGTGGTGGTTGCTGATGTTTTTTTTTTTTTTTTTTTTTTTTTTAAAGAGATTAAATTATGTGTGAATAGGCTATATGTTAAAATGTGTGGATGTATTTGCATCTCTGCAAGTGTTTGAGTACATGCGTACTTAATAGGAGTTCCTAAGTACATCCATATGGTCAGTATGCTGTATTTGGTGGTTCCAGAGGTTATAGATATATTAGAAGAGAAAGACAGTAGAGATTTGGAGGGATGACAGTTGGAGTTGTTCCACTAAATTGAACTTCAAGCCTTTGCTCTTATTGCAAAAGCAGATATTCCATTCTGAGATGTCATCCTCATGTGTAGGAATGCACATACAAATAGAGCTCCACCTACACTCAGTCCAAAGTGACTGTTACCATGTGTGTGTGTGTGTATGTACATACACACACACACATTTATGCACACATGTGCCTTATCATCTTCTCTGTCTTCCTTCTGCTTGCCAAGACAGCTGGCAGCCATGTGACTGTGAAGGGGTTGTACTTCCTGCTTCCTGTCATTATAATAGATGGTCTGGTGTGGATTCCACCGCCCTCCTCCACCAGCAACCACCACACACATACACACACGTCTCTCCTGATCAGCATCCAAATGGCCTGATTCAACTCCCCCCATTTCCTTGACAAACCCAGGAATAGATCCTTTATTCAACAAGTGCACAGGCACTGACTCACATATATGTGCTGGGAAACATTGACAAGCATATGTACTCTCACATACATACCAAAGTTTTAGTTAGCTTAAAGGACTTCATTTGTCAGATACTGTCAATTTACCTACACAGAGAACCAAAACAGCACACACAAACAAATACAAATGTTACAAACTGCAGAGGGCAATTAGGTAAAGAGACAAAGACCAACAATTAAGCAGACAACTAAATAAGCATGAAGCAGTTTCTGTACACAGATCAAATATTGTGTGTACACACATACAAAACAAATACATACACAATGACTGGTTAATGTCTGTCAATGCTAAATGTTGGTGTGTGTGTGTGGGGTTTTTTTTTTTTTTGGCTAATTTGTTTTCGTCTTCCATCAGTGTGTTCAGAAGGTGGATGTGTGTGTTTGTGAGGGGGTTTGAGTATGTGCGGCAGAACATCTGGGAGCCAGAACAGAGTTGTGGTGGTCTACAGGGAGGTGACCTTGGCCTTAGGAGACCCTCCCTTTGCTGGCTACCACAGAGCTTGTGTGTCTGGATCAAGAAAGCTGGATGATGGTAGCACCTGCCTTCACTTCTAGCTATGTGTTTGTTCAGGCCAGTTCCTGTTGTTGATTACTGCGCCAATACACATGTAGGAAATCTAATTTTCAGATCACAGCTGCATGTTTTGCTTACAAATTATTTAAATGTTGAATTTAAATTTTAGTTGGCTTGAGAAATATCAAGTATTTTACAAATTTCTTTATACATCTCTGTTGGCTGTCAGAGCATGTGTTGTCTTGGACAAAGAGAGCAAGTGAGCTCACTTTAAACCTTCTGGTGGTTTTCATGTAACTTCACAGCCAGATGTGAAGAGTTTCCACCGTTCTAAACAAATGTCCTTGAACTAAAAGCAGCATAAGGGCTGACCACAAGTCAGTGTTGCCTGCAATCCTCAATAATTTTCTTATAAAATTCCATGCTCTTATGACTAAAATACCACATTCTGTTGTTTACATAATTTTTTAATGACCACATTTGACCAATGGTTTCTTTTAGTTTTGCAGACATGTTTCCAATTAATAGAACTTTTGTTATCTTTGTCATCATTTGGTTATTTGGTAGGTGGTTTCACATTATAATGTTTATATTGTGGCATCAATGTGTCTGAAAGGAAATATAAGTGAAGTCTCATCATAATGACTTTACACAATCATTGTTAAATTACTCAGGGATTGTTTCGTGGCTTCTTCTCCTCATGAACTTCTGACCTCCCAAGTACTCATCTCTTCTTTCATGCCCTGGCTGGATAGCTACTGTTGATGTCTGTTGCTTGAATAAGGTGTGTAGCAGTCTATGTGTGAAAGTGTTCAAACCTGATAGCAGCTTTAACAAATTTGATTGATTTATCTGACTTATTGTCTTTCTGAACTCGTGTCTGTCTTTCTACATACAAATTTGTTCTTAAGACCGATGTGCATGTGTCGGGTCAGTTAAACCAGCTAATGATATGGTTTTTCATTTCCGTGACCAATTTGCCTCCATGTGATTGCAATGTGTGGCTGCCTATGCATGTTCTATTTCCCATTGCCTCCTCAGTGATCCGTCTGTCCCGAGTGTCCATTGTGTCAGACAATCGGATTAGATCCAGTCACATTTGGCTCCATCTATTTACTGCTATTCTAATGGTTATGAATGAACGTGCTTGTCATGAGGGATGCATTTGTCTAAGGACATAGCAGGGAAATCAAATAAGGCCTAATGTGGTGTGTGATAGTATCCTCAGCCACTGAGGTCAATCAAAGTGTGTTTCATCTCTATATGTTGAGTAATGATTCGTTCTTAAGAAAGAGAAGTGTATTTTATTTCACATTGACCATAAACTTCTCAGCCAACACAGGGGAGCCGAAAAGTTTGAAAGTTTTCAGTTTTAATTTGCAAAATAATTTTCCTTAATTTTCCAAATATCAGTACTTGCAAACTGGTCAGCAACTGTTGCAATCTGACGTGTGGATGACTGTCAGTATGCCTGCAGCAGCTGGGGAGCCAAAGAGAGCAAGCAGGAGGATTGTATTTGTATTTATAAGGTACCCCATCAAAGGGTTTAAAATGTCAGGTGATTGTACATGTGAATTTGCTTGATGTGTAATTTATATGTTGATAATATGTCAGTATTGTTTCCCTACTTTCTTGTGCTGCTGGCAAAGGGTAAAAAAAGGTGATCAAAGATGAGATGTAGAATTTTTGTACAAGAAATTTTTATGGAAATATTTAAAATTGTATGATACTTATACAATAAATATATATGATTTTATATGCTTTCTTTAACTTGGAAAATATCTACAGTTATCATTGTTAGCAAACTTTGAATGATGATCTATGATTACCATCATTGCAGTTGAAAGTCAGTATTA
The DNA here is from genome assembly GCF_900963305.1 of Echeneis naucrates. Lineage (NCBI taxonomy): Eukaryota > Metazoa > Chordata > Actinopteri > Carangiformes > Echeneidae > Echeneis > Echeneis naucrates. The sequence continues at coordinate 11,502,521 of NC_042521.1, forward strand.
GGTCAGTATATGAAATGTTAAAGTAAGGCCAGACCCAGATATTTGGATATAAGAATAAATGTAAGACTGTAATGATGTGTTCTATGGAAATATTTCCCTTTGCTAAATGGAAATCCGGCTATATTTTGTCCTTATGTGCAACAGTCAAACATGTAATTGTGTGACTGTACACAGACACTGATGTCAGTGTGTAAGTGTAGCAGGAGTTACATTAAGATCGTGAAACCTCTCTTAAGTCTAACAGTGAATCACAGCAGTTGAAATATTCCAAATCTCAAATGTTACAAAAATTATAAATTCAAGTTTTAAACAGCTTTTGCAGTAGAGGAGGAGGTACGATTTCACAGCATTTCAGAAAATGTGAACATTTAATTTTTTTTTTTCTCCTTTCTCCCTTAATTGTGTCGAGAGTCAATTTCAGTGCTCTGACCCATTCTGTTACTTTACTGATCCCAAGATCAAGATAGCTATCTCTCTCTTCCTGTGTGTGCTGATGGTGGCAAGAACAGGAAAGGATTGTAGGCATTTTCTGCATGTGCTTGTACACATATATGTTTGTAATTTGGCCTAGCTGTAGTGTGAATCTGACCCAGTTTGTAGTTAATGGGTTTCGCTCAGTGGAGCCTGAAACACCCATAATGGACCACACTTGCAAAGTTATCCAAAGAAATACAGAGACGTGAAGGAAAAGCAGAAACAGCGAATGTAAAGGGTGAAGACGAATGTGTGGTCTCTGGGGAATAAACAAAGGAATTAAAGAGAAAAGAGCAAGAGGGGCGCAAGAGGAGGTGAGGCAGGCCACCGAGGGATGTTGCAGCAGTTATGTTTCAGCAGTATTTGTTTGCAGTGAAGCACAAGTAGGCCTTCAGGAGTACAAATCTGCGTGTTTGTGAATAATTTGATGTTGCAACTTTGGAAAATCCCTTGTTAGGGTTAAAGTTTGCGGGGTCAAGTGTGTGTTTTGTGTGTCTCAATGCGAAGGTGTGTGCGACTCCCTCTCTCCCTGTAGTATTTTCTGCCCCATTAGCTTTCAGGGTCTGTACAGTTTGAGTGTATATAGTTGGTCAGTAATTCTCTCCTAAAGTATATTTACTGAAATAAGAGGCTTTCTTTTGACATGTGGTGGACTGGTAATAGCCTCTAATTGTAAGAGAAAACCCATTTTGAAGCTCTCATTTGAAAAGACATGTTTCCTAAGTAGGCACACAAACGCATAAGCAAAGAGATTCATAAATGTAAGCATGTATTTGCAGACTAACATGCATGGGAATAAACAATCATATGAATCCACTCCAACAAAGTGGCCCACACACATACATTCAGATGTGTCCCTTGAACTCTATATAATCCCAGAATGGTGCAGTTTAATTCATGAAATGATACTGACCATTGGCAGCATAGTGGTGCAATAAATGTGTTTACTTTTGGGTTTTTTCCCCACAAACTTCTAAATATGTTTCAGCAGGTTGTGAACTGTCTTCAGTTAAAAGTTGTAAAATAAATAAATAACTACAAAATTTTATATATAATGATTTCATATATATATATATATATATATATATATATATATATATATATATATATATATATGAAATCATTTGATTTTTGAAACCAAAACTATTGGGATTCATTCAGTTGCATAATTAGGTTATGCAATTTTTCTTTATAGCTTTTTTGTCTGTGTCATGCATGGGCATGGATCGACATTGGGAAAGTTTTCATATTACCCTTATGACATTTCAACATATTGCTATTTGGCACACATTGAAATCTTTTGTTACTGTCTGACATACCGAACAAAATCTTTTGCAAATCATCAAATGTAATAATAAGAAAACGAAAAAATTACAAAATATTTATCTCACTGCAGCAGTAAGTGTCAAAATGCTCAAATTTGTAGTTGTCTCACCATTCAGATATATTTTTTTATATTTACAGATTTCTTTTTTTTTTTTCTTTTTTTCTTTTTTTTTTTTACAATTTTTCCAACTTAAAACAATTTCATTTAGGCAAAACTCTGAATTATAGCTCCCTGTGTTTAAGGGAACGCAAATTGCTTCTTTTGTTAATTGAAAAAGGATTTTGTAGAAAATTTTTAATATTAAAGTATAAAGTATAAAGTATTTTCTTATTGATAACAAAATATATTGTACTGGCATTTTAATAGAATATGTAAATGATATTTAATCATTACTGACATTACTTACTTATTTAGCCATAAGTTTAACTAATAGACTGTTCAGTTAGCGCACAGTGTGTTCTGATGTCTGAGACTTATCTCCTATTCACTTTACTTCAAATGTTGACTGTTTAGTCAGGGATGCTCAAAAAAGCAACACATTAACTACAGTCAATTGGGAAAATGATGGATTATGTCAACAGCTTAGTGACAGTTTTTTTATGGCGTGCAATGGCATTTGTCACATAACTGTAATTTGATGTTTGTTTAACGGAAAACCTGGGTGCAGTCGTTATGTTTACAGAAGAGCACCAAGAAGGAAAGTCTGACTGCATGAGGCAGGAGACTGAAGCGCATACCACTTCCAACTCATGAGCTTCAGGTCCTATAGGCTCTTGCAGTCAATTTACCTTGTTTTTTCCAGTGAAGCTATGATGCATTTGAATAAAAAACAGTAAATGTAACACACTCCCAGTCTATAAGAATCCAACATGACTGAGGATTTGCGGGCAGTCTTCAAGGCCCTAAAGGGGGGAATGTGGTTGCGTGAGTGTGTGCTTTCCTTGGTTAGGTACTTATATGTTTATGCGTGTCTGTGTATGTGCATATATATGTGTGTATAGCCACATATGGAAGTGCTTGTCTCATACATTGTTGTTGTTCCAGCTAGGCGGGTACAACAGACTGAACAGACCAGAGGGAGAGAAAGAGAGAGCGTGAGTGAGTGTGTGTGTGTGTGTGTGTGTTTTCTAAAAGCAGAATTCATGTGGAGAATAACTACACTGAGTAAATCCAAAAAACCTTGAACAAAATGTACTCTGTTGTTTTAATCACTACTTTTTTCTCCTGAAAGTTCACATAAGATTTGCCTTTTTATATTTTGTGACTTCATGACTAATGTTTTGGAAGTGTAATTGTTTCACTGCAGCCTCTTCTTCGGATAAGACTTAATCTCACTGTGCATGTCAATATTCACACACGCACACATACTTGTCTCTCAGGAAATCTGAGGATTCTTTGACATGATGCATTCTCTCTAACTCTGATCTTACCTAGCACAAATACATTTCTCACCCCAACAAAAATCGAATTACATACCTGAATGCTAAAACAAAATTTTGACCCTCAAACAGGCCTTTCGAGTTGTGAAGACAAACCAAAATGTCCTCACAACCGCAGTTCCAGACCAAAATGTGTCTGCACAACAATAGGAAGACACGTACACACACATGCACATATTTCAGATCAGAGCTGGGGTTTGCTATTATGATCTGCCTCAGCTTTTCCCGCAGACACACATAATTGGCCCATATTTCTCACTTTCTCTCTTCATAAAACATCTCTGACTTTGGCTTTCATCGTCATCAACCTCAAAAGGGCGCAGCCTTCACTCCAGTTTCACTCCTGTTTCGAAATTGATGTGGCGTCCCAAGCGGCTTCTGTCCAAATGGCCACAGCAGTCAAAGCCCAGAGACGTTCCTGATATTAGAGAAAAATAATGTCTTTCACAGTGTGTAAGGTATTCCATGTGAGTCACAGATGATTGCAGTTTTCCCCTATGACCACTGTATAATAAGGTACATGAACTCCTTTCTTCATCTCCCTCCCTCTGGCTTTCGTTTTGTCTTTGGCAAAATGACCATCATCCAAAATAATATTTGCCATCTGATGAGTGCTTGAGATGACTAGGAATATAGTTTCACACTTTTTTTTTTCCTTTTTTACTCTTTTCAACTGTTTTCTTTTTTCCCCTTTTCACTTGTTTTTTGTTTAGCTTGACTTTTTGACATGTGCACCCCCCGTTGCATTTTTTTTAAAATACATGTGTAAAACAACATTTGGTCTTGAACTTTTCCCTGGGTGGTCTGCCTTGTACTACATGATCCTTTTTACTCTCTAAGGGTTTTCATTTGTGAATGTAGCGGTTCACTGCCACAGCCAGCCTGCAGCTTATAGCCCTGTTTCCGCACGGTTTTTTTCAGTTTGATGTTTATTAACCATTTCAAGGCTTGTTTGTGTGTTTTACCTGCACAGTCAAAAAGAATAAATGACACCCAGGTGAATTTAATCCTTTATCGAGATAGACAATTAAAACCTTAGCCTAACAATGATTAAGAAAAAATAAATATTGTGCGACAAACAATGCAGAACAATAGAAGTTGTTTTTTGTTGCTCTTTAGCCAGTTTTGGTGAAAATTCAAACGACTCAGTTCTGGTTTTAAAATGATTCAGACTGAAAATTTCAACATCATTATCACATTTTATAGCTTGACAGTTGCTTGATTTGAAATTTGACCATCCTGGTTTTCTGTTGGCAGGAGTGGGATAAGCTGTCCTGAAACTCTCCAGCAGGGAGCACTCTTGGCACATATACATGATATATACTCAAAGGCTCCTTCAGAGCCTCACTAATCAGAAGTGTCAGAGATTTATTATTATAAATTAATATCACATGAAATTCAATTATGGTAATGATTTAAAATAACAGTTTTACAAATAATTTCAAACATGTTTTGGCTTTTAAAGTCTTAATTTGGGTGACACAATTCCTGAATGAAAGCAAGTGTTTGACTCCTAAAATAATTTTTCTAAGAATAGGCCTTTGTTTATTTATTTAAGCATATCTGAGATGTTACAATTTCAGTTATCCTTTTTTGCTGCAATTCAGAAAGTTTAAATTTCAAGCATCCTCATTTGGCAGGCCTATAAAAACAGTTTGTCCCATTCAGCCGTCTGTCCAGCAAAATTAAAGACAATCATCATTCAAGTGGCAGACGCAGACCACCAGTGACCATCTGAGGCGATATAAACAGTGCTATTTCTGAGTGACAAGTTTCTGCTTAGATGATGTGTTGAAAAGTGAATTGATGCCTCTCCCCCTTTTTCCCCCATTCTGACTGCTTTTTTGACAGTTTGGAAAGTTTGAAGTCATGGGTTTTAATCAGGCCTTGCGGGCAGGCTCAGAGCATGGCGTGGCATGGCATGATGGCTCAGTTTAAAGATGTGGGTCTGGGTCTGGGCCAAGCCGGGGTGGCACTGCTAGAAAAAGGAGGGGGGTTATGCAGAGAGAGAGAGACTCAAAGTGAAAGAGAGAAAGATAGCACACAACCAAGTTTACCACAGACCCCCAATGGCCTGAATTGGCTGCATTAATGACACCTGATTATGTGCGGCCATGCATGTCTGCATGAAGTGTGGACTCGGCTATACACAGACTTTTTCTCAAACACAATGTTTGATCAGTGTGGGGAAGTGTGGCAAAGAGATGAATTAATCTAAATCATCCTGTGGTTTTTTGCTTCACCAGTTTTACTCTGGCTGGTCTTCCAGCTGATGTGTGTGTATGTGGCAAATATTTTTACTCCTACTGTGGCAATCATGCCTTGATGAACCATGATGAGTTTAAACATTATTTTCTGTTAAAACAAATGGAGAACATGAATAAAATTAACAAACGGAAGTAAAAGGGTTTAGAGGATTATCGGTACATCTTAAACCTAGAATATGATTCAGTTGACGCATAAGGACGTGCGAGTTCATTGCCAAGTTGTTGCCCCTTTTCACACCATCCACTTTGTCTGTCTTGCTGATCAACAGATCAGTGAGATTCTTGAGTTGGTGAGGCTGCCCCTCACTTTTCAGACAAAAGATCAGGCACACACTTCGGAATAACCCAACAATTTTCTGTTCCGCTTGGCAAACAGAGGTCCAAAAATGTTATCAGTGTTCCCTCCAAGTGATTGCCAAGACAGTTCTCCATCCGACTCTTGAGTCGGTGTGCAAATGGGGGGGGGCCGGTCTGTGAAAAGCATAAACAATAACGTGGAGCAGTGTTTATTTTGGTGCGTTGGTTTACTGTCAGAATGGGCTACGAGCTTATTCCAGGTGACTGAAACAAGATAGTTCTGCTTTAGAATACCTGAAGAATTGTGAAGAGTTAAAGCTCTGTAGTCTCATCATCCCTCCAGTTAATATTCTAGGCTGTCAACCAATTAATTATTGTATTAAAATGGTGTTTGGTAGTTTGCTATTGGTAATGCCCATTTGATCTAATTTCAGATTGTATCGTTTCATTTGTGACCTATATCATTATTTCAGTCCTATAAAATGATTGTGTTTATGTAATGTGTATCTTCTTGTTTTGGCAGTTGGATAACAAGGATTAGATTACTAGAGGTGGAATGAGTAAAAATGAGAGAATTCCCCTTATGCCTTAGGTCATTTATGATATATGCAGAGGTTAATTGAATGTAGTGTGTGTTGTGTCTTGATGTCAGAGAAGTTAATGCGCGTGTGTGTGTGTTGTCGTGCCAGGGCCACATTAGAGAAGCCTTTCAAGTCTTGTCGACCTCCTCCTACTCCTCTGCATAGTGCTTGTGTTGTGGTCTGCTCAACAGCCAGCCTTGCAGAACCCCTGCAAAGTGTGTGTGTATGTGTGATCGTGCATGTGCGTGCCTCTATATGATGTTGCGTTATTCCCAATGTGTGGGATCCCCCAGTATCATGCTGGATTCCTCGTTTGTATCCCTGTTGCTGTTTCTGCCGCCTCTCCTCTCATATCAATATTTCTCTTTATGATTAACATAATAGGGATCTATAAAAATTATGTGTAATGTCATCTTTGATTGTGTGTGACTCAGTTTGCGAGTCACCTCAATGCTGCTATGATAAGTCTGCAGCTCTGCCCCTATAATGTAGTTGATGACAAATGTGGGGACAGGGCTCATCCTCCCCTCAGCACACTCTCCCACAGCTCTTTGATAACTATGCCAATCGCTCCAAGCTTGCACTAACACATTTCAGCACACTAGCACTCTTTGTGAATTGGGTTCAGAATAAAAGGTTAGCAAACACTTTGATCTTTACCAAACAGAACACATGCCCATTTGCGTTGACACATGACGCCTTTGTGCTTTATGTCCCGGCTGAAGGGAAGCAAAGGACAGTGTGCGCTTTATATATGTTTTTCAGTATCTTTAAAACTGTTCCCTCCAACTGCTTGATAGCTGCTGCCTACTGTGAAATAATACAAGATGTTTAAGCTAATGACATTCTCAGCGGTGTGTATCAGCCTTCATTAAGACTATGCTTTCTTTATTCTACAAAGAGATTAACCCATTACTCTTACCAGAACTATTTCACTCCTCTGTCAGGCCATAAAAACAATTATTTGCTTATGTTGACTAAAAACTACCTCATGCATGGAAAACCTGATCAGAAAATTCTTCATTGGTGTTGGCTTACTGCAGATAAATGTAAGAAGGTTGGACGTTTCAGCATATTGTGTCAAATATATACACACACATTATTAGACACCTTCCTCAATATTTGTCTACGTCTAATACAGCTTTTCTCTATATTGTAAGAAACTGTCTGAATTACCAAGAGACCAAATTTTTTGAAGATAGGAGAAGGCAGGACAGCATCAGGAGATTACTGAACATAAGCTGGAACACAGTTGAAACAGTGTTTAGGAGGTATAAGAAAAGCTAGACTACCAGTAACAGACACACTCCATTAAAAACAGGTGTGAAAGTGTCTCTGACTTGGCACGAGGATTCTGTGAATTGGTGTTTCTTTGACTGACAGACTGTGAAGTCAAACTCTTGGACGGGCGTCAAAACATTACTCATAAAACTGGAAGATCAAACTTTGCCGAAGAACTTGAAAAGAGGCCTGATGAATACTGGCAGGACATTGTTTGGTCTCATGAAACCAAAATAAATTAGTTTGAGTCAAATGGGGTCCAGCATGTTTGTCGTGGACTAGCCAGGAGCATGACAGTGACTGCACAGTGCTGATCATAAAACATGGACATATGTGGCTGTATGAGTGGAAATGTAAAAGATGTGACATTGATAGCTCATGGTGTTTTGAACACATATTAAAGGATCAAATACTGAATGAAAAGATGACTCCCAGTCCCAAGAAGCTCTGCGGGAGTTTCCAACCTGTCAATGATTCCATGAGTTTGTGAAGAAGAAAAAGTTAAAACTATAACCTGGCCAAATATGTCCCTTGACTGTATCCCACAGAACACACCTGTGGAGGGATTTAAAGCAACAAAAACTGCTCCAGCAAAGAGCACATGAAAAAAATCTCCTGTGAAAAATGACAGGAAATCTCTTCAGGTGTCATCCCAGGAAAATTGAATCTGTCATCCAAAATAATGGCCTGTAAACCTGTGAAATATAAAAAACATGTAATGTACAAAAAACAAAAAAGCTAAAGAATTGAATCAGCGATAAATAATGTAATGACTTAAAAAAAAAAAAATCTTAATTGAGCTCTGGCCAGAAATTGTTCTAACATTTTCTATTGGAATTACAGTATTAGCCACATTTAGATTTGGATATATTCAAACACTATTTGTATATTTGGCTTTCACCTTTAAACATTTCTGCAAGTGTCTCACTCTGTGTCTGTGTGTGTCCATAAGATTTTACAAACACCTTTACACATTTGGTGTGTGATTTTTATCTGTGTCTACATACCTGCCAGGCTGTGCTGAATTGACTGAGCCTGGTCAGCATGAGGAAGCAGCCAGGGGAAGATTGAGACAGCCAGATGTGATGGCCCTAGGCTACAGAGGATATCATTACCCTGGGTGTGTTGCCGGCCAAACTGGAGCCCCCATCGGAGTTTCATCAAGGTGGACCCCTGTCTGCGCTGAGGGGGAGGATACCAGTTAACCTGTTGTCCTACAGTGAGGAGCGGTATTAAGCAGCAGGTGGAAAGAGAAAGCATCCCGTGACTGGAATGAGGTGGAAACAAGAAAGTGTGCAGATACTTTCAGGGTAGCAGTCAGACACACTCATACTGGGCAAGATTGTCTCTTTTGAATTGTCTTCCCTGCTTCTTTTGCAACTCAACAGGAAACTCTGTAGTGTCTCTGTGTGTGTTTGGGTGTACATTTTACATAAAGTTTTAGATTATCTTTTCTTACCCATGAGTGTTATTTTCCAGTATCATTTACCGCAATGTAGCTTGTGCTTTACTTTGAGCTAACGCAGAAATATATCTGAAAATTTCCATTCAAAGGAAATTGCCGGGATATTTTTGGTGCGTGACTGTGACAGAACAACTTGATGCATGGCCACTGGCAACGACATCAGCAGTATCTTCATACGGGAATTGGACCGTCTTCCCTTAGTGAGGTAACCCATAGGCCATGAATCATGCTGCCTTGCTCCATAGTCCTGTGGTCCTGGGGTTTGACAGTCTGACCGCTCCTCAATGTGGTCTCTCTCCTCTACTCACACTCCTCCCATCCCAATCACCACACATTCCAACCACCGGACTGGTCACATAAGGTCAAGAAAATAGAATGGAAAGGAATAGAATAGAAGTTGTGTTTAATTTATCTACACAATGTTGGTTAGCAGGCCCTCACTTGCTTATTCACGTCTGAAGGGAATTGCTGATTAATGACCAAAAGACTGCATAGGAGACAAATAAAAAAAAAAAAAAAGAAAGAAAACAAACCCAACAGCAAACAGCTGTGAGAATTATGTCCTAACAAGCAGGCACAGAGGAAGAGACCAAAACGCTGGAAAGAAGGGTATCCCTGAGCATTTTGGCTTCTGAGTTTGTCTGTTTTGGCAGCTCAGAGATGCAGCTAGTCTGGCAGTCTGCCTGTCTGGTCCTCTCTGGTCTCTCCTCCACAATGTTGGGTCACTGGTGTTTGGATCACTACAGTTGGCTGTTAACCACCAACTTGGAATAAAAAACTTGCCGCCGTGTGTTTGATTTAGCTTAGTCATTTATTATATGCACACTATGAAAATTAAAGTCATACATCAAAAACATTTACTTAGAAGGGAAAATGAAAAGAGAATACAAAGACAGTGTGAGAGAATAAGGTACTAGAATGGCTAAAATAATACAGCAAAATAATGACAGAAGTAATATTATTAATTATAATGATAATACTAAAACCACGCCAAGTTTTCCTCTGATTAGTATTCTGTTTGTTACTTTTAAAGAGCACCAGAGATTTCATCAGAAGCTTAGGCAAGTGATAAATGGACATTTCATCCAGCCCAAGAGAGGCCCTTGAGTGAGTGGTTTTGACTGTGCCCCAGGCCATACTCCAGCTGAGTTAAACACACCCCGACATGTGTGCTTGTGTGACTCTGCATGTGTGTGTGTGTATGAGAGGGAGGCATGACACGTCTAAGGGTGTGATGTAGTCACTTCCTCCCACTGGACTGAGCGACTGTTGTCAGCTTGACCCTGCGCCAGTTAACCCCTCGCCACCCCTGGCACTGTGGGTGAGGGTCCCAGGAGTGTGCACTTGAGAGGCAGAGAAAGACAGATTGTATATGTGTCTGTAGCGTGTGTTGGCAGACCACAGGTGTCTGGTCACGGTGTCAGGGTGTTAAGAGGTCTTCAGAGAGGCCCCTCAACTCTCAGCATCTGTTTTGCAGGGAGGGAACAGCAGAGGAGGAGAGGTTGGTGAGGGTTACCAACACATACCCTGTGGGGTGTGGAGGGTGTTAGGGGGGCAGTGGCTGACTTGCAGGTGCCTATTTTGACAGCAGCCTTTCATTCTTGGACCAAAAACACACACTGCGCACACTTACAATAAATCCTGGAGAGTTGTGTGTAATTGCAGAGCCTGATTGGAGGGAATGTAGAGGGAATCCCCCTTTTGCACGCAGACATCATGGAATCTCTGTGCTTGGGGTCAAAGTTGACACAAAGTGGAGAGCAAATGCAATTCTGACTTTTCCTGATGACTGGATGTGTCTCTGTGTGTCTTATTTGTGTGCACGATAGACACAGTGTCTTCATACACGGGGACCACGTGAACACATTTTTCAGCTACGACCCGGAAATGGGCCCAGACTTGTTTCTCGTGAGACTTCTTTTCCCATGACAATGTATATTTAATATACATAAGTAACATTGGTGGAAATTCTGCAAGAAGTTGTGCTACTGGTGTCTATGCGCGTGCTTGTAAATGAAACCCATTTGGACTGAATGTTTGTTAGTCAGGTGTACCAGTCCTTGCCTGGGAATGATTACTTTGGGAAGTGGGGGGGGGGATACACAGCAGGAGGTCATGGAAAATTGGAACAGCTGTTGATTAACATAAGTGCTTTCTCTCTTTCCTTTTTTTTTTTTTTTTTTCAGTAGAGGAGGAGGAGGAAGATGAGGAGATGATGGAGGCGAAGTCAGGTCCCGAGTCAGAGCAGCAGGATGAAGATGAAAACAGAGAAAACAAAGAAGGTACAAATGGCCAATTGCTAATTGAATGGCTGATGGAAAAGCACTAACTATAATGGTCAGCTCCTGTCATCCATTTATTATGTCAGTTCACAAATCCACATAAATGAACTTGATATACCAGGCAATTTATGTCCCAGTTTCTACAGGCATCTCCATTCTTCATCCGTGAGTTCCCTTTTTCCTTCAATTTCTCACACTTGCTGTCACGAAACATGGCAACTCATGTGTGACATCCTTTGCCAGTCAGTGGGAGTATCAGAGGAGAGGGTGGGGGTATGTTACACTGGGGGTTAAGGCGGGTCCACCATATCAGATCCATGGCATGAGAGGGTCAACACTGATTAAAAACCTGTCACTTGACCCTTTGACCACACTTCAAAGTAGAGGGGAATAGCAATGTGTGTGTGTGTGTGTGTGTGTGTGTGTGTGTGCGCGCGCATGCGTGTGAGAGGAGAGTTCACATAGTAAGTAAGAGAGAAAAGACATATAGCTCTTGGGTGAGTTAAAACAACATGTGATGGGCACACATATGCATAGAAATATTCACATTTCACCACACAAATACATCTGACTAAACATGCACATATTGAGATGTATACACACACACACACACACACACACACACACACACACACACACACACACACACACACGCGCATGCATAAACACAGTCATCCATCTCTGCTCCATCCTGGCCTATTAGAAGGCCCGGCCTTTGATCTCTGCCACTCGATTCACTGGGTCTTTTCTGACAACTCGTAAGAAATATAAAGGAATGGGGGGGTGATCAAAGTCAAGAGGCAGGGTAAAGGTCAATATATGTGTGTCTGTGCATGCTTGTGTGTGTAAATGGCATGTGCGCTTGGGGACAGTGACTTCAAAACGGTTGCCGTGCTGTGCAGCCATTACGTTCAGAGGGAGGCGGGATGCTCAGAGGTCTTTGTTTTTCTCTTGTTTATGAAGTTCTTACTGGAGGGGGATTTATTAGAAAAGATGCATTAGGACCTGTTTGTAGTTTATGATGTCCTGGATGTGATTCTGGTTTTCATAGAAGATATAAATGTTGAATGTCGAAACACATCATGTACAGCACTCCTCTGGTTTTTTTTTTTTGGTAGTAATTTCAGACATGAGATATGACAACATAACATGTCATATGTACATATTTTTGCCTTTCTAAATAGTATATTAGTTTTTCAGCAAGATATTTGAGTCCTCTTTGTCTTATTTGGTAATGATTTCACTATCTATGGGTTATTTCGAAACATCTGAAAAGAGTCCCAAAGATCTAAGAAGACCAAACAAAGGGTCTGTTAGTTGAGATAATCCCTGGCAGGTTAATCACATCCCTAAATTCAGGTGGTGTAAAATATAAGATGGAGTCTTCCAGACATGCTTGTATCTTTATATTTATGTTTAGGCTCGTTTCCAGTACTGAGGGAGCTGACGGAGGAGGAGAGGCAGCAGATCCTTCACTCCTCTGAGTTCCAGAGTTTCTTTGACTGCAGCATCCGAGTGATGGAGAGGGCTCTGGCTGAAGACAGTGACATCTTTTTTGACTACAGCGGCCGAGACCTGGAGGATAATGAGGGGTGAGAAGGGAAAGGAGGAAGGATGATTGTTTGCTTGTGCAAGCACGTGTTTATTTTCATTCCTCGAACTAAGACTGACTCATGCGCACTGTTTCACTCCAGGGGCCTGCAAGGCTCCTTTGTTCTTCAGAGTATCTGTCTGAATGCTGAACTCACACTCTCAGGGGTTCAAAAACTCCTGTGAACTGAAAACCGTCACGACCCAAAGAGCATTGTCTTGCCATTGAAAGGGGTTGACTTCAGACAGAGGTTATCCAAGTTGTGATTGAAGTTGTAAGAGTCATAATTGCAAAGCTGTTTTGGGATACTGCTCTGCTGTGACAGATGTAGGCTGTTTTTACTGACTCTCTTCAACTTTGACCGCTGCAGCCACAGAGAAGCATCAAACCTGTGGTCAAATAGAGATTATTTCTAAAACAGGCCGTGGTCGAGCGCTTAACTCCAATGCCATTCTTTTTCCGTTGGCATGCTTTTTCTGACACACATAACTCTTCATTCATTTCCTTTTATTATTACTGTTAATTCTTAAATAGTATGGCACACAGAGCAGGTGTCTGTGTGCCCACAATGCACCATCATAGTGTCTTTCAGTGAACCTGATGTTTCTCCAAACTTATGAAAGCTTTTACAATACCTTGGGCTACAATAAATAACTGTCACAGGCTGGGAAGTTGGAGCAAACACTGCATCTTGAAACTGAATTTCTAGTTTGAATAGTTGCTTAATTTATTCATTCACCTCTGTTTGGATCTTTTATTGCTTCTTACAAATGGCCGTTGAGAGACTGGAGCAGAACTATTTGCTCCAGGTCTGATCAGGCCATAACCTTTGAACTATATCTCTACTGTCTGCCTCCAGAGACTTGGGAAGCGGCTCCAGTCTCTCTTTCAGTAGACTCTTCTATGATGAACACTGGTCAAAACATCGGGTTATCACCTGCCTCGACTGGTCTCCTCAGGTGAGTCCTCAGGTTCTGAAACCTACCTACTGTGTGTTAAGAGAGAGTGTTAGCATCATGAATCCCTGCATGATTGTCTTGGCAGATTTCTGTGGTTGTACTAACATTCATCTTTCTCTCTCTTTCAGTATCCAGAGTTGCTGGTTGCTTCTTATAACAACAATGAAGATGCTCCCCATGAGCCGGATGGTGTTGCCCTGGTGTGGAACATTAAGTTTAAAAAGGCTACTCCTGAGTACATCTTTCACTGTCAGGTAATCTATAAAATACCTTAAAGTCATGATGTCAGGTTACTATATGGAAAAGGTTTGGATTGCCATTTCTTTTTCCTTTTTTTTCCCCTTATGTTTTGTGAATTTAAGTATTTAACTGCACTCAGGTCTTTTTCATACCATATCTTTGAGCTGAACATTTGGTACATCCAGAAATCTACAGCTTTCTGCCTTTTTCTGTGCTCTAATGGCAAAACCTTTTGTGAGTGAAGAAATTATGTATGAAGTAAAGGGGAATGAAAAACAGCTCCACATGCACTCGTTTGACCCTGCAGACTGGATTAAAGCTGAAAGGTGCCACTGGAGACAAGTTTCGATGGAAGAAACTGAGGTTTTGCTGGGAAAGAAACTCACTGACGAGTGTGATGCTAATGGCAAATGACAGTGAAAACAAGAGAAGGAAGGAGGGAGGGAGGAGAGAAAGAATGGTGGGATTGGGTGTGAGGGCTTCATGGTTCCCAAGAGACAGGCGAGGCCATATAGAGACGTCTTGGTAGTAAAATGATGTGGGCTACCACTTCCTAATCCGAGGCTGCCACATGTGTGTGTTAGCCCACCCACTCTGATGCCGAATTTAATGTTAGCAGAGCTGTTTCCCACTAATTGACAGGCCTGTGTCGTACAAATCACTGTAAACATGGAAATACACCTGTAGCACTATCAATGCCACAAACAATCACCTCACTTTTTGAAAGATCTTATAATGCGTTTGCATCTCACATTCAAACTTCATCTAGCTAGACGAAATAGATTTTCTCTCTTTTTCTCAAATGCGCTCTGAACCATATACTCCTGCAGACCACATGCTGCTAACAAATATTTCGATATAAAGCTTGCCACGTACGTCTAGCTCCATAATGGATTTTTTAAGTGCTGCACTACACCGTAATTTATGCTGCTGCTGAAATCCATGCGGTCTTAGGTATGGATTACAGCTATGCATGTCATACTTTCTCGTAGTTTTTCCATGTGGGTCTCTGACAGAATATGTACAATACATCTGACTTTATTAACTGCGGTTTTTGAGCACGCTGATTCGTGAACTGTCTACGTTAAACAGAAAACATTTGGGAACAAGAATATTTATCTAAGCAGCTGATAAACTGCTTAGTGTATCAAAACCAGGCAATCAGCTGCAAATTCGTGCAACAGAGGTGAAGTGCATTCACATTTAAGGGGAAATACAAATGACAAGATCATAATGGCACGTTTGCATTGAGATGTTGGGAAATTACAATTTGTAACAAAATGAAACATCGTCATTGTAGTTTGTTTTGATTTTCTGACACATACAAACCACTTCTACAAACACAGTCAATTTGTTCTAAGTGAGTGTTTACTGGAAGGATGTGCATTAGATGAAGTGATATCAGATGGAGAAAAGAAAGAAGAAAGACTGAAGGGAAACAAAGTCTTGAGTGCCTGACTTTCCCAACTCCCCCCCACCAGTTTTAGTCAGTGAGTTAATGTGGCCTGGGGTTGTGCCATGGTTTTTTCATGAAGGGAGAGAAGAAAGTCAATGACAGAAAAACAGAATCATAAAAAAAGAAAGACAGAGCGGGCAGTAAATAAGAGGAGTAAACAGCGGAGGATAATGCGAAGATTAAATAATTAAATTTGAAAAGAGAAACAGAGAGGAGATTTGATTTTGGTGGAGGGACCACAGGAGCAGTTTTCTGAAAGGATGAGAGGAATGAATGGATTGCATAACTTTATTATTGTCTTTCTGTCTGTGGGGCACAAAATTGCCACTTTTTAAGTTAGCCATGGATCCAAGGGCTTTTAATGTGCGAGCATGCACTACCATCTAACTCACACTAAAGGGCTGTGTACCTCTTCACCCTGTCTTCCTCTACTTTCTCAAATTTAGTTTTTCACTCCATCCACCTCTCATGCTTAGCTACAGGAAGACTCACTGTAGGTGGTTTAGCAGCCTTTCAGACATTTTTAGTTTTTCCAGACTTTGCCCGGAAAAGCAGCTTTTATCTGGTGGCTCGATAGGTAGAGGACCAACTACTGTATATGTGTGTCACATGTTTTTGTGTGCGTGCATGCGTGTGTATTGTACAGATGTGGCTTGTGTGTTTGAGAGAGAGAGTACAGATACAAAAGAATGACTGTGCTGGGCCTGTAGTGGAGAGCTGGGGTTTTGTGGTTGAGGTCTGGTTCAGCAGGGGCTTTATTGTATACGGCTATGGCTTAAAAAGGCTTCATGTTACAGATGGGGTTTTGGTGAGGTCAAGCTTCTATATTTCTTGTCTGGCTCTGCAACAGGCTTAACAATGCAAAAACCTTTTCCTTGTGATTTAAATTTATAACCATTTATAACCTGAAATATTTCTTTGATGCAAAATAAAATAATACAAATTACCCACTGTTATTAATATTGTTTTTCAGTGATTTCTTGAAAAACAATTAGCTGCTTTTTACTCATCAGAAACATTGTGTGTGTGTTTGTGTTTGTGTTGGGGGGGGTATCATGTTCTTGACATACTGGCGAGGTGAAAAGTACGTAGTTTAAAAGCTGACAGTCTGGTTTTGGGAGGAGTTCCAGGCAAATGCAATTTGGTAAATATGCATGAAAATTTTTTGGGAATGTGCAGTGCTGTTGTAATATTGCATTCTAATGCAATAGTTCAAGAGGCAGAGCTTGTTCCCTTGAGGAGTAAACAGATGGCACAGAAATGTCATGGTTATACACTCTGCTTGCTGTTTCCCCTCTGCTTTTCTCTGTCGAGCCATTTAATAGGCTCCAACTTCAAAATGCAATAATCTGACAGTTTTATTTTGGAGATTTGTTCTCCTTTATACCATGAAAAGAAATGTGCATTTTTTTCTTACTTAAGACAGTAAATAATCTGCATCTTTATTTTTTATTAATTAAACTGTATTTCCCTGCACCCCTATTGTACTGGGAAGCCTCTTACAGTCCCGGTAAGGAGACTAGGCAGTTTCATGACTCCACCTCAGCTGCCATTGATCTGTAACGTTGTGCAGGAAGTGTGTGATCCATCAGTGTGGCTGGGGTTTTTACTTCAGGAAAAGAGGTTGCTGGTGCTTTAGACTCTGGTACCATTTGAGCATGCCTCCCCTCATCAAGGCTGTCCCACCAGTTGATCCCATCATCGCCTCATCCCAGTTGGGTCCAATCTTGTAACTTCACACCAGCCTCTCAAGTGGGCAAAGTCAGGCCACATTAAAGGGCCCGTTTGACTTAAAACCTCTGCTGAGCCCCTGAAACCACACGCCTCCCTATAACAACCCCCGCCGCTACTGTCATATCCCATTGGACTCAGTCATATTTTTATTAATATCTCTGTTTTGTGTTGCTCCATAGGTCTTTTGCACTTAGAGGAAGGTTGAGAAAGAGAAGCAGAGCAGCCAGGAAAGAGAGTGTTGGTGGGTGTTGCAGAGACTCAGGGGGTAAAGTGAGTTTGAAAGAAAGAACAATACAACATTATTCATCGGCTATATCTGATTTGGAACCTGCGAAATTACACTGGATGATGGAGCAGCATTGTGTTCAAAAGCTTAGCAGAGAAACCTCTATGCGCTCACTGTGTTTTGTGACACTACATAAATGAAGCTTCTACTGGCAAAAGGTGTTAAACGCTGCAGTTAACTAAATTAGTTTGTACAACTTTGACTGTGCTGATTGAAACCTTTTTTATTGGTAAGTTGAAATATGGAAACCCATGTTAATCATTTTAATATGATATCTATAATACTCCACTTTACAAGTGTTCAGAGTTACATGTGAGTGCTACTCATTGTGTTATATTTGAAAGTGACACTTTAGTCCCTAATCTAAATAAGAAAAAGAAAAACATTTCATTTGGCTTACATTGTTAATTCATATTGAAATCAAATCTAATAAGAGGATCTGTAGTGTCAATACTAGAATAGAACAACATAAGTTTAGCAATAAAGGAAAGCAAAAGCCAAAACGTTCATAAAATTTGAACATACAACACATGGTGAGTAAAGGGTGAGGAGCTCAAGAGAGGAGACAGAAAAGCTAGTTTGTGTTCATGGAGCCTCCTCCTTTTGCTTCCAGCTCGTCAAACCCTCATTCTTTGCTTGGTGAAATGGAGACTCAGCTTGGTATTTCTTTCTCCTCGCCAGAAACCACAGAGTGACAAAATCCGTGGGGTGTCATAAACGAGCAAAGCCAGGGGGAGAGAGGGAGGAGAAAGGTGGTTGCAGGGGTGGGAGCAGTTGAGAAGCCGGGATGCAAAAGAGGACAGTTGGATCCATCTGGTCCTGATAAGGCAGAGTGGAAAACAGATGAGTGTGGTGAGAGAGGGAGGAGGGCATGAAGCATGGATCTACTTTGGCCCATATACTGTCTGCTGTGTCCTATCAGCCTCCTGCTTCCTTGTTTTCTTCTAGTAGAGCACCCTCATTCTGTTTCTACCTTCCCTATTTGACTTGATCAACAGATTGTTGCCTGGGGAAAGAACGAGAAAGAGGAGGAGGCAACAAAGAGGGAGTGTTCCCCTCTCTACAACTTTCTTTCTCTCGCTGTCATTCCTTAAAATCTCCCTAATCCCTCTTTGGGTGCCATCTTTCATCACTGCCTACCATGTGTGTATTATGCTCTACAGAACACTTCCCATTAATATAATAAGGGTTGCCAGAAGCACTTAGCCTTGTGAGCCTGTGTGAGATATGGTAGATGATACGTTGTGCGTGTGTGAGTTGTTTCTCCCTCATGCGAGCACACACATAGGCACAGAGCCGACCTTGCCCAAGGACAGAAATGAAACCCACTGTTCTGACTGTGAGAGTGTCTCCCTGTGAAATGTCCACAATTTATCTCAGGCCCGATATGCTGAAGTGACTCTTGCTGCTGCTTTTTCTTCCAGGAGCTGTCACTCCCCACATCCTCTTCATCTGGGCTGGCAGGAGATGACTTGGCAGGTGTCTGACCTGCGCTGCATGTGAGATTAGAACCATGCACACAGCCACTCTGCATTTTGGAAATGAAATGTCAGGCTCAGTACTGAGTCAGCTCTGATATGGAGATGCAATCATAGTTGGAGCGTTGCTGACACGAGAGTTGTTGAGATGTTATTTAGACAGATGTGGCGCATGACTGGTATGTCCAGATTTATGAATCTGAAATGAAGAGGAGATGCAGGGGAAGTGGGGAGTGTGGCTGCATCTGATTTTAAGGAAACGTTTGACATTTGGGGAAATGGGTTTATTATTAAATAAGCCGTTGAGTTTTTCTTACATAGTTAGATGAGAAAGATTGATACCACTCTCTTGTCTGTATGCCGAGTAAGAAGGCTCCGCCAACATCCAGGTAACTTAGCCTAATCGAAGGTTGAAAACCAGAAAAGGATCTGGGATGGCCGTCTCTGAAGCAACCAAAATCTCTAACTATCATCTCCAAAGCTCACAGATTCACACATTATATTTGTTGAGTACATGCAAAAGAAAAAAAATGGCAGTGTTCTTTTTTGGAGGGTTTTGTTCCAGATTATTTCCCAGCCAACATTTCTAACTTTGTGAAATCTCCACCAGTTGCTTGTCAACCAGTCATGGCCAAGAAACAGTTCAGGGTAGCTGTTTTTCTTTGTTTCCACTCTTTGTGCCAAGTTAAGTCAGCCAGCTATTGGCAGCAACTTCATATTAACCATAAACAAATGTTATCATCTAACTCTTGGCAAGAAATATATGTCTTTCCTAAAATTTCTTCAATTCAGAATGGAAGGCTTTGCACATGTAACATTACATACAGTCATGTTTACACATTAAAATAAATTACCCCAAATCGATGAAAAGGCAGTGTTTGGATCAACAGTGGAAAAGGCTCATGAATGAATGAAAACTAGGAGAAAAGGTACTAGAACATTTCCTCAGAGAAATTGAAAGTGCTATGGGGTGCTGTGTGTGTGTGTGTGTGTGTGTGTGTGTGTTCATATATGATTGTGGGAGAGACGTGACACACACACGTGTGCATGTGTGTGCATTGTTTTACTTTTTATGTTGCATGCTTTTCTGTTAAAATAGACATGTTGTCTCAAAGAGGACAAAAATTTCTACTACTCTTGAAAAAAAATTATGTATAGTTCAAACAATGTCACTGTGATGACCACTTTTATATATATATATATAAAATTATTATTATTTATTTATTCAAAATAATTTTCAGATTGGCTCACCACTCAAGCTGATGACATCATCACTCTTCTATACAATATATGCACATTATAAATTGAAGCTTACCCAAAAAATGTAAAAGATATAAAAAAAGGTTATATTATAAAGTTTTATTGACATTTGGAGCTGAAAACAGAAGCACTAGAGGTTTGAAAAATTTTTCTGTTTTTTGCCTCCTCCCATTTTACTTTGCATTGTTTTGTTGTTTTGTTTTTGGCCACGTTTTCACCATTTATGTTGCCAAAAACTTTAGAAGCATCAGAGATAAGTCATAACACACAGATCCCAATTGAGCGGCATGTTTTGATATATTATTTTTTTGGGCTTTTCTCAGAACTGTGGGACAATTGGCAAACCAAAATTTGACGCAAGAGGAAGAAACAAGCATTAACCATATTGGACCTATTTCATAGCTATAGTGGTCCCATGCCTTGGTGCATTGTCCCGTAGCAGTAATAAACAGAACTGTACTCCCTATAATTTACTTCTAAACTTGGTGAATAACCTTCTACATGACATCTAAATGAGAACCAACCAATTCCCCGAGAGTTTAAGGGGGTATTGGAGTTTTAAGGGGACAAATTGATCTTATTTAAATTCTAAATGACATACAGCGAATTTAAAAGGCATCAAACTCCAAAACATGTGCTGATGTGGCATTTGATTAGAAACATTTAGGGGAGAATGGCTTTTATTTTAAGTCCAAGTTGTGGCTGGCGTGCTCCTCAAAGTGCACTATCGGGGGAAAGTGGGGTTAATTTTCAGTAGCTCTTTCACTAAGCCTAACAGTGCATGAGGGGGATGGTGGCATAACCTGTGGTTTCTTAAGCAGGGGATTCAGAGTTTACTCAGGATTTTTCCTCTTAAGATGAGGACACTGATAGGGCTTACGAGTTAAACTGACATATGGAGCAAATAGAAGGAGAAGGGTCCCTTGATTTTGCTGCTTTTTTTTTTTTTTTTTTTTTTTCATTATTCATGTGGGGTAGAAATGTTTATTCAGGGTGATAACTGGTTTAAGAAACACACGAGAGATTACAGAGCAGGGATGTTTTCTGTTTGTGTCTGTGTATGCTTGTTGATTTGTGTGTGTATTTTCCGTTTTATACAGTTTTCATAGTAAAAGTGGAGACATTTTGGTTTTTACTAGAGAGATTAAAGGGATTAAGGTTTATATTGAAGGTTATCAATAGTACTGTTAATTTATTTGAGGTAGATTTATGTTCTTGTTCCAATTGAAGAAATGCATCTTAAACACAGATAACAAATGTAACTTTTTATAGTAGTCTTATGTTACTGTCACTTTAATGATGATGGGGTAAGACGGCAATACTGTTAGATGTTTGTTTACAATTAATATTTTTCTCTTCTTCTTTCCTGTCTTCAGAATGTCTATAAGGTTTAGAGTTTCCTTGGTTTCTAAGGATTGATGGATAGATTTTAGTTAGCAGTTGTGGTGATGTGTGTTTGTGGACAGGGACAACAAAGAGGGCAGGACTTAGCCTTATTGGCCCACTGATAGAGTCTGGGGAAGCAGACATCAGACAGCAGCCTGTCAGACAACCACAGAGGGCAAAGGTCATCCTGAAATTCTGCAATTTTTAGAAGTCATCAAGTTCAAGGTGGAGTCGTTCGAATAGGTTAGAACTTTAGTTCTTGTAGAATATTTTTAGGAGGGTAAGGTAGGATAGGAGTGGATTGCCTGCTCTTGTTTGGGCTTTATATTCTTTAAATTCTGTTGCAGCTTTCTTTACTGTAGCATATTGCATAGAATAAACCGGCAAAAGTGACTTTCCTTGCTATGAAATCGTATAACTGTTTCAGTTCACAACATCAAATCTTGTGTACTAATGCATGCTAATAAATCAAAGGCCTCAATCTCCTTTTATCTGACCATGTAAATAAACTTTTCAGAGAGTACCGCAGTGCCGGCTGACAAGCGACTTTATTTTTACCACAGAAGTTCAGTTTATTTTGAGTGTTGACATCTGAAGCGACTCCCAAGCCGATCGTCTAGAAGCTGTGACTCCTCAGATGAAACCAAAGAAGAAAAAAAAAAGAGGGCGAGAGAGTATGCAGTGTTTTCTTTTCCTCTGGTTTGTTTTCCAGTCTCCTTTCAAAATGAACTGGGTTGGAGTTGGCTGCTTCACACGTGGTGTGGTGATAGGGATGGCGAAAGGAGACGGTTACACTATTTTGGATTTTTAGGTTGTTTCTATAGGCTCTGCATATTGATCTATCCTAAGCCAGCACAAATGTTTGGAGTGAACAGTTTGTGAAATGATGTTACTACCTTAGTCTCTGCTATTCAGTAGTATCACTTCATTGGCATAAAATAACAGTATTCTTCTTATAAATTAGATTTCTGGGAATTTGGTCATAGCACAACCTGTCGAGTAAATGAAGATGGCTAATATTAGAAAGTTTGGTCAGCTGATGTCAAGCTACCAAGTATTGTTCTGTGTGAGTTTGCTAATTTTATGTCTTTTGCTTACTTCTGTTTTTACTATGCTGTACTACTAAAGTCTCAGTTGTGTTGAACCGGAACAACACTACTTCATAGGACTGTATTTACTTTTATATATGGTAGCCATTGTAGATTCTGGAGTGTTGTCAATATCAGATGCTTTTCCAAACATGATTGCCCATTTTAAAAATATCTACCATCTATACTGAACTGAACTGTCTTCTCTAAGTTAACTATTGGCAAAAGGCTGTGATGAGTCTGAAAAGATGAATGTGAAGTTGCTTCACTAATGCAGTGCATTAGTCTTCAATAACATCTGATCACTTGTATTTAGAGTTAAAACCATATTAATTTTGGTCTCACTCTACATCAGTAATATCATAAAGTTTTAGATTAATTTAATGCTATTATATACTCTTATAAAAGCATTTGCATAAGAAAACATAAAGTTCTTGTCTTGGGAAATACATTGATTCATTTTGGAGGATTCTGACAGTAAATGGAGAGACTGTCTCCAAACACAGCCTCAGGGTTCTTGTCATATCAACAAAATGTGTGACGCACCATTTTCTGAAATACTAAATCTGTCCGTGTCACCCCTTCCAACAAAATATACGACCAAATCAATCCTCTTACGAAATGCAAAATTTTGATTTGTGTCTCGGAGCTTCTTGTTGGATGCTCTCTCGAATGTGTCTTGCCTATAAATTAACTCGATGTGATTATGCCAGTTAATGAGACGGATGGATGGGGGATAAATTTGTCAATGTATAAGATCACTAACCCTAACCCTCCTGTAGCACTGTGTAGCTGGAGCATTTTCTCATCACTCCTCAATGCAGATGCCTCAGTGGCTCTGGGTCAGGCGAGGCTAGCTGTTGCACGCAGAAGCCCACATGGGACAAGCAGTGAAGAGGAACCAAAACTCAATAAACACGCCACTGGCGAGGGAGGGAGTTCAAGGGTGCGCTTGTCATGATGGAGGCTACAGTGAGCGCTCCAGTGGCTGCTGAGGTTTTGATGCTGTAATGTGAAACGACGAGGGGAACGAGGACTACAATTCCCCTCTTTGTCTGGTCTCCACCCCAGCATCACCCCTCTCCCCTCTTCGCCGCGGACCCCCACCACAGCCAGACTCATCATCTCCCTCTCCGTCTATCTGCTTGATGTCTGCCACCCATCACGATGCCTTGATCACTCGTTCTCACTCATGCTTCGTCTAGCATTACGATTTTCGGTTCACATATTTCTTTGTTGTTGCTCCTTTCTCACCGTCTGCTGTTTAATCTTGACATTTTATCTGATTGAGCCATTTCTTTTCTGACTTATGTATTTTTTCTTAAACTCAATGTCATGCTAGATTAATATGTGATTACCTGGTGGCTTCACTCTCCCATCTTTCCTCCGTTTGTCTCCTTCTCTCTCCTCAGTCCCCGGTGGTGTCTGTGGGCTTTGCCAGGTTTCACCCCAACCTGGTGGTGGGGGGCACTTATTCAGGGCAGATCGTGCTGTGGGACAATCGCAGCCACCGGCGCACCCCTGTCCAGAGGACTCCCCTCTCTGCTGCTGCACACACTGTAAGGCTGGTGTCCACTGTCAGTATAACCTTACACAAAATCTAATATAGCATGGTAACATCACAGGGCCCATCAGATACTTCTAGTGTTACTTAACATATTTTTTTTTTTCAGCAACTTTAAATGTACCTTCAATAAGTGAATATGGTGCATAATCAATGGACAGCACATTAATTGAAACCTAAAACATCCTCATGTTCGTCTAAAATATCATAGTCAGTGTTCATAACTAAATAAACACCAATCAAATTTAAAATTTTCAAAAACATCCAAAGGTGTGTGTTGCAGTTGGTATTGAGAGCATTAATTTAGTGTAACTACAGCTGATGTGGTTGAACAGAGAACATATCTCTTGTGAAAGAACCAATAGTGTTCAGAAATCCTCCTGTCCATGAAGCACTGTGCTGACAAACTGTCCCGTAAAAAGCTCGATGAATAGATATTGTATAATTCTATTACTGTACTAACTAATCGTGTAGAACAAGGATAGTTGTTGTAATCCTGGTTAGAAGAGACGCAGCGTTTTTAATAGCAGCTACACACGCATTGCGACATGCCATCCGTGTTGTAGCTTTAAAGTGGCTGTCGACTTCAGCAATGAGGCCGTCGCTCTCGTCTTCACCAGTCATGTAGTCCAGCCAGTGAGCATGGTGCTGATTGCTGAATGCATTCTTTGTTCAGCCCAGCACACAAATCAATTACTGCCCAGTAATGACATAATGGTTACGTAGAATCATGTAAAAGGATGACTGCACACTGGCATGTGAGGTGTCTGTTCGTTCACAACGTATAAAATGACATCATGTGTATAAGGGGAAAGTTACATTTTAGCTTTTCAAGATAAGTATCCGTATTTAATATACAAACTGCCCAATATGTCGGGAGTGCTTATGTGGAATTATGCAGGTGTGTTTTCCCGACCATCTCATCCATTTTTTTTAATACCTGTGTCCCTGATTGATTTGTGTACATTCACATGTTTGTGTGTGTGTGTGTGTGTGTGTTTTTGCAGCACCCAGTATACTGCGTGAATGTGGTTGGCACCCAAAATGCCAACAACCTGATTACTGTGTCTACAGACGGCAGGATGTGCTCCTGGAGTCTAGACATGCTGTCCCAGCCACAGGTACAAAACACACACTTCAGGCGCACAAGCCACAAACCTAACACAATTTGTCTCGTAAGACTCATAAAAATAAGATGAAAAATAATATTCAGTATATGCTAAAAAGTAACTGTTACTGTACTGTAACTGTTGTGTGTGTAGGAGACCATGGAACTGGTTTACAATAAATCCAAACCGGTGGCAGTGACAGGCATGGCCTTCCCCACTGGAGACGTTAACAACTATGTGGTGGGGAGTGAAGAGGGCACTGTGTACACTGCATCCAGACATGGCAGGTTGGTGTGAGAGGGGGCTTGCAGTCATGTGATCACAGTGCAGAGAAGTGCTTTATGTTTCAATCAGATTTTCTGCTCTCTGCTAATCCGAAGTTACAGTATTAGAGCAAAGCTACTCATTTTAACTCATTCACAATATATTTGCTTTTAGTATGAACATCCTCATTTAGGCACAAACTACTTAATTCCTCAGCAGGCCTGTATATCAAAATAATGAATTTGATCCTTGTCTCCCCCCTCCAGTAAAGCAGGTATCTGTGAAATGTTCGAGGGCCACCAGGGGCCAGTGACAGGCATCAGCTGTCACAGCGCTGTGGGGACGGTTGACTTTTCCCATCTTTTCATCACATCCTCCTTTGACTGGACTGTCAAACTCTGGAGCACCAAGGTATAACATGCATACGTCTGTGTGTGTGGAGGGGTATGTTATGAGTGAGGGAGGGAGAAGGAAAGCACGAAAGGTTTTCTTTCTTGTCCCTCAATACTTGTGTGTCTCTGTACGTGTGTGTGTGTGAGAATAATTTGGGTGAGTTGTGTGACTGGTTACATGGATATTGTGTGGGGGTGAAGTGAAATGATCCAATATCACAATGACAGTGTTTGTGTCGATGTTGTAAATCCTCTACTACTAGAGCATCCAACAACAATGTTGAGATACTGATACTTTAACGAGATTTTGTAGCGCTGGTTAATTTAACCTGAGTTCAGCCTCACCACCAGGAAGCTGGACTAATAAAATGCTGCAGCTTTATAGATGGAAAAAAATGGTTTACTGCCAATAGAAAAGCATATCAGTGGGAGTCTTCCCTGTGCGGGCAGTACAGTATTTTAGTACTGTGTAATTCCCAAAAAAGCTGTCTTCATTTACTTGTTTCTATTGTAACATGATGCAACGTATTGGAAATAGTGGCTGAAATGTTCCCAAGTAGAAATCATGTTAACTAATGGTCACCTCCAAGCTGCTGCTAAAAGGCAGTTGCAACTTCAAGTAACCAAATCATCAAACACTAAAGTTAGAGACAATGGCTGTGCTGCTCATTCATGTCAGAGAAGTGGTGACTCTCCAGCCAAGCGTGAGGGTTTGCTGCAGAAAGTCACTAAGACAAAAAGACACAATTTGTCTTTGGAATATTTTGACGGGGAAAAGATCAATTAGCTGTGACCAATAATTCGTTTTTCTATTGGCAATAAACGGAACCTCATCCTCATTCATTTTATTTACCAATTTTGTAGTTTACAAAAATGCTGAGGGTCCTGTAAACATGCAAGCCCCCCCCCCCTCCCACCCCCCACCCAAATGCATGGGTACTCAGTGGATCTAAGTGAGCCGCTCTGAAGGTGGGCACTCCTCTCACTGGTTTTAAGTGACCTCGTACACTCAGGGTACTTGTTCTCCTTTCAAAACAAATTCCATTTTGCAGCTTTTTAGTGGCACTACAAAGCAAACAGCCACTGTTTGTCTCAGAGTGATGGTTAGAGAGTAGAAAAGTTAGCTAACTCATTCATACAGTAGGAAGCTTCTGTGAGTGCTATGGGATGGTCCAGGATTTGAGACTGAAGAGGGAAGGAAGGATGGGAAGACAACAGCAGGAAGGAGGAGTGAGGCGTAACAGGCCTGGGGGCATTTTCAGGACAAATAAAAGTCATGGTCATTGTGATTGGAAAGTAAAGCAAACATTGACGGACAGAGAGATCAATGTGAGCTGGCTGTCAAACGGCAAAAACAACAAAGAATCAAAGAGAGAATTATTCAGCGTGAGGAAAATACATAATGCATATTGCATAATACCTTACACTTTATGCAAGATCCAGTTACAGTTTACACACTTGGACATGAAAGATGAATTTTGGCTCATGTTTGCATGCAGCTGGTCCGTAAGTCACGTGTGAAGCGTCCCGTGTTACATATTAAAACATTTCTGTGGATTTTCATCAGGAGAGTGGCTTATTTTTCAAGATTTGGGAATTCCCTTTCCTTTGAGGGGCACCGCAAGAATGTGTGCCGGTCTCTTATCCCACATAACCCATGTTTGTATGTGGGCAGGCAAAATACCTGAGCGTATGCGTGTGTGTGTGTGTACGTGTAAATATAGACACCACACATACCTTATATACACCTTAAGCAAGCTGTCATTGCTTACTTAAAATCCCCTTGAGTCTTGGGTTCAACCCACCAATCGCAGCCATCACAAGCTGTTGTAACACATTCACACAAAAGCACAGACGGACACACACACACACACGCAGTGCTCACAGTGGATTCTCTGCGTTGACACACGTTTGCCCTCGCTGTTATAGAAGGCCGTGGGACAGGAGCCTGCTGATGTTTTTACTCTCAGCAGTGCAAATATTGTGGTTAGTGAAAAGATTTCAAGTCAGCCAAAGTGTGAAGACGTCGCGACAGCTCGGAGTGGGTTTATAATTGTGCATAAATTGAACCATGTTGCTATCTTGACCCCAAAAGCAACGTCTACTAAGTGATTGAATGAAACATAATCGTTCCACTTTTGCTCCCTTAAGAAGTAAATTAAAGGTGCGCATCACTGTGAGTTCAGGCGATTATTAAAGAGTGGCGCTAACATTTCAGATGAATGTCTGTGGATGTATTTGTTCAAAAGAAAATGAGGATCTGTTCAGGGTTTAGTCCCCTCTGCCTATAGCACAGCTTCTAAAACATTAGGACAACTATTCAATCCCCAGTATCTTGTCACTGACAACTTTTTTTAACCAAAGTCTTAAAGGAAGCAAACTGTATGAAGTGATATTTCTTTTTTTAATATAAAGCAGGTGTAGATGTTACATTAATACTGTGAGAGTATAAACAAAATTCACACACTGCCTGCGTTTAGAAACTCAGCCTTAAGATTTGTGTAACTCTGTGATGTCACAATGACGCAGTTGTCGGCCACAGGATTTGATTTATTTATTTAATTTATTTATTTTTAATTTATTGATCAGCTGAAAGTGGCCATATGTTTATTTTATGTATTCACTCTGAGGACAGTCTGCCAATCAGAAAATCGACCAGCCTGTTTTTTATATGGCTACTCAGAGAGTAGATGTGAAATTACATTAAGGAGATTTTCTCTTTTCTCTTAAAACCCCAAATAAATGTTCTTGTGGATATCAACACTTTAAATAAAGCAGAGCTCAAGTGTAAAACATGGGGCCTGTTGGTATCCAGTGTATGAGTAATGGATTTTCAGTTCAAACATGCTAGAAACTCCCCAGCTCCTCAGCACAGGAAAGATAATGACAAACGGTTACTTCACAAGTGGCGCCACAAGGATTAAGCTTGATTTTAAGATTAGTTTAAAGAGACTGTGCTGCAAATTATTTCCCCAAATCACCTTATTTAAGAAAGGTAGATCATTGCCAGACAGTGAAATAGTAGTTTACATTTTGCATAGTGGATAAAAAGAGGACTTTAATCATCTCATCTTTACTCTGTATTTTGAAAAAAGGAAGAAATTCACATACAGGGACAAGCCAGACTATCAAAATAAAATGACACTGCACATGCAACAGGATTTTGTGGAGATAGAAGATGAGTTGATGTAATGGGGACAGACACTAAAACAAGGAGAGACACACAAAGGGGAGCACAAACAAGGCCAGCCAGCTGATCGAAAGCTGGAAAACAGCGAGGTGGAGAAAAATGACCTCTGCTGTCACCTGTGCGGCTGGAAAACAGGTTCAATCGAGGCTTGAAATTGGCTTGGCCCCCGTTTGATTTGTATTTGTGTGCAAGTGTGTGAGTCCTGCTACCTGTCTGCAGTTCTCACAGCCTTTCAGAGCAACTGGGGAGCGAGCGAGTAAAGGTGAAAAAAAAAAAAAAAAAAAAAAGAGAGAAGACATGAGGAGGTGAGAGAAAAAGATGGAGAGACTGCATTCCTTCATTTACTCTTCCAGCCACCCTGTCTCCTGTCCTCCACCCCTCCCACTCTACCTGTCAGGAATGCAGTTCGTAAGCTGTTGGAATCCGAACAGGCAGTCGGAGAGGGACACACACAACGCACACAACACACGCACACATGCAAACCATCTTTTATGCAGTAGGGACGTCTGAGAGCTGTGTTATTGTTACAGTAATAACTTTAATACACTTTGACTGACTTCATTTGTTCCCTTAACCTGAAATAACCCACAAATTTCTCTTTTACATAACTTTCTTCCATCCTGCTCTGCTTTTTAGGTCATCAGGTCATCTGGCCTACAGATGACCTGACAGACCAATACAATGGCATCATGCTGATATTACCTAATCATACATATTCATTTTGGCCAATAAAAAGGCAATTGGAGAGCACCAACAAGTTTATTCTTGAAATGTAGAAAATGTTTAAACTACAATACTGAAATCTGCAAGGATAAAGAAAAAGTTTTGTTGCTTTAGCTGATTTCCTCTCCTCTCTCTCAGACAGCTGTTGTGTTGAGGTTACAGTACACCTTGTGGAGGGGCCCTCCCTTTCATCTCTCCCAGCGGTTTTATGGCGCTGTGTGAATGTGCTAGGCTTTTTAATTAGGCTCTGCACCCAGACAGGCCCCAAGGCTGAGGCAGCGCCACTCTGTCTGAAACTCACTCGCTCCCTCTCTCCATTCCTTTCCTCACTCTCTTGCTTTCTCTCTCACTCATCTTTCTAGTATGTCATCTACTGTAATCCGCAACTCCTCACACAGATATCCTCATTTCCTCTCTTTCAGCACAACAAGCCTCTGTACTCGTTTGAGGACAACGCAGACTATGTGTATGATGTCATGTGGTCACCTGTGCATCCTGCGATCTTCGCTGCCGTGGATGGAATGGGCCGCTTAGACCTGTGGAACCTTAACAACGACACTGAGGTGTGTGTTTGTGTGTGTGTGTGTGCACTGGTGGGTAAATTTAGGTCATTGTGGGTGTGTTTTCTGTCATCCCTTTGTCTGTTGTAGTGTGTGTATGGTGTCCTCGGGGCCTGTTGCTGGGCTTCAGCCTGAACCACACAACCAAAAACCCAAGCCCTTTTTCCTCCCATCAACCCCTCCACATCCTACACACACACACACACACACACACACACGATTCTGGATTACCCCTGTGGGTGTTTCCCACAGCTCTCGCTTTAAATCAGCCTGGGTGACATCTCCTCATCCCGACTCCCACCCAGCCATCCCGCTAACATTCCTGCAACTTCTGTCCAACGTTAAGGCAACCTCAGGACCCCACCAGCCCGTCCCATCTCCCTCCCACAATCTGTACCATCAGTGAAGCACACAGATGTGCCGGAGACCATGATCCTCAGCCCTCAATCCGCAGTCCCATGCTGAAGAAGAAAATAAAAGCAGGAAGTTCAGCCTAGGAGTCAAGATCTGTCTCTTTATTAGATTAGGTTATTTAGATTGCATTTAAGGCAAGTAAATGGTGGTTAATTTTACTATTCATTCTCAATGCATAGAACATAATAAATACTAGAAGTTAACAATATTAGAGATATGATTAGTTAAGTTTCCAAACTCACATTTCCTGTTAAACTCTCAGATGTGAGTGTGGTATCAACCTCCCATCTAACTCTAAGCGAGCAGATAATCGTATTTGCCAAAATGCCAGCACGATTCCTCCTTCCTGGATCAGGTGGTGCACCGATCGGCAGCCCCTCCAGTCTGCATGTCAAACAATCCTCTGGGAACTGTGACAGAAAAAGCGCTGTATGAACTGGTGAGCGTCTGCTTGGATGTGGCTTGTAGGGTAAAGCACTTTGAGTGGTCAGCCAAACTGTGAAAGCACTGGGTAAGTGCAGTCCATTTGCTGTTACGTTAAGTATAAGAGAAGAGAAAAAGTTTCATTATAGTGAAAATGTAACCTCAGCCTCTGAGTCTGAAAACCATACTTTGCTCCAACTTTTGTAGCGGAGTAGGCACCAAACCTTTGATCACTCAGGTAAAAGGATCCTCCATTCTCCTTTGCTCGCGGTTTCCATGGAGACAACACCCACAGCGCCTTCAACCTCAATACATGTCTGCATCTTCACAGAGGCTCTCCTCCCTCTGCTCTTTTGCTCCTTATTTGTCTCATTTTCTTGCAGCCCCTTCACACTGTACACACACAGAAAATTCATATCTCATCAAGCAGGACCTGGTGGGTGAAATCAATTCCATTGTCTCATCTAATCTGTCATTTCTTCTCGTTGTGACCCCGCTCTACCGCTGATCCCATCACACGTGTCGCGTCTTCCCTCAGCAGCGCCGACGACAAGTTTCCCATGGCTCCCTCAACAGCGGCCTTTTCACTGACAGAGGAAGAGTTCATTATCGATGGCCTAACTCGGCTAACAATGTGCTTTATGAGAAACATTTGCTCGCGCACACACAAACGGATGTACTGAACACATCCAGTCACACAGAGTCGTTCTAATAGCAACAGACTTCCCATTGTTGCCATCATATTAAAAACACACAGTCATAACGACATTAACCGAACAGTGCAGTGCGCCTGGTTCTCATTTCCACCACCGCACACGCACACACGCACGCACACACATACATTCACACATTCACAAAACACACATATACAGCCAATACAGATACAGTACAGATCAAGTCGGGCGGAGCGGTGGAAGCCAGCAGACTAATGGCAGTCAGTCTGTGGTTAGCGCTGCTTTAAATACGCAGGAGCTCGGTGTGTGAGAGGACATGATGCCAAGGCCTCTGTCTCCACCGGTGACATGTGTCAGACTCGCCTGCCACATGTCAGCAACAGTTTATGGAAACACTACAGATGGTTTTTTTGGTTTTTGAGTGCTGCTGTTTACTACGGAGAGCATCAGCTCCTCCACAACAGCAAACGTGAAGGTAATTATTACATAGTAAATATCATTGTGTCCACATTTGAATGAGAAGTTGTAAACTTCTTGTTCTGTTGGTGGTTTGTGTAGTGGTAGCACATGTGGATAAACTTGTCCTTTTAGGGGAGTAAATTGACTATGATGGCATAATGCGCCGTATTTCCATATTTCCTAACCATTAAGACAAATAGGATAAACAGTAAGACAATAAATTTCAGTGTTATTTGGCTCAGAAAAGAAAGTTAGCAGTCGTGTTTACGTGGACCTGCTTGAAACAAGCACAAGAGCTGCATACATAAAA
The DNA here is from genome assembly GCF_900963305.1 of Echeneis naucrates. Classification (NCBI taxonomy): domain Eukaryota; kingdom Metazoa; phylum Chordata; class Actinopteri; order Carangiformes; family Echeneidae; genus Echeneis; species Echeneis naucrates. The sequence continues at coordinate 11,535,494 of NC_042521.1, forward strand.
TATAAAAGGTCACACATACTGAAAATGCAGCTGTAAACAAGAAACAACTGCGACTGTAAGAGTCACCGCCTGCAGGTGGCAGGCTGGAGGTGTCATTGGTGTTATGGAAGCAGTGGAGAATTTCATAAACGTCTCTTCAGTGTAGGGAAGAAAAGGAAGGGGATAAAAGTTAAGCAACTGACATAAATGTGAAATATAACCACTCCTGAATACCTGGTGATCAACTTTAAAAACCACTGAACCACTGAATTTAAAGTATTAAAGTATTTCACTTTGAAATCCGTCTTTCTGTCGGGTGGTTCAAATTCCCCTTTTAGAATTTTTAGAAGGTGCATTCAAGTTGCGCAATTCCAAAAGAACAACAAAGATGAAGATGAAAAAGTCAGACTAGTTGGCTACTGAGGATAATCAGTCAAGACTGAGGAAAGAGATCAGATCTGTCCTGTCAGGTTCCACACTTACAAAGGAAGATGTCTGGAGTTTGTGAACGAGCACACTAGTTATATGAAGCCACACATTTTGTATTAAAGAGCCAGTTGTTATAAAGGTGCTAATGGCCTGGAAAGTAATCTGAAGCAGGATTAAGACTGAAATGGTTTTCTGAATCAACTGTTGTTTGTTTAAAAAGAATTCAGTTTGCAATGTGATTCTCTGTATGGGTGAGATTGTGGTATTTTTGTTGGTCTGTTTAATACACCAGGTACCAACTGCAAGCGTGACCATCGAAGGTGCGTCAGCCCTGAACAGAGTCCACTGGTCTTCAGGAGGGAAGGAAGTGGCCGTGGGTGACTCAGAGGGTCGAGTCTGGATCTACGACACTGGAGAGGTAAAGATAAATGAAGTAACATGTTAGAGTCACTCTAAAGCAGAAATATACTCCATGCCACTTTATTTTTGTGACACCCAGAAAGAGGAGCAGCGTGAGTGCTCGTTGGCTTCAGGCATTAAGGCAGAGGTTAAACTTTGAAGAATAATAACTGCGACAATTTAAATAATGTTGCACTCAAGCGTTTCTCTCATAAAATGTTAATGTTTAAGCAGCCGGCTCTGGTTGAAAACAAACAAAAAAAAAAAAAATCTGCTCAGCGCATTGTTGTTGGAATGCCTTTGAGGGCTCTGAAGCAAAGAGCTGGTGGTTCTCACAGACTCAGTTTTCAAACAATCAAGATTCAATTACACCGTAGGTGCCAAAAGCATGAGTGAACTACAGTGACCAAAATTTATTGCGCTGCTGCAATTTAGCTGTTGGACAGTCGACAGAGATTATAGTACAGCATGGTGCCGCTAAAGGATTAATTGGTAGTGATTTTAGCAAAACAAAGTGTGTTTGTGTGTGTGTGTGTGTGGGTGGGGGGGGGGGGACTGACTTTGAGTTTGAGCCTTTGAGTTTGTAGTGCTGTATGTTCACCCAGGATTTGTTCCATATGTAATCTTTTCTTTTTCCTCTCATCTTCCTTAAAAATGGCCTCCATGTTAGTTTGCCATCCCCAAGAAGTGGCCAGGCGCTCTGCCTGTGCTTGTTTGTTCTCTTATGTTTGGAGCTCTCTGGTCAGTGTCAGTACGTTAGCCTAGCTGCTTGGCTGATTGTAGTCACTTTATTTGTTGTGGTAAGTTTGAGCTGGGCTCTGTCTAATTGAGTTTCAGTTAGATCAACTAATCACTTAACAAGGACTAATCAATTCCTGCTAGATCAGCAGGAATTGATTTTGATCAGAAAGCAAAAGTCTTTCTGTGTGACAGAACTAACAGATCGGGGTCAGCGGTTGGATGCTTTTCCGTGAGACCTGCTTCATCTGGCGACAGAGTTTCTTAAAAATTCAAGCGGCCATTGAAATGCTACGGATGCTGGTGTCACTCAGGCAGCATATAGATGACGCTCTGGCAGAGCCTCCTGCTGTGGCCACCGCAGCTCTGTGGGGGGTTGAAGGGTTCAAAATGGCTGCCTCCCTCCTCTTGGTTCCTGTTTAATTACAGCCTGGCCATGCAGAGCGGTTGCAGACAGCTTGGGTGGCAGCCGTGGCTTCTGTCCCACTCACTCTGACTCCCACACTGCTCGACTCTGCTACACTTAGAGAGCAACAACATTCAGTTTGACAAGTCCTTTATTAGCCCTCTACTCTGCAATTGCCATGCAGGCAGCAAGCCTGTGGGTGACAATGAAGTCACTCTAATGTCATGACCATCAATTGTTGAGTCTCACATGTGGTTGTGGACATTGATCTAGCATTCAAGCTCCCCCCCCGCAAAAAAAAGCAATGCGTTAAAAGCAGCAGAACAAGTCCGGAGTTGAAGGCTGCTCAGACGCCGTGGAAACCTTGAAAGATTTTTTTTTTTTTTTTTTTTCTGTTACAAAATGATCTACCAGGAATGTGCCCTTGCATGTATTTGATTGGCCCACGCGGCGCACTGCCAGATGACAACATTTCATGTTGCGGCAGAAGTTGAGTCTGACTCAACTGGTTTGCAGGAAAACCCTGGAACCGCCGGATCTGGCATTCCTGCTGCACCACTGGAGTCTCATTCACATGCAGGCCTGCCCACCTACGCACATTGTGTTGGGCAGGTAAGAGAGACCTTCAAAGCACAATGTTGCAATTTGTCTCTCCAAAGTATGCAGCAAGCCGGTGTCACTATGTGTTTGACCAGCCGTGCAGTTTTCAAGTCCCACAAGTTGAAAGGCAAAGAGACAGAGGGGGTGTGTGTGTGTTTTTCAGTTGCTGTGTTTTTTTCCACATCATTGCATCTTGTCTTAAAATAGTGTTGAGTAAAAATAAGTGTTCCCGCCTCCTCATGACAAGCACTGACAGCAGGAGCTCAGGTGTGGCGCCAACAACATCAGACAGATGTGTCCACGCTTAATGCAACAATATCCCTGTGTTTCTGCGACGCCTCCTCCAGCTGTCGGTGGCTCACACTGACGACTGGGCACGCTTCGCCCGCACCCTGATGGAGATCCGTGCTAACCGGGCAGACGGCGAGGAGGAGGGGCCTATGGAGCTGGCTTCATAGAACAGGACCCCAAACCAAAGCAGAGCGAATCCGAGACCTGGTGTGCTTTAATCGGTGTCACTGTAGCATGATGCTTCTCACTCAGTTTTCTTTCTCCACCTTCATGTCGCAGTGTTATTCTATTTTTGCATTTGCTCTCCTGTAAATGCACCAACTGTCTGTTAATGGTAAAACTGTTGACTTCTACTCATTTGTCCACTCTCATTTATTCCTTTAATGAATTCAAGTGATTTGTTGCTTGCAAATTGTGAGCCTACAGTATATACAAAGTGGCAGCCTTATGGAGATATGTGTACTGTAATGATGCTTTGCACTACTGTAAAAACAAAGCAGGGTCCATAGACTAGTCATCGATGTTTACCAAATGTCACGTTCACTTTACGTTGTGCTTCTTTTCTCTGTGTCAGGCCTGCATGCGACACATTCTTTAAATATCCCAGCTGCGTACAGATGGAGTGAATATGGTGATGTTTTCACCCGTGGGGCTTTGTTTTGATGTTTCAGGGTGTCAGAAGCAGAATGACGTTTGATTTTTGACACATATGTCTTTCGTTCTGAACAGGAGCTGCAAATGTATATTCATTCATGGACAGTAACAGTTAACAAAAGGTATATTGTATCGCAGAGTGCTCGCTGTTAAACCTGCTATGTTTACCATTAAAGCATAGCTGATGAACAGATGTGTTGCTTTTTGCTCAATAATGAAAACTCCAGTTTACATTCACTTTACTAATATAAGTTTCTCTTTACTCTCAGGAGACATGTTGCTGCCATACGTACAGTAAGGCACAAATATCACACACCATCTGTAACTCCTACATTCTCTGTACTGTACAATTTTAAATACTCATGACACACTACAGCACTGCAGCTGGAGCCAGCTCTCTTTCGGATATGTACACATCTGCATACATTTAGACCTGAAACCAACGTGTACAGTCAGAGGGTCCAGATTCAAGTACTTTTTTATGTCTCGCTCTTGTAAATGCTCAAATGAGCAACTCAGGACCAAAACAGCCAAACAGCCATATAAGATATGAAAATATGTCACTAGATACCTCATATATACATGAGTGCCACACTTCTGATCAATAAGTCCTTCTTCAGCCAGCTATATTATCACAATGAATGTGCTTTTGATTATAAAGCAACAATAGGAAGACACCGGAAAGAGCTGCAGCTGTGTATAGTGTTTGATGCTGTTTTCCAAAGCAGTTAAGGTATATTTCAATGTCTGCCAGCCTTCTACTGCGTGTGTGCATAAACTGTGAAAAACAAAACCACAATGTAATGCAAGTCTATAATAACGTCAATCAGAGGTGGAACTAATCTGCACAAGTTTTAAGATAACCCATGGCGATATATATATATATATATATAAAACCTTAAATTACTTTAAACAATTACTTTTGTACCAAAAACATTCAAGCTTTTTCTTTAACGTCACCGACTCCCACCCTGACATGTGAATTAACTCAGGGGGTGTTTGTAGGGGCTGCTGCAGTCACCACTGTGTAGCGTGGGAGATGGAGTCCAAACTTGTTCTCGATGCCAGCGAACGTGGCCACGGCCAACCTGAAGCCTCCGATGTGGTCTGGGTTGGGCGCCGGCAGGCTGATCCGAGACTTGGGGGTGGGCTCCGAGCCAGCCGGCTTTCTGTGGTGTGGAGAGAGGCAGAAAGTCAGACGGAGGATGAAGCCAGAGGCAGAGTGAAGGAGGAGGAGAGACACGATGCAAAAAAAAGGTGGGATAAATGAGAAATCTGTTGAACAACATAAACTTGGTGCATAATGTTATTTTAACAAAAGGAGAATGTGAGTGTGCACAGACGGGAGTTTTACAATCAATATTTTTCAATCTTACATTAATATTATCATATTAAACATGGTTCGCCACAGAAATAAACTCTTGATAGAAAATCAAAGGTGGAACAATTAAATATTTCTCCCTTGAAACAGCTGAAGTAAATCCATGCCTGACATCACAGCGAGCTTTGTGAATCACTGCCAACACGTCACGGACAGCAAAGAAACAGATGAAGTCGCGCCAAACCGCACTGACTGTTCACTGGATCTGCAGTTGATTTGGTTTCACTGTGAGCCTTTGGGAGAAAGGCAGCTTCATATAAAAGTAATGAGCCATCCAGCCCATACATACGTGTGCAACATGGTCTCAGCTGTCCATTAAAAGAAGCATTTTCTTAGTCATTTTGAGAGGCTCACCGCCTGCATCCCCCACCGGACCTCTTTAGCTTCAGAGAACTAAAGAATTATTGAGAGAGAGTGATCTATCTGGAGGAGGGAAATTGTTTTTTGGGGTATTTTTTTCAGTCCCAGCAGTATGTGTTCGAGTTAAATGGGTGCTGTCTGCCCTGATCACATTGCACTGAAACCCTTGAGTGTGAGGAAAATTGTCACGTTCAGACCTGAGTGAGCGCCTCAGTCTGAAGACTTGTGCGCACGGAAATTATTTTTGGTCACATGGCTTTTTTTTTTATTTATTTTTTTGTTTTTCAGTGGATGGGGAACACACACCAAGAGCAGCTGCTGCACATTGAAATCAAGCCTACTGTTCAAGGGGAGGCAGTTCATCTTGATAATTGGATCAATTAGATGTAGTAAAAAAAAAAAAAAAAAGTACATTCTATTGTTTCACTGGGAGATTAGGGTTGGGTTTTTGACACAGTTTGATAAAAGCAGTTAGTAACACAGATTGAGACTTACTGTCCTCCAAAGTCAATATAGAACCAGCGCTGCAGGAGTTCATAGGTCACCAGAGTCACTCCAAACTGAGGTGAGGACCGAAACACTCGGGCTGCAGGAAGAGGTGGAAGTGAGTCTCAATAATCCATGTACACAAAATCAAGTTTGGTTTTTACCTTATTAAATGGAATTTAGAAATCTGCTTCTCTTCCCGCTGACAGTGTCCAGTGCGAAGTCTGTTTTGTTGATGTCCCACATTCAAATATTATTATTATGGAAATATGTTCAAAGAACACAGTCTTTGGGTGCTTTATGTGCTCAATTCTTACATCCCTTTCCAAAATATCTCCATGAAAACATCCATGAATGAAAGTGCTGATTAAATCATCACAGAAACAGGAGGTGAGACAAGAACTTTTTACTGCCCTTTTCCTTTCTTTGGTTTGCAAGTGGCCTCACAACCAGTACCATAGATCAACATGTACGCAGTCTACAAGGAGAAACCCAGGCCATAAAAAAGGCTGCAAAGCTGTCACTGCTGCTTGTAAAGTGTATTTTTGCAAGTGAAATTAATAACAGGAGGCGACTCACAAGAGCATATCTACATTTTTATCCAGTTTTATGAGTTTCCCTCATCTTGTTAATAGTGGCTGGACAAAAAAGCTTAGAGAGATTTTCGTAGGAAAATCAAACTTTAATTGTAAAAGGGTGGGGGTGGGAAAATTTTTTTATGTTATGTTTGAATTTGTGAATGTACCTCCAGCTCCTTTCCAGAAAGCTCGGGGCCCCTCTTCTCTGAGGATCTTCCAGAAGCAGTCCACCAGGCCACTGTAAGTGGTCTGACCAGCGCGTGCCGCCACCTGTAGCCTGGTCTTGATCACGTCTGCTGGGGTCACCAGAGAGGCGGCTGGCATGCCTGGACACAAAAATGTTTGACAGGTTTGATTGTGAAGAGAACACATATTTAAAATCAAACACAAACACATGATCGGTAGAAAGCAGTCATCAGCATTGGCTGAAATCTTGCATATTGCCGTAACTGTGTCTGATGGAGTGCTTTTGGCACCCTTTGTTCCCTCTTTTAAAACACATCTTGACCATCTTGCAGCAAGGCTGCTGCATACATTGAGTACTGGCCCCTACACAAGAAGGGGCCAGTTCCTATCACTTCACCATCAACCAATCCATACCACCAGCGAGGCCATTATTTAATCTCCACCTTTTTTCTCCCTTTCCTCTTTCTCCCACTTTCCTTACAGCCATTTGAAAGGGGCCAGACAATGGACAGTAATGACAGCAATGCACACTGTGCCCCGTGTACCACTGAAAGTGACTGGCTGACTGAAGGGAGTGACTGCAAAGTCCCCACTCCAGCCACTTCAGCCATGAATGGGCTCAATCATTGATGGCTCAGTCATTACCATCAACTGCCCTCTTGACAATTTAGTCTGACTTCTTGGTTTTTGTAGCAGCCAAACGAGCTATTCAGTAACCTAGATCAACTCAGCATTAGGTAGCGGACTAGCAACTGGTGAAGACTGACCACCTGCACTGACGAAAGGAGAGGGGAGATGAGAAAAGAGGAGAGATCTGAAATAGAGCTAATAAAGGGAGTGGGAGCCTGCAAATCAAGTATTAAAAACCTGAACCTCCTGAACAAAGGCAATTTGATATACAACTGTATTGCACATACCAATTATACACCACTTTGAAGTAGTATAGGATCGTTGTATTGATACTGTATGGTCAAATATAAATTACTTATGTATGACTATATGGCTGAAACTACTTCTTTTATGAAAAAAATTATGCTCTCATTGTAATCTATGCGAAAACAACACCCTCTATCCTTCTAGACAAACAGACAAAGATATTTTGAGTGCAGAAATAGCACAAAAAAGCAGATCAGGAGGACGATATTACAACATTTATCAACAACAGAGAAAAGCAGAGGCCCAAAGGGAATGCATAGAAGCCCAAAGCTGCTGTCACTTGATTAATCCATAGATCCACTATCTCACGTCTACATAGCCAGAGGCAAAAGTGCTAAAAATATTTGGCATGTCCTCATTATTATTCATTCTAAATTTCTCGACAAACCGGACAACAGGATACAAATTCTTTCCCACATGCATCTTAACATTGATGTCAGTTAGAGATGGTCAAACACAATGTTCTTCACAGAGGAGACTAATGCCTGGCTAAATAATGCTGTACAAACTGAGCGTGTAATTCAATTTCCTGTGCTGACTGTAAAACACTAATTGCCAGAATCCTGCAACCGCTGATAAATATATGTGAAAGAGGGATGATAAATGTGTCGACGTAACGAAAAAAATAAAGAAATCATGGGGCTCGTTTCAGCTCAGAGTCTTTGGGCCGTGGCTGCCAGCCTTGTGGTAAGAAACCAAGTAAAAATGGAGGAGGGAGGTTCGATTTATGATTTTTCCGTGTTGTACCGTGCCTCTGCGTAAAAAAGAGAGTGCTGCTGACACATCTCTGAGGGTTCAAAACAAATAGTAAGTCTTTTATGCAAATGCTCCAAAGCTTTTTAACTTGGCAGGATAATGCTGGGCTGTTATTAGTGTTTTTTTTTAGAATAACTCCAATATGAAAAGTCTGCTTTGAATGGATCATATTTCCAGGGAGATGATAAAGTTAAGTCATCAGTGGATGTTTTGGTCCTTCTGGTCTCTTAGCTCACGTCTCAAGCCAAACTAAAGCATATACAGGACTGCACTCATTCCTTCAGTGTGAACATGTGAAAAGTATGTCCAAGCATGTTTGTGCAACAGTCTGTGCTTTCTCCCATGCATCTGTATTTGCTTGTACAGTATTATTAGGATTGGAAAGCCTCCTTGCCAGCCTGGTTGGCAGGCATGTGAGGCGCTTCCCTGAGCAGAGCTCCAAAACCCCAGTCCCCAATCACTGAGCAGCGCTCTAATTAGGAGCTACCGCCATGGAGCCTGTGGTCAGAGGCTGCCTGGCTTCCAAACTCTGAGCTCTGCTACTGTTACTGCAGGCCTGTGATGATGTGATGAGAAAGCAAAGCGAGACCTGCGCGCACACTTTGTGCAAAACCGGAGTGCACAAAAGACTTTATCTCCTGAACTTCAAGGTCTCACATTGTGAGGCCAGCATTTCTGCTTCACTGTTGGAAGGTATTTTACTGTATTTGCCATCAATTACAAATTGTACTTATTCATTTATATTTCTATAAATGAATGGATTATAAAAATGCAGTCAATGCTCTCTTTTCCTTTATGTTCTCCAGGCTGCTGGTGAAAGGAAAGGGACTGCTATGCTGTCAGAAAATCAGAAAAAATACCCGATCTCTCTGACATGGTCAGAAATGGTCCTACACTGTGCGGGTCTACTGCCTCACCAGTGGACTGATTCCAGCATAAAATTTGATTGATACTTTCTACTTCTGCTACTAATGGTGAACATAGATGCTTTTGATTTGATTTTTTCAGGTTTTGTTTTGCCTGGAAGAGTTTAAAGGGTGGTTTGTTAAAAAGTACTTTACCTGCCAGAGCTCCAGCAAACAGCATTTTGGCCGGCCCTATCCTTCCATCTTCCTCAGTGAGGTAAGCCTTAGTGTGAGCATAGCAGGGGAAGTAGATTGCTGAGAAGGGGATATCCCGCAGAAAACAAGCTTTGGATCCCTGAAGAAAGAAGAGTTAGAGAGGAGAAAGATGTATTTTATGTTATAATACTGGGTTTGGGATTAAAATCTCAGAAAGACAAACAGAAAAGGGAGTAGAGGAAGAGACGCAGCACTCAGAGGACTCAGACCTTGAGTTCTGGCTTTGCGATCTGAAGATGAATAGTGTTTTTGTTTAGTTTTTTTCTTCTCAGCCACAATGTCAAACATCAACTGTCTGCTCACAAGGCTATCAACTGCTGTCACCACCAAAGAAACTACCTTAAAATAACTCGTTTTGGCAGTGATATATTGACCACAACATGCCAGATAAATCATGTCTATGCATAGGCAAACAATTTGTGTCCTAAGCAGCAGGTGATGCTCCAAAAGCGAAGCCGAGTAAGAAAAAAAAAAAAGGTGGGGGAAAGAGGAGTGGGAGGAGCAGAGAAAGACAGACTGGCTGACGAAGATGACTCGTTGTCTGCCACTGTAAACAACACTATATCATCAAGCCTATTGAGTTTCCTGATGCATGTCAAGCCTGTTGGCATACTGCCATCGACTTGATACAGCAACTACAGACAACAGAAGGCATTTAAATAGTTGGCCAAGGTCTCCCTGTTTTGGACAGGCTTCATTTAACTCCTATGGGATAATCCTTTGGTTCCTCTGCACACAGAGAGAAGAGAGAGGGAGAAAATTGGCAGATACCTCAGCTATCTCTTTCCCTCTCTTTCCTCTGGCACTTCTTGTCTACCTGTCCCTCTTGCTTGCTGCCTGGGGCCCGAGCGGCTGCTGAAAGCTGGGAGATTCTATCGATGCTGGACAGACAAGCAGCGTCACTGGGACGGGAACTGGAAGCCTTAATGGTGTTGGGTTGGTTAATGCACTTGCAGAGTGGCAGCTTAGTGAGAGCCATCTAAAGAGGCCTTTTACACCAAGATGAAATGCTATTCAGAATAGGCAAAATGCCTCGGATGTACTTCGGCACATAAGTCAACTTAAATGCCCCCATATATTTTGAGCATCATCTCGATCCACATTCTTACAATGACAGATTCTCCCCTGTAATCAATGGTGGCGCTAGTGTGTCAGCCAGCACCAACCGGTAGCTCCACCAGCGGAGGGTGAGCGTCAGGATAATTACCCTGACAAAGGCAGCTCTGTGCCTGGGTGCAGCCCCTCCGGAGCCAGCCCGTCTGGGGCTTGCAGGCTGAAGCTCGTCCCCTCCCCGCCTCCCCTTCACCACCACCAACACCGCTACTTCTTTCTCAATGCACTTTGTCTCCTCTCGTTGCATGGACCAGGAGGTGAATACCATTAAATGTCTGAGCGTGCACCCATTGACACACACTCTTTTGGTTAGTGTGGCATTCCCACAGACAGTAGTCACACACACTCCAACTTAGTCATAAATTGCTAGGAGTGAGCAGACAAACACACAAATATGGAACAGGTAGGCAGGTAGATGGAGACAAGAGCAGGCTCCATTTGTGTTTGCAGCCTTGTTAACATAACCAAAAGGTAGTCAAGAACTGTTTACTACTTAGTTCCATTGTCTTACATAAATAAAATGAGGGTGATTAATTCAGCCACAGGTATGAGATTGACATTTTCACAGTTGATTGTGTTTACAGTTGAAGCAGAATATCTCCTGCCAAGACCCATTAAGATTTATTTCTGTAATTTAATTAGGCATGCTTTGTTTCACCTTGAGGGCTAATGTCCTTTTCTTACCAGCGAGGCTGCTAATGTTAGCAACAGTCTACAGCTTTCCTACAGCTCTCATATAAATGGTACAATCAGAAGTGAACAAAACAACTATGTATATACTGTATATTGTAGCTGTGGACAGTACCTGTACATGCACCTGGCACAAACATTTAAAATTTATAGGAGAGGGTAGAATGAAAATACTAAACTAACATGACCAACACACTAACATTACAATATTTCTACATGTGCTGCTATTATTACACTGTATGCAATCTTTCAACCTTTACAATGCGTTGGTGCATAATATCAGAGAAACCAAATATGTCCAAAGAGGGCACTGTAATTTTCAGTCCCTGTGCCAATGAAAAATACCAATTACAGCAATTAAGTTTTAATACAGTTTCAAATAGAAGTTGTGACTTCCCCTATACTTGAACAGAGGATCACAGGGAATTATTGATTCAAATCATAACTGATGTGGGGTAAGGCAGTGCGTATAATTTTACAACAGTTAATAGAGAAATCACTTCTGATTTAGCCACAACACTTATGAGAAATAATCCATTGTTATGAAGTTGTTGGGCTGACAAAAACACAAAAGAATGAATACTTAACACCTGGCAATTATTTGCCAAATAATTTAATTTGAATGTATCATTCTGAGAGTGTACCTTCCATTTACAGATAGATGAGCCTTTCAATAAAAATTGGAAATACTCCTGAATACATTTACATCTCTCTCTTTCATGTCTTATTTCCTTTCACTGATATGGTACGATGGTCTAATTTTAACTGCTGACTAATTTAACTTCTACGTTGTCAAACAATGCCTGGCTGCCATGTTTGACAATGTTAAAATTGTTGCAATCCCTGCATCCTCCAACATCTTTTCTGTGATGAGGAAGAATGAGCTTCATGCTCATACATCAGATGAGACGGATGTAAAAGTGTGTTGACTTGGCATAAAACCAACAAGCCGCTGCTGTGTCAGAAAACTCAATTTAAAACCATCAGAGCATTCTATTTAACACCCAAATGTCTACCTGACCTTATTTGGTCAGGTTTTAATTAGCTTGCAATTAGAATAGTAAACACTGGGAATAATACACATGCAGGATTTCGACACCAATAGTGCAAGTTCAAGCTTGTGCATTGAAAGGCTATTATTTCTAATGGGGAGAGCAATAGGGCAAGTGCTCTCATGTGTGCAGCTATGGCTTTGTGAGCAATAGTAGCACGCTTTCCTACTAAAGTTCAGCTCAATTGATGTCTGTCCAGTGGGATACTGGAATTGTTGGGAGGCAACTGTAATGACAGCAACATTTTCATTAACATTTGGGCACTTTCTGCCTTTATAAACCAGTGATAGCAAAGACATGGCAGGAAATTATATGGTCCCCAGTTAGGGACATAAGGTCCCTGGTTTAGCGCCTTAATCCATTGGCCACCACAGCAACCAACAGTTATAATTTAACTGGGGAAAAAATGTACAAAAAGTACATTTGTGCATCTTTGAAATTCCAAAGTTATGCAACTCCTACTCTCTGATCCTAAAAAGACCTGAGCAAAAAATCTTAAGCGTGGTGAAAAATATATAAGAGCAGAAAAAGATATGTTCGTACTGTTCACATAGTATCCTGGTTAGCTGTTCAGTGGGACAACAGAACAAGCAGCATTAAGATGATGGAAACATTTTTTGAAATCAAATCCTGAAATCTATATTTCAAACCTGCAACACAGTTTAATTGTAATGTCTATTACATTTGCAGATTCTTGAAAAAAGCCAATGGATCACACAGACAGTGACTGTTAAAATACTATAAGATAATACAGTAAAGTAGATCGACACCAAATGAATTTGGGGTACTGAGCAGCACAAGAGCCTTTTGTATCCAGTTTGAATACAGGTGATGATCTTTATAAGCATCTGACCTCAACACCGTTTCCCACCTTGTAAAGTCCAAAAAAACCAAGGTCCCTGATGACAGACAGGGCACTGACCCTTGGCCCTGTGGTGATCTCGCCTGCCACCTGCAGACGAATCTTTACAATCTCAAGAGGGTTGGTGAAGATCACCTGGGAGCCACCAGCCTAAGAGAGCACAAAAAAAAAGAAAGTAAAGAGAGTAAACTTGAAATTAGGAGAAGTGACACAGTGATACACCGCTGCAAATTAACTAATTAACTAAAATGTATGCATTCCCTAAGACTGGTATGAGATTGAGTGTGCCACTCAAAAACCAACATGACACAAACACAAGGAATAAATGTTTCCATTATCTTGCTTGTGCGCTGTTGCAGCAAGAGATGAAACTTAACAATAGTGCTGCCTCAGCAATGAGCTCCAAAACAAACACGTGGAGAGGAGGAGCGTAGAGGAGGCTGATGGGAAATCCATCTGATTTCTGTCAGCTGTCAGCTGTTCGTCTTCATCACACAGATCCTGCGGGGATGCTCTGACATCTCTTTTTCTCCCTAACCTCACACTTTGCTGTATTCTGCAAACCAGTACTTTGTGGAGGAAGGGCAAGAAGACTGCAGCAAGTTCAGACTAGTTCCTCTGCCTTTTAGGTCAGCAGTGCTTTTAAATATAGGAGGTAGCTGCCGTGGTGGAGTTGCAGCAAAACAAACGGTTAGCTGTATGTAGTCAGAGAGGACGACAGGATTTCAAAAGTGAAAAGTTAAGACTGTTTTATTTGTAAAGTGGACTTTTGCTGACTCCATGTTATTCAGGCGTTGTGCTTTTCTCTGTCACTTTCACTCTCTGACTTCCTCTCAAATGATGTCCCATCCCTTGTATTGTCTCTTTGTCGCTGCAGTTGCCAATGGTTACTGTAGCTATATGCAGAAGGGCAGCACATCCCAATTAGATAGCAATCGGTTGCCATGGTGCCGTTTCTGTCTTAAATAGGCCTGGTCTGTTTGTTGTTGTTTCTGTCCTTTTCTCTCCCTCCTTCATTCGTTTCATTATGAATGATGGATTGTTCTAACTGCTTTTGCCTTACGGGAAGGCATCAAGCTCTAATCTGGAACATGGGCAGTTGTTTTCTTGCTAAAAGTGTTAAGTGTTTCCATATATTGCCTAAGAGGGGAGAGGGAGGGGGGAGAGACAGAGATCATAATCGTCTCATTTGAAGGTGTTTTCAGTTGTTGTTTTTTTTTCTTTCCAGACCCAAAGAGAGGCTGTGAATAGCAGGAGGGCCTCTGCTCCAAAGTTGCTACATCTCAAAGCTAACAATTTATGACTTGTTTTATCGAAATAACTTTCTTGATTACATGTTGGCTAATCGCAAGAGCATTAAGGGCAGTGTTGGCTACTTCAATTGGATTCTAATGAGACTGGAGATGGAAATGTTGTTTACTCAAGGAGAGTAAACAACAACACTGTTCAGTGAGATGAGCTGACAATTATGCCTGACAACATGAGATAAAAGGAGTGACAGTGCAGAGCTTTTTACCATCCCACATTCCTATCAAATAATTCTGGCAAACCTTTGAACATCAGGGACAGAGAGAGAGAGAGAGGTGATTAGAAATGGGGGAATCAGACAACTAAACAAAAAGAGCTAATGAAAGAGAGAGAAAGACGGTTAGACGGACACAGAGAGGGGGGTAGTCAAAACAAGAGAAGTGAGAGAAGGTCGAGGTTGACGCAGTAAGGTTGAGGGTTGTGATTATGGAGTGACAGTGTTGGCGGCTCTCCGATGATTCCAAGGTAATTACAAGGCAGGGTGATCCTTAGAAACCTGGGATGTCGGCACCTTATGCACGCACCGCAGCTCCCAGTTATGTGTGTGTGTGTGTGTTTGCATGTACTGCAAAAAGAGCTTAGTAAAGTTGGAGGACCCCCAACCCCCCCACAGAAGAGATTAGCGCCAGATATATACATTGTGCACTACCCATAAATAACACATTTTCACTTGGATTTCACAGCCTTCATGCTACATCCATGTATGTGTGTGTATTTCACTAACATTTTCATATTCACACTAGGCTTGAAAAAGAAGCCCATGCAAAGACTTAAACTAACCATGCAACTTATGATATATTTAATATGAAAATGAACAAAGTATCTCTGTATTTTAACTCAGACTCTTTCCATCATACCTCCTTTCAGCAATGACCCAGTAAGCATTTCTGTAACTTAAGTCTTGAAATGCAGGCCAGTAACTGTGAGATAAGCATCCAGCCAGCTAAGTCAAGGGAGCATGCCATTCCTACCAAAAAATCATTAGAAACTGGCAACCTGCACTGGAGCCTAATGGTCCTGAGCCACAGGTTTAGAGAGGGGGGAAAAGGAGGGAGCATGTGGAGGAGGTGAGGAGAGAAAAGGGTAGGTGAGAAGAGGAGCATATTTCAGAGGGCACAGAACACTAGGAGCAGGAAAAGGAAACCCACGACTGGAGAACTTAGGATTCTGAACAGCACATTAGGGGAGATAAATAAGTTGTGATGATATATACTTTGCCTTATACACAGAAACTTAACAAAACATTACTAATCCCATCCCATCTTTCTCTCTTTTACTTTATAGACTGCGGATCTGAGGCTGACACTGTGGTCTAAACCAACACTTTCACAGCTACCAAATGATATAAACAGATTTCATGTGCTGTGGCTGAAGCCTCACTAAAACAGGGTTCAGGAGGGTTCGACTTCTATGTGTGAGTGCGTCTGTGTGTGTGTGTGTGTGTGTGTGTGTGTGTGTGTGTGTGTGTGTGTGTGTATGTGTGCGCATGAGATAAAGTGGTGGGCAGAGTGCAGTGCCAGCACTAACACCGGGGCCTCAGCCAGGATGAAAGGAGCTGTCAGGACGGCTCACGGAGGAAAAGAGGAAAAATCCATCCATCCACACTTCTCTCCGCTACATTTATCCTCTCCCTTTGCCCCTGTTATGGTTCTGCCTCTGAATCCATATGGCTTGTATGAAAAAGAGGCAACTGCTACTTTTCACACCCAGTACAGTGGAGAACATGTATTTACTATATTACTATATGTTTGCTTTGCTAAATTTACTATACTGTTTTATTTCTGTCTTTCAAAAAACAAAATCACCATCCAAAATTTGAATTATAGCAAATGTACCATGTTAAAAAATGTCTTAAACGTATTCCCAGAATAATAAATAAGGTCAATTGAATGTGCCTGAGTGGCGCTAAACCCATAATGACTTGTGTATCCTGAAATACTTTGCTTTAGTGATCAGCATCAAAAGAGGGTTGAGTGAAAGACTTTCTTTCATTTGCTCCGCCTTAGAGGACTCATTGCATGTGTGTGTGTGTGTGTCTGCATGTGTGCATACATGGATTGTGGGTGGACTGCGACAGCTCAGTGATCAAAACCTATGATGGGAGGGGAACAGGTAACAGACTGAAGGGGTGTCTCAGGTAGCAGCTGCTGTCAATCTTCATCTTAGTGTGTGTGCGCATGTGTACGTTTGCGTGCATCTGTGTGCTCTTCTCTTACTAGTGTGAGATAGAGTATATATGTTTGCGCTTTCATGTGTAATTGCTACACATTCCATCAACATGCAGCTCCTGCTGGCCTCCAAACAGGTCAATGTCTGTCTGCTCAGCTGTCAGAGGGGTGGCGCTCAGAAAACAGGTAAACATAGTTAAGAGACGTATGCTGCCTTAGTCCTGTACACACTGTCTATGTAGTGCACAGCATCATTTCTGCACAGTGCACTTTGAAGAGCCACGGCAATGAAGAGGGAAAGAGAGGCTCTCCATGTTTGGATTTTCAAGGGAGAAAAATAAAGTCGGATACAAAAATATGTAAAGCTGGCTGTAAAATACTTGCAGAGTGGGATAAACATGCTGAATATACTGGAACATTTTCAAACTGTCAGAGAATTTAAAAGTGAATCTGAACATGGAAACTGAGAAGAAGAGGGGTCTCAGTGAAGAGGTGTGATTGAAAATCAAGAGGCTGGCTGATTAAGCCATTCACATCACAGTGGCTTATGTCATTGAGAATTTATATCTACAAGCACACACCACACTGACATATAAACTACTGTGTCTGATATCTGTTTTTAATTACATTTCTATATAATTCAATATATTCCAATCCCAGTTTCCATGTGAAAGCAATTCCAGCCATTTATTTTGGTGCCACTGTTTGCAGTCATGACATATGTTTGTGAACATCATGATATCATTTTTGATGTCTTTGAAAAATCTGGCTTTATTATTAGGAGGTTGCACATCAGTATTTGACTGGACTGGAGGTTGGTGTTAATTATAGCTCTGCTGTGTAAGTCAAACCTTTAAAAAGTGTAAAGTCTCTGGGACAACTGAAAATCTAAATGGCTTATTACCATTGTGGTCACTCCTTTGGAACGATCCACTTATAAGATTTTATTACAGGTTCTTGGATCGACGTTTAGATTTATGTGTCTTTTTAGGTCTTGCGTTAAAAAAGAAAAAAAAAATCCTGTTTCTAACATCTAATCGTGTTGGGTAAACTTAACTATTGCAATATTTTCCACAAATGGTTAACAAATGTTGGGAAAAAATGTATTCCCATACTTAGAAACTGTAGCATGCACAAAAATAAATAAAGAACACATTGCAGAAATACTGCATGAATTAGGTTTCGGATGAGTTTTATCATTATAATTGCTTTAAATGTTCTTTCTTATTATGTTCTCTCAGATTTGTGAAATGTTCCACTGGCACTAAAAAGTTAAAAACCACAATTAACCTTCTGGTTTTGACTGCATGACGGTATTTCATGATCAGATTTTGTTTCTGTGTTTTTCTTTGCATAGTTGGCCCTAGATGTGGATGAATGACACCATACAGATCTCAGCTAAGGTCTCATCACAAATTGCAAGAGCTGACTGAGACTTACACATCCGCCAGCCAGGATCTCAGCTGCCAAAGGGACTGTGCCATCTTTCTGTCTGGTTTTTCCTCGTACAAAGTCATTCACCTGGAGAAAGAAGTGCCAAAATTTCTTACAGAGCTAGCATTACGAAAGCTGGATCAGCATGGTGTGAATACAGAGGTAATCCACTTTATACAGTGTTTTCTGTAGAATATCTTGGTTGGATTGCACTGAAAGACAATTGATTTAATTCACAAGTGGAGATTATAGTCAAGGGATATGAAAAGGCATGAACCATTATACTTGTTATAATAACAACACAAATGATGCTGGGGTGAGTGTGTGCTTTAATGCTTTGGATGGTTTTCACAAAGATGTCAGATAGTCTGTCTGGATGTACATATGTGTATGTGATGAAAGCATTTTATGTGTTGTATCTTTATATATAAAATCCATTAAAAAGATAAAAACTATTTCTGGCTATGTGAACGTCAATGTGTCTAATGCAGTGACTTACTGTAAGCTTTATGGCTTTTTCGGGCGCCACACCCAGTAGCTGTGGTACCAGACCTATCATTAGGAAACGACAAGATGATTAGAAAAAAAAAAAAAATGCTGTGGTACCCCTCCTCACACACACGCACACACACATACATATACCACTTCCACACAGTCCACATGAACTGTGGCTTCCTGCTGCATGCATCCGACCTTGTGAGATCCCCCAGATGCTAACGAATCTATTGATGTGGAGTGTGGGGACATCAGAGTAGCAACAAGAGAAAGAGAGAGGAAGAAGGGGTAAGGAGAGGAGGAAGAAAGAGAAACTGCTTCCCAGAATAGGGAAAAAAGGGCAGAGTATAAAACAAACCAACCAAAAGTTTACGCAGACCTCAATTACAACCCAGAGCTGGATAAAAATAAACAAAATAATCACAACAGAGCACAATGAAACTTGGCCCCCTACCCAGCCCCTAGGCAAGACACAGGCACACACACAAACACACACATCATTTCCACAGACACACTTACAGTCCACAGTAGTTTGTGTGCAGCAAGGCCACACACGCATAATCATATACTCAATTTGGAACCCAGTGAAAAAAGCAGCCTGGACCTCATGAAATACAAACCAAAGTCATTTTTAAAATATTTTTTCCAACTGTTTACTTACTTTCTTCAATGCACAATATATGTATATACACACAAATGAACTTCAGAACGTGACATTTCTATCCCTATTAAAAAAAAAAAAAAAATCTGTGTAAATCAAACTTTGTTAATTGTGCAGTGCAATAATTTTGTGTAAATGATTCCAAGCCCCCATCGCCCCTTGCCTTTAGCAGATTCTTAGAAAAGTGAATGTTCTTTCAATTTATATTACATAATCTCAGTTTGGATGTCATGGTACCTGTCTATCTATCTGGAGCCAAACCCGTCTGTCTCTGTTATCTATGGAGACAATTCACTCTTGATGATCTTTGTGTTTCCCACAGAAATCCAAGCATTCAAGTTTCCTCCCAAGAACCCAGTGCTGTCAATCAAAATCATGGGATTTTGCTAAAGGCCCGCAGTTCCAGGGGACCATTTTTCAATCTTTCCCCAACAATACCCACGCAGACACACTAACCCCTGTGTCTGAAGACAGGGCAGGTAGTCATTAGGGATGTCATGCCCTGGTATGTGCGTACCTGCATGCCCAACTAGTTGTTGAATGTCCACGTATTCATCTCTACTTAGATCTACTTCTGCGCAGTATCTCTATATGTTTGTATGAGTGTGTAGGTCTACACGCACAACATCACCACATCGTGACACAGGCCTAAAGCTATGTGGCCTTGCGTGTGATGTTCATTGTCCTGCTATGAAAGTCCCCAGCCAGTCAGTAATCACTTCAAAGGAGACAGGTCAAAAGAGAGGTGAACTCATACCGCCCTCTAGTCTCCCATACACTTTTCTTCTCCTCTCATCTCCTCTTGCTTCTCTTGTCTTTTATTTTCCTTACTACTAACCTCTTCTTTTCTCTCATCCCATCTCCTTTCTTCAAAACCTGCATTGTGGGTTTGACTGCCACTGAGCTGTTCCTGAAAGGTCTGTGCACATTTATGTTAGCTTTGACTTAATAGCATGTACTGTATGTTACCAACATTGCTCTGTAACATGACCATTGCAACCACGATGAGGGAAATTTTTTAAGTGATTTTACATTTCAACAGTGAATGTGTCTTACAGACTGAAGCAATTATAAACAGCAGTAGCTTTTGCACAACTAATCCAATCCATCTAACACAGTATCGACAGGACATTTGTACATACTGACCCCGGTAAAGTCCAAAAAAACCCTCGTAGCGCACCACCTTTTGGAAGCAGTCAAAGCTGTTCTTGTACATGAGTTCTTCTACAAGGGAACCACTGCTCCTCTGGTTCTGCATGCGGGTCTTCACCAGATCGATAGGGTACACTGCTGTTGCACCCACAGCTACAGAGACCAAAACAAAGCTTTTTTTTTAAGACAGTGACCACATTTTATGAGGTTATTGTTCATTTCAACACACATATTTCACTTAAGAGGTTTGTGGTTGCCATAAAGACAATGCCACCATTGTCTTCTTGGGCCTTGTGCTCACATCTATAAGTTTTACAATAAAGACAACAACAGTAGAAAATGCAGAAAAAATTAGTGTTTAGAGCGGATACTATATACAGCCCCATTATAAAACCTTTACCGTCAAATTATGAAACCTTTAAAATTGGCAGCTTAAATACTTTATTGGGAATAGCCCAAACCAAGAGCAACTAGAAATGAAGATGAACTGGTTGGTTTTAGTAATTTGGTTGAATTGACCCATTAACAGGAAGAGGAAATATTGGAGGAGAAAGAGGAAGTCTCAGGGGTTAATTCTAAGAAAAACATTTTGAAAAGCGTTTTGAGTTTGGTGTCTTTAGCATGTCAGTCGGACACAAACAAAAAGAACAGACCCAAGGCGACAAACTTAATTAGAGAGGGACCGAGAAGGAGGAAGGTATAGAAGACCCGTACCTCCTTATTAAGCTGTCTGTCTTAGGATGGGAAGAGGAGGGAGGAATGAAGGAAGGGAGGAGGAAAATAAGAAAAACAGCAGGGAGTCTGGAGACAAACACAACGTCTAGGCACCACCCTTCACCCCCACCGTCATTCTCCCTCTTGTGATCACTCATACAGGTACAAAAGAATCCTCATGGGGAGGTTTTCCCATGACATACAGAGGATAGCGACAGAAGGATGGTAGAGGGTGGGAACAAGACAGGGGAAGAGTGACTGCACGAGAACAAGGAGAGCAAGTACTTTTCTATAAACAAGGAACTGACCATTGCCCTGGTACGCAATGGAAAGGGCAATAGAGGAACCATTGTCCTCTCTCTCTCACCCAGTTCTTATGAGCACAGTGGATGGTGGGGGGCAGGTAGGTAGGCAAGCAGGTAGGTGGATGGGTGGTGGGTTGAAGGTATGCAGGGAGCCAATAGGGCATGACTCTTACCCCCTGCCAATGAGCCAAGGGTGAACCTGTAGGCCGATTCTGCCACTTGGACCAGGATGGGGCGGGAGCCATCACTGCCAAACTGCTGCTCAAGGTGGAACAGAAAAATCAAAACTGTTAGAGAGACATGCTAGTAGACAAGCCACTATTTAAGTGATTTCACTGAAACCTTCCACATGTGCTTCAATATCAAATCTCATAACACAATGCATGCCACACATCTAATTCCACCACCCTGCAAGATAAATTACAGGCTATTAAATCAACAATTTATCACACAGTCCAGTGTTTGACAGCAAGTCCCAATTTCCTGATATACAGTATAATGAGAGTAAGTAAATGTTTTAAGTAAGTGGACAAACAAAAACATGTTAGAGTCACACGATGCAGAAATGTCTTAATATGTAGCGAGGACATTCAGTATTTAATTATGATGTACCTGTAGTTGGATATTAAGATAAAATCCAGGCTACAGTTAATGATTATTTTCTATTACTATCTCTGTAATTATTGTGTAAATAACTTTATGACAACTGATTGTCGATTAAATGCCAGAAAAGGATTAAATTTCCCATAATTCAAGGTGACGTTCTCACAAAGCTTCTCAAATTACAGATAAAAGAAACAAAGAAGCAGTCAATCATCTAATTTAAGAATATGTCACCAAACAATTTCACAAAAAAGTAAATATGATTTTTTTGGGGGGTTAGATTAATCAACAAATTGATTTTTATTACTAGAAAGAGTACTTACTGAAAACAACACATAGTTCTACACAAGTGTCCAGGTGCTGAACTAGGATAGAGGTTTAAAAAAAAAAAAAAGACCAAAACAAAACAAAAAAAAGCATTGTTGGATTTTTCCAGGTTTTAAGACAGAATACAAGATTAACAAAAAAAACTAATTAATGTCTCATACTATATCCCTGAATAATGTACATACCTTATATTTAAAAGGTGTAAAAATTTATATCTTTGGTCTACAGAAGTGTATTTATTTTTTCTAATTTCACATTTCTAATCACCAACATCAATTAGTTTGATTGTATACATTTAAGACACAAGTAAAGATAACACTCATATCTATTTCGAATTATAATGGGTTGATTTATTGCCCCTCTGCACCTGAAGCTTTGTCTATGAAAGACATATAAAAAGCTTGTATTATGTCGTGATATATTTTACAGTCTTGATTTTATAAATTTAACTGATTGATTATGACAGAAATGCCTGTATAAAAGAATCTACCTATCCTAATTTGGTAAGCCATTTGTCAAATAGATTTTTAATTAAAGTGATCTGAATGTGTTAACAGTCAGCATTAGTCACACAGTAACATTAGCCACACTCCCTCCTCCAACTGAGGTACCTGTTGCCTTGTCTGGTCTCCCCAGCTCTGGCCTCTCGACCCTGGGGAGAGGGGGGGTGGAGTGTGGTAAGTATGTATGTGTGTGCGTGAGGGGGATGGGAGTCTCTAAAACAGGTCCACCTGCCAGAGAGTAGCTCCCCACCCACCCCAATTCGACCTCAGAAGTTTCTTCCTGCCCAAATGTCCCCTTTAAAAAAAATTCAACTACCTCTCCCATCCTCCTCACCTTTATCTGCTTGAGGAATGATAACATTGGTAATACTAAGTGTCAGGATGTTTGAGGGAGAAAGAGTGAACAAGTGGAAAAGACAGTGAAAGGAGACAAGGTGAGCCAGTAGAAATGTGGAGAAAGAAGTGAGAGCAAGAGCAAAAGGGAGACAGATCAGAAAGGAAATAAAGAGAAAAAGTGAAAGATGAGGAGAGAGAACTCCTGCTCGCTGGCGGCCAGCCCCTGAGGCCAAACCACAAGGGCCTAAAGTGGCTCATTGTGGTGGGACTGGCGTCTGTATAGTGCTGGGCCCCTTTGCTTGCTCCCCTTTGGCCCCAGCCTGGTCCAATATGGCCTGGCCAAGCCTTGACTTTAGCAGTGGAACCCACCAGACAACAGTGCTCTAACTAAACAGCCAGAGAAAGAAAACACTCCTCTGCTCATCTATCGGGCTGTCATAAAATCCTTCCTCTTGTTAGCCACTCTAATGTCTTTTCATATCTATTATTTACAATTTGAAGCATGTTTGAGTTCATTGAGAATGGCTCTGCCTCAGTTTAATTTCTTTGATTTTTGAGTGGATGTTTTTTTAAAAGCATCAAGGTGGTGTAGTGGTGTTTTCTCTCAAGAAAATCCTAACCCAAATCTTTATCGAGACGTTTCTTGGACACTACTTCGGGTTAACCTTCATATGAACTTTTGAAAATGAGTAGAGCTGATGACCACAGGCTGACCAGCAATTTGGGGGCAAACTTTTAACATTATGCCTGACTAAAATTGTTTGAATCAGCCTTTCCTGAATTTCACTACTTTGTAACTCTAAGCCCATCAATGAATGAAAAATCCTAAATCAAAACTGGTGTTTCGGTTTTGGGGATTATTTACCAATGAAGGAGCTATCTCTGCCTTAATTATAAATCTTGGCTTTCAGCACAGTGACATTTAACCCCAGATATAGTGTCAAGGTGGGAAAGAGCTGTCAATGTGGAAGAGGAAACCAAACACATCAACAAGTCTTCATATTCTGTACCTGTCTCTGGACCTCTGCCAAGTTGTAGGGCAGGGCGCCTTCCTCCAGCGGAGCTATCTTCTCAATGTCCACTAAACCAACGCGACTGGTGAAGAGAGGCAATGAGGAGAGAGAGAGAGGTTTCAGGTAACTTTTAACTGTTGTACAAACTCTCAGAGGATTATAATATTTCATCTCTGCATCACACAGTTGTGGCCTTTGCAAGCACAATCTGTCAGTGTGAAGTAACTCAAACTTTAAAAGATACTGCCATTGTTCAATGTAAAAATATGGTGGAACCTGTGCTGTGGCATGATTGAGTTAGACAGCCAGTCTACATGAACCAATGACTCCCAATCTTTTATCCCTTCATCCAAGTTAACCATTAGATAGAAAAATGCTCCTTCTCTGAGTCTTTCCATTGCCAGTCTATGATAGTCTCAAATTTCCCAGGCTGGGGGAACAGGGAAGGCCAAACTCCTCTCCCCCAACTTCTCTGCTCTGAATATTGGGGCTATTATCTCTTGCATCTCCAATCAGTGGAGAGGGCTATTAAAGTATCCCATTGCCCAGAAATAATAATCAGGTGGTGTCTCATGCCAGGGTTAAAAATTATGAGTGCACTGGTTGAGCCGCAAGGCAGACGCAAAGGAAGTGGGGGAATGTTGGACATACACAGTTGTTTTGTGCCATGCATTAGAGGAACTGGAAATGACATTGTTTTAGAAGACTGAGAATTTGGGTTGGGTTTAGGCTGAAAGAGAATTCTCTGGCACTGATATACTCCTGTCTGATTATTATGATACATTGCAGTTACACTTCTACAGAAGGAAGAATGTGCTTATATTGCTGAGTTATGGACCTTGGGGCTTAAGGTGCAATGTGGGGTGGCAAGTGCGGGATAGACTTACTCTTTGACTAGCTGACTAAATATGAAGCCTTAGATGTCTCTACCTGACCCACATTACCAATTATTTCTGATTCTCTCATATTACCCACATTGACATTGGATTTAACACAGAAAAGCCAAAACTGTCACATTATGAAAATTGGGAAGTCAAAACGTTTTTTTTTTTTTGTTAAGCTTTTGTTGACAGAGTGTGTTTGTGTACGTATATAATTGTAATTTGTGGCTGTCTTACCCACGGGGCTCTGACAGGTCAGCCAGCTGAAAGAGGATGTCAACCTCCATGGGTGTCACCTGGCCAAACCTCTGAGCTGCCACAATGAACTCCTCTACGAAAAAAAAGGAGGTTTTCATTTAGTTTAGTTTAGTTGAGATTTAAACCAACAGAATATGCAGGTTAAAACCATTTTTCGATCAATAGACAGATACTATGCACAGGATCTATGTACATCATCCAGAGAACCAAGGAGCAGTATACATTCACTAGCTCCTTTTTCCAACTCCTTAACCACAGGTATCGACTGTTTTATCTTAAACTTACTCCACCCTTTTCCGGCCTAAAATTTGGAGGCACTAACAATGGTCACAACAGCTTCACAGCTGGCTGCAAACTGGTCCATCATATAACTGAGGTCATGGTCTGATGAGGCCAACAGAACTACATCATCAGCAGACAGCAAGGAATCTGTGACATCCTAAACTGGATACTCTCAACTACTTGGCTGTGTCTTGGGATTCTGTCCATGAAAATTACAAACAGAATAAGTGACAAGGAACAGCCCCGGTGGATCAAAAACTGAAAACATTCTTGACTTAATGCAAACACAATTGTAAATGGGCCAGATGACTTGGAGCAACAGCTTAGGCACCATATTTTGTGGTCACAGTATCGACACAACAGTAAATAGCGAGTACGCGGCTTCACAACCAGGAAAGCATCTACACTGCTCATCCTGAATCTAAGGCTGAGGGGATTGGACGATTAGATAATGTAAACTGGATTGCCGGGTTGTACTGAATGTTTCATTATCTTCTTGTTACTCTTTTTAGTTAGCTGTGACATGGAGAACCCAGTCATCATTTTAAATGTTGATAGTTCTATTGTATATCTTCTTCAAACGTCCCTGTATGACATGCTTGTGATTTGCAAGTAAGAAGTATAAAAATCCAAGAAAAAATCATCAATCAAATTAGATTTATTTGTATAGCGCCAAATCATAACAAAAAGACCCAACAATCCCGCAACAGATCAATAGAAAACAGAATAGAAAATATGGCCATGAAGAGTTATGGATTTCACAAGCTCTCTGATGCAGCTTCAGTGTGCCGTTACATGAAACCTGGTCTATTGTTGGTGAAATAAAGAACAGGTTGACTGTAGGCTGGCTTACAGTGGAGGAGTCAGCATTGTTTGACCTGCTTTATTCAAAGAGCAGCAGGCTGAAGTTGTGACAAAGTCGTCCTATACTGGAGCCATTCACCCCACTGTGGCTCAGCTTACCCCTAAGGCATGATCTCTCTCTCTCTCCCTCTCCATCTCTCTGTAACGCACACAGACACACATCCACACTCACAGACACATGCAGTTAATGTTCAAGGAATAGGATGAGAGTATACTTACACAAGACTAAATACACACACACACACACACAAACACATAGACAGAGTTCTGTCTGGAGAGATTGCAGATCACAATGCTGATAACCTGTCTACCTGTAGCCTGTAGCCACGACACACACATGCACATGCACTCACACAAACACACTACATAATGCACATTTTATATTTATTTGCCTCTTTGTAAAGTAATTGGATCATGTAATAAAAAGAGTTGCACCTAAACACCTAGTCCATGAAGGTTCCTGATAGTAGCAATAGCAATAACCGTTCTCCTCATGAAGGTTATAATGTTTTAGAGATGTTGAGTCAATGTGGTCATTTCTGCTGCAGTTCGTGTTATCCCTGACTTGTGTTTTGTTGCATGCTCTAACTACTTCTCTATATAATGTGATAGGATTCCGAAGCATCACAAACTATATCCTCACACAGCTGAATTGACTCTTACGTGGATTTCGTGCAGGGCCTCTGTATTAGATTGCGTTCAGTTTTCTTAGGTTATGATAAAGGGGTGATAAAGACGAATGTACAAATCAGTTTGGACATAGGTAGTTCCATTTGCAGACTGGCATTCAGAAATTTTGAAGCATTTAAAAATTGGAATATTACAGTGAAATTAAAATTAAAATTATCCTCTCATTTTTGTCAAGACAATTAGTGCTTTGTTGTTACAGAGCACAAACTAATGGAGGTCTCTTCAGTGTATAATAATAATTATACAGCAATTTTGTGATACAAAGTGCATTATACATGCATTAAAAAAAGTTATGAAAGTGAGGCAAACAATAACCATAGGGGTAAAATATAAAAGAGGTATTACAAAAAATAACTAAAACAAAAACAAAACAGAACTGTGTGTTGAGAAGTTGACAACATCAGCATGCTAATAAGCTGATGTCTGAGTATCATGAACCTTTAACCTGAATGCAAGATAAAACTACAACCGGTTAAACATGACTATAAGTATAAAAAACATGACTATGAATATAAAACTCAGTGTGAAAACCTTAAAACTATTGTTGAAGTTGCATCCAGATAATTTCACAAGGGTACTGGCTGACATGTCATCATGTCACGCCTGACCCGGTCAACATCCGTGTACACAATTTGTTAACACAAGCTACCATTAACCTAATTCTTAATATACCTTATTGAATCTGTTCAAAGTGACAAATTCCCACTGTAGCTTCAACATACGTTGTGTACACATTAAGTGCTGTATTGGTATCCTCAGAGCAAAACAGTGGCCTTGCTGCACATACGGAATCAATCAGGATTATTACGCATGTGTGCATGCTTGGCCGGGTTCATGTATTTGAATGCTTGTGTGTATGTGAGAAATGTGAGGGGGGTGCGTTGCAAAATACACATACACTTGATACATGATGGAGTGTGTACAGTATGTGTTTGTGGGCCAGTAGTACACAGAGCTGAGCACTTGCAGTCCCCAAGGAGGCCTTAATGACTCAGGGAGTGGAGGGTGGATGGGTGGTGGCTGCGGAGGTCTGGCTGGCTATGAGCCACCACGGGTCGAGCCAAGCTCACTCTTGGTGTACCCATGGTGGGAACAGCCTGGGGAGCACATGGACTTTTGGTCTGGGTCGGTTATGGTCCACACCCCTGATAAGGCTTCAGATAGCATCATAAGGCTACACTAGTGGCCCTGGGCCATGTGGAGAGAGATTAGAACGGTTTCTTAAAGACGACCAGAGCAGGAGAGAGAGTCAGAACGAGAGGGACAGGGAGAGCATACTAGGCTCCTTGCCAAAAACTGTGGGGAAGAATGAGAGATAGCAAGTGGAGCAAGCTAGTGCGAGATAGATAAAGATTTTAAGAAACAAAACAAAAGACAAAGAAGCACAATTAACACAGTGAATCATGTGGGAGCAATACATGACAAATAACCTAATTTCAGTTTATTGTAATTTTACATGTTTGTTCTGCATTACTTTGGATGATGAAGGGCTATAAGGACATAAGGTTCAATCTTTCTATCTGGTGTGATTACAAACAACAGCCTCAAAAATGGAAGCCTAATATTTTGTGGGCAAATCAAATGTTTCTCATTTTTGTTCTGCTGTTGAAGATTTACAAGTCTCACTATCAACAAAAAACATCCCATGACAAATGAAACGGTCCACAGATCTGCGCCAGGATATCTAATAGACAAGACAGCAACCATTAGGGATTTGGGTATGCAGTGCGTGTGCTGGGTCCAATCCAACATGACCATTTAAATGCCACTGGGAAGGAAGTAAACAAAAACAAGGTTCCACCCTCATTTCAACACACACACAGAAGTGAAAACATCATCTGAGACACACTGTCAATATTGCCTGTAGTCCAGGATTAGCTTGTGTAAAAGAGTTTGTCTGTGTATGCATATATTAGAGGTGTCAAAAATGAAGTGTTAATCCAGATTATTTCTTTTCATGATTAATTTGACTAAAATTTTAACCCAATCGCAATGCATATTGGGTAGTGCACTAAAGTGACGTCACTGTCCGAGGCGGCGGCCGAATGTACAGAGCAAAGCTAATCACTATTATGCAGGACTGTCCCTTGGAGAGTTACAATAAAAGATTCGGAAGTGACATGCACTTTTATTTCACATTTATTAATTAGTGTCCATACTTCATTATAATCGATACTCAGATTAGTTTTGTATGAGTATCGATATATCCATACCATAGAATCACTACCTCCGTCACTACTGGTCAGCTCATTCAGGAGCCCATCAAAAGCTGACACTTCTGGTTCACAAATATCTCACCACCCCAGGTAACAGCTCTCCCCTCCGATAAACAAGTAAACAAGTGAGTCTGTCTCAGCAGCAGGCTAAAAGATGAGTAAGAGGGCCGTATTAACGTGGATATTTTTTGTTTACAAAAGTAAGAAAGCAAACACACACACACACACACACACACACACACACACACACACACACACACGCTAGCTCAGATTTTGCTTTCTGAATGTGTCTCCTGATAGCTTATATCTTTCTCCACTGAATACATAAAGAAAGTATCATTACACATAGTTACATGCTTGCATATTCATAAATAGGAATCTGATTATTAATATAAATGTTGTTATGTTTCCTACCTTTGGTGACTTCCACATCTCTGCGGTGGCCAGCCAGGGTGCTATAGATTTTTCTCATCAGTTCCATGTTATTGAGCAGTGAGTTGAAACCGTTGAAGTAGGAGAAGCTGACCTGATGGGATGTGCTGCCTCCTGCGACCTGGGTGAGGAAGAGGAGGGAGAATGTTACAGGCAGTAGACTTGCAGGATGCATCCACATATCATGATTATGGAAGAAAATCTCAATGGAGGATGTCTTTATAAACACCAGTGGTTATTCAGCAAGATTTCTCTCAGTTTAAGTCCACAGGGAGTAGTAAACCTCTTTCAACCACAACTTTTTCCATCACAAGATGAACACTTTTGGAGTTTAATTAACTTTCTTTATGAGGTGGAGGAAGTGGTAAAAGAAGCGAAAATAGAAAAAAGGTAACGGAATTAAAAATAGATGCTGGGGCCTTTGAGGACATTCCATGCTGTCCACAAACTCCTTTATGAGAGCCAGGATCCCATCTTTATCAAACCAGACTCAGGAAAAGTAGTTCTAACTGAGATTTGTTTAGTAATGTGTTTTTCAAGCATGTTCCCTGAATGCCTGTTTTGGGTTGTTAAAACGAGAGTATCAGATGAGCCTTGGGGCTTTGCTGTTCTCCATTAAAAATTGAGAGCTTCCTTTCACTAGATGGCACTGTTTGCTTTACAGACACATGCAGGAAGATTGCTAGCAGCTTTCTGTGTTTGCAACATGGGAGGGAAGCTCTAGGTTGGGTGAAAGTACCCTAACAGAGAGACACTTTTGTATCTGTTTATATAGGAGCCTATAGACATGGATCTTCCCATGATATCCAACACAGAGTCTTTCATAGAAGGGGAGAGGAGAACAATGTTTGGGGGGAGAGAGTGTGGCGCTGATCATTTACCATGTTTGGTGACTGAATTAAAGGTTGCTCCTTCACTGTTTGTGTTCTGCCATAATACCACCATTTATGCCTTTGCACTGTTTATGAGATTTTCAATATATGTGTCTGAATGTGTGTGTGTTGTGTGAGTGTGCATGAGTGCAAGTTTACTAACAGCACACCAAAATTTCTGGTTGGTGAGGTAAACACAGTGGAGAAAATGACAGAGTCTCCAAGGTGTTTATGAAATAGGGCAAGACATGGACACAGACACAAGACGCACACACGTGCAACAAAAACACTAACACACAGAAGGAAAAGACAAGATTCAAAAAAGACAAACATCTCAGAGTTCAAAACAAATACAGTGCACATGCACAGCTGCTCACACACAAAAAAGACAAGCAAAGATGATGGACTGTAAAGCTCCAGTCCCCATCTATCTCTGTCTCTATCTTCCCCATTCAGCTGGCCTGCTTGGCTTTGACACTGCCAGCGAGGTTAGACTTAATGACATGTTGGGAGAGAGACAGAGACACGGGGGAGGCAAGTATAGAAAGAGGGGCAGTTGAGAGGGAGAGAGGGAGAAAAAAAAATGAAGGGAAGGTAGTGGTGAGAGACAGACGAGAGGAGACAGATGAGGTAAAGAAGAGGCAGACATGAGAGATATAGAGCTGGAGGGAAAGCCACAGTGTTCGGTTGTGGGAGTGTAAGAAAGAAGTGAGCAAAGCAAGACAAAAGACAAGAAAGAGGACAAAAGGGAACAAGAGAATAAGCGTAACTGCTGCCTTTTCCTCTTCACAGTTAGATTTAAGTTTTTAGATTCACACTGATTTTAACAAAAAAAAAAGAATTGCTTATAATGTATCTATGTATGTAGAGGTGCTCTTCACAATAAAAATGTTTTTTTGTGAACATCCTCGCGCATTTAATCATTCAATTCACATTTTTACACCACATCAGATCATGAGATGTGCATTCATTTGAATCGTGGCCAATAAAATTTGCAGCTACAATGCGATTGTATATGTATATAATTTCTGATTGTTACAGTATTACAATGTCTTATACAATACACTTTTGCTAAATTTCCTTGACAAAAATTATAAAATATCCCCATTCTGAGGTGTACAACTGTAGCCTAACTCACTATTTTTAACAAGTTAAAGTTTGACTCTGTGAACAGTACTATAACAAATGAGATGAGAACACCACAGGGCCAAACAAAAAACCCACCGCCACGAGGCATTCCTCCACAAAGGGCGTGAGCATGTGTGGCCGGATGGTGACCATGATGTCCCTGAAGTCCAAGGCTGAGATGGAGCCACTGTGGGCTTGGTCCCTCTGGATAAAAGCCTGTCTCGCATGTTCAAGCTGCATCTCCTGTGGAAGGGAGTGCACAGAAGAAAGACAGGGAGTCTGAGTGTTAGATCATACAGTAAATGCATATTATTGTACACATGTGTCAGTCACCTCTTCATGTCGCAATTATAAATTAAAATCCACATACACTCTCACACATAAGCACATATGCATAAAACACAGCGCTTGCTTTGATGGGCCCCCTGGTGCCGTGTCCTCCTTGAAGTTACAGCTGGCCAGAGCCTGGCTGGGCTTCAGCCTTTTCTCCTTTCCAAACAGCAGCTTGCCTACTGTGAGGTGTCACTTGGGCTTTTCACACCCTCCCCAAATCCCCATTAAACCCACTTGAGGGAGAAATATACAACAACATACACACACACACACACACACACAGACATGCACACACAGAAAAGACGACTAATCACCCAACTGCTCATTTTGTCTCTCTTCTTGCACACACATACACACAAAGGTCCTCTGGGACAATGGCAGGCTGTGGTGGGGACAGATCCCACAAGGCCTTTGAAATTAGCAGCCATTATCGGTACCTGCAACCACAAGTCTACGGAGGCTGTAAACAAACTGCCGCCACCAATGCTTTATCTATCTTAGAACAAGAAAATCAGTTACAGCAAACACCAAGGATATACTAATCCATAGAGTCACTGTGTAATAAAACCATAAGCATGAAGACAGTGAGCTAAGTCTGACTTGGCTGTTGACTCACCTGCAGTGACTTATGGTATTTAGTTCAAAAAAGAAATACCGTTAAAAAAAAAAAGAAAGAAAAGAAAAAAACGTCCACGCCAATAAATTGCAACATAACATAATCACGAAGGCCGGAATTGCCAACTCAAGCTTACTTACATACATATCGGTGTGGTAACTCAACTGAAACAGCTATGCAACCAAAGAGCCAAAGAGTTTTTGAGAGCTTTTTTGATTCTCTTATGACATTTCCAATGCACATGTAAAGTGACAACGCTATTGAATGCCTAAATCATTTTTCAGGAAGGAAATTTATAAAATAAAAAAAACAAAAGTTTCAGGTTAACTCAATATCTTTGCGTTTTGGATAGATGAGGCATTGCTTTGGGTTGGGAATGGGATTTACAAATTAATTGAGACATAATTTCTCTATTAAAGAAACACTGCACACACAATTATACATGCCATCATTTTCATTCAGATTATATTCAATGACAATATGTCAAAATTTTATATAAATGCAGAATCATGTCAGGGGAAATGTTTTAACTGATATTTCTTTTAAGAAACAACTGGCTAGTCATTTTTTTCAGTCCAAAATAAACGATTATCAATTTATCCAAGAAGAATGGACATTATTTTTCAAGCCACATGTTAAGGACAAAAAGTACTGTAAGGGGACTGATTAAATCCTTGAACATGCATGACATTATTCAATTGATTGATTCAGATGTTATTGTTATAAATGGAACTCAAAAAAGTGGTATTACCACAACACAAAACCCTATGAGACTATGACTTATTGTTGTGTTGAATTTGAGTGATATTTCACTGACAGCATAACTGATCGAACTCTAAATTCGCAGCGCCCAAGAGAAACGACTGGGGAAGAGTGACATTTACACAAAGATGAATGGAGACCGGAGGGGAGTAAGAATAGACATTGCAACAAAAGAGCCAGATTTGCGAAAACAGCAAATGTAGCAGCCATGTGTCAGTATCACCTATGAGCACAGCAGGAGTTCTGGAGAGTGTATGAGTGAGTGGAAGGCAAGGAAACGAAAAGAGATTGACACACGTAAACACTTCCAAAGTAAATAAGGTGAGATATTTTGGTGTCAGCATCCTGAGTGTCGTGACTCACTTCTCTGGTCGGTTGTGAGTAGGTCAAAACACTTTGGTGATAAATAAACTGGGTAGAGAAAAGGGAGGAGGGGAACTAAAATATCTAAAGCCAAAAAACAAAAGTAAAGTGAAGAAGTGATTTGTTTCGCATTCATGGCTGTGTGCATGTGCATAAATAAGGGTAAACATTTATCTATGTGTTTGTGTTCATCTACAAATGTATTAAAAAAAAATTATAAAATTAGATCCCATTTCTTTGGTCAAGTGAGAAGTCTGAGCCAAACACACGGATCAACAAAACAACTGTGGTCCAGGAGAAGGAGCAGTTTCTCCTCTCAGCCTCTTAAAACCTTAACTCGCTGCAACTGTACGAGTGTTTCAGAGACATGGTTTTCATTTGGGTGGAGAGTGATGGAGGCAGGAGACATAAAGCTGGGGGCTTAAGACAGCCAACAGGAGACCGCCGAGGCATGTGCAGTGACTTTAATTGTCCTTGGAAGAGAATAAAAACACATGACAAACCACCGCTGTTTGTTTTTAATGGCTGTGATTCTCTTAGTTCTCTCTTTAAAACTTAAACAACAGATATGAGTGGGGCAGGATTGTTTCTCTTTTCCCTCCAATCTCTGCTTCTCATCAGCACAGGGCAAAAGTTATTATAAGGAGAAGCATCAGCACAACTGCACATTTACATGTGTGCCACCGAGCCCTTTGCACAGAGATGTTAAGGGCTGTCCAATGATTCTTGGAAGAGTCAAATATATAATTGGGACTTTAAAAATCTGAGTAATGCCAACAATTCAATTTTTTTGAGTGCTTAGGAAAGAAGTGGGACATGTGCTGTCCCCTCCATGTAATTCAAGCCCTTTTCTTGCCAGCATTTATAATATGGGCTAAAATGTGCCACTTCTCTGGACATTGGTAATACCATTACCAGACACAACACCACACTGACAGTGTGAGCTGAGCCTTAGCCAGCTTCCACGCATGAGATGAGAAAAATGCACGTAATTGGTGAGAATCTCTGGCTTCCATCAAGACAGTAATTGGCCAGAGAGAGCCCTTGTGAGAAATATGCGGTGCAAACGTTTTCCCCGATAATCCCATCTTGTGAGCATCTGGCAGTGGCATGGCTACAATGGCAGAAAAAAAACAATAAACACATGCATGTATGGCAGGAAAAAGAGGAAATAAAGGACAGGAAAATTCCTGGGGGAAACACGGTGGCTGATAGGATATTAAAGAATCACAGAAAAATATTCATTTTTGCATGTTAACAACTCCTTGAGAACTTCTATAGCTGTGTTGCATTTCCCTTTAAGGTTGGCATTAAGGAATATTTAGTCTACTAGCAAAGTTATCATAGCATCACTCGTTAATACTGCAATCACAGAGTATGTAATAATTGCAAATGTTTAAATTTTGCTTCAGGAAAGGTTATTGTGTCTATCCTAATTACCCTGTCAGCAATCACTGGTGTCACAGATAATGCACAATAGGACTGATCTCCCAATACCTGAATTTCACTTGTATCTAAGTACTATAATTGCAGCAAGTAATGCCTTTTAACAGTGTTATTATTATGTCTTCATAATATGACTTACTTTACAAGAGCTACAGCAACATTAGGTCCCTCAAGTTGAAATATTTAGAATTTTCTTTTACAAATGTAAGTATATCAGGGAAGAGGCATCTAAAAAATGAATGCAGAACTATATTAACAACACTTAAAAAAAAAATTCTGTTGAACATTCCTCAGTCTTACCTACACAGAGAGGCACGCTATAACAATGTGAAATCCACTTTCTTCTGCCATTTATTAAGGAATGAATCAAAAGCTATGAGAAATGATCAAATACAGAGAGCAAAAGAAGGAAATGTGCATTTCATAGTTGAGCAATGAGTGTGGTTGGCTGCTAGCCTGTTGCTGTGAGGAGCTGGAAACCACTGAGTGACTGACTGGGAGAGAACTGGCCATGCTGTCAATGCAAAGTACAGCATTAACTGGCCACAACGCCAAACAGTTGTACTCATGTACACACGAGTATACACACTCAGGCAAACACGAGCACACACAAATACACAAACATTGACATAAACATAGTTGCACAAGTTTTCATGCCACTGCTCACTGCTGCTTTTTTGCTACAGTTAAGCAAAAAAGATAAACACATACACAGAACAGCACATATTCAAAGGCAGACAATACATGCTCAAAGACATGCACACACAAGGACACACGTCCTGTATACATATCTATATATATAGATATATATCCCAATATCCATGTGCTGCTGCCCACTGTGTGCAAGCCATCTGGTCTAAGTTAAGTGTAATATAAAAAGCTCATTCAAATACATGGTGAATGTGGATGCAAACTTGGCACAGCTCAGGCACACTCTCCCACCCCCTCTACCAGCTCTCCCTGCTTAGGCCTGATTTAAGTCTAGACATCACATTGGAAAATGGCTCAAACACCACAAATACACTAGGAATATTCCAGCTATACTATTTATGGAGGTAGTGTGTTTCTACCTGCTACAGAATCGGTGGAGTGGAATGATGCTTGGTGTACGTCAGCTAATGAAAAACAAATGCTGAAAATGTTCAAAATTAAGCTCATAACCTCAGTGTTTCATTAATGACTAATCTGGTCAATATGGAGAGCTGTGTTTGGGAGGAATAGAGATGTGCACTTTTGTGAGCACATTCATCTGGACAAGCTTAGATAAGTGACTGAGAATACAATAACATGACAGGTTTGTATGAGCCACCTATAAGCAGTATGTGAGGATAAGGCAATGTGTTGAGGCACAGTAAAGCTAGCTTAAATGGATTCATTGACGTTTCCTGATGCCAGTCAGACAGATCGCTTAAAAGGGCCAAAAGCAGAAAAACAGAGAGGAAAAACAAAGACGCAAGAAGTGCAATCTTGGGTCAGCAAAGTGGCAGAGGAAGAAATGGCATGTGAGGGACAGTGAGAGCAGGTGATCAACACAAAACTTACGAGGAGAAACTGGGTGAACTCCCCATAGCCAAGATGCTTGTCCCTCTGCATGCCAAAGTGTAGCCGTATAAACTCACATTCCCAGTTGAAGGGGATGTGCTGGTGGATGGTGGTCTGGCTGAAGACCTGCTTCACATCCTCTGCAGAGGAAACACACACAGAGATACACTCCTTTAAATATTCTGAAATCATAGCAAGATGCAACAACTATGCATAACCTAAATATTATCAACAAAAGGTACTTTAAGTAGCATTCATTTTCTGTCAATTTTTTACATATTCAATTATGTCATCATTGGTGCTATTGAGGAAGTAGCAGTTACTGTTATATTCAGTCTGACTGAAGCTTATTTCAATGGCATCATTATTGTATAGTTTAAACTGTAAAATCTGTAAAGCTGATCAAATGTTTTGTGTGTAATGTCAATCTCAATAAGCAAAGTGATGACAGCTGTCAAATAAATGTATAATAAATGCATTTGATGTATATAAAAGAGACATTTTGAACAAAAAAAGTGAAAGTAATGAGACAAAAGTGAAACTATGATTATTGGACTGTTTTGGTTTTAAAGTTTACACCCATCTTCAAAGGCTGGCTACTTTACTTAAAGCCTCCACTGCCATTAAAACAGCCCCATATTCTCAATGGCAATAACAAACAATTGTCAAATTCTTCTGCCTGCTTAAATTATTAATTTGCTCCAATCAACTCCTGTGAGTCAGGTCCTAACAAACTGCATGTGTTTCCTATCTTGTGGTTAACATTAGTAATTATTTGATTTTGAAAGAAAAAAATAAGTCTGATTATTTCTGTCAAAATGTCAACATCAATCTCCAGAACACAATTCCACTCTGATTGAGACTTAAGTTGTTCAACTCTAAATCAGTTTTGAATGACACATGGCAGAACTTGTTTGGGCTGTATAGGCTATGAATTCAGACGGAAAGGCTTTTCTTCTCACTTATGTTCCTCTGCCTGAAACCTCTAAGCCTCTACAGCCAGTGGAGTGGAGAGACACTGAACATGAGTCCTAAATTACAGCCTTACTAAAGAAACAAAAACAAACCAATAGAGTGACCTGTTTCTTATTACCAAACAAGCCGCGCTGAACAAGGGGAGAAAGGAGAGGAGGAAAGAAACAACTTTTTTATAAAGACAGACGGGAAAGAAAAAGAGAAGGAGAGAAGGGTGATATTTACTGCAGCTCAGCCTTACCTTTAGAGGGAAGACAGCTTGTGCATTGTTTTTTTACACTTTAATGAGGCAATAAATATACAGCCTTTAACTCTTTAAAAGAGCGGCTGCTCCAGAGCCTGCCATTTATATTATCAGCTTTTATAGACCTGTCAACACTCAGTTGTCTTTACCGGTTTTGTTTTATTATTATTATCATTATTATTATCATTATTATTATTATTATTATTATTATTATTATTATTATTGTCTTTCTGGCTGAGACAAAAGTGCATTTCATATGTCGTGTTACATTGCAATTTTTATGAATTCAAAATTCTACCAAATTATGCATTTATTTTTTAGTGCTAACAATTCTGAGCCTTGAATCGCCTGTACTTAACAGAAATTACACAGGTTATTATCAAATTAAAAGGGCTTTACAGAAACATTTTATTAAAAGAAATCAGAGCACAGGCATTTATTACATGGGAGAACAAATAGGCCTTTAATGCAACATAAGCCGCAGCCATTAATGTTTGTGTTTAATAGGTAATAAAGACTGGATTTCTTTATTTGCCATTGTGAAGTTCTTTAATCTTATGAAAGGCAAAGAGTAAACGAAAGCAAGAGAAAAAAAAGGGGTGAATTCTGTAATGTATCACAATAAGCAACTTTGACAAGTCTATAATCTCAGTCACAAGTTATTTGCTTTTGGTGAAATGGTAGCCCAATGCAAGTAGCAGACACTGCAGTCAGTGTTTGCGCATGGCATGATGTGTGTTATGTTTTTCCTGCAATTTTCCACTTGTATGTGAGGCTCATAACTCACTGGCATTGGGATATTCATTAACCTTTGGGAGACGTAGAAAAACAGCGGACCTTTTAATTGCCACCAAGACAACGTCACTCTAATTGATCCTTTTAAATATGAAAATTTACATATGTGCATATATAATCACCATCAATGATCTTGCACCCTGTCGACAGCAACAATTAAAATGAAATTCACTTACTCTTCCCTGTTTGCGAGCGGGATGTGTGCACCGCATTTCAAATCAAGCCTAATGTGCTAACGCTTCGCACACCTACAGAAGGCTGGCATTAGACTTGTTTAAATCAATTAGGCAAATGTGAAATAAGCAACGAGTACAAATGTCTTCCCTTTTCACCTCAGAGCTTCCAGGCATCAGAGTAATGGTGCCAATCAATGCTCATACGCATATACATGCACATAGAGCTACCCAACCCCTCCTCCATCTTCACCTCCCTCTTGTAGTTGCCACCAGCCCTCTCCACCTCCAAATCTCACCTTATCTTCTTTACAGATGAGGTACAGTATTTTTGTTTGTGGATGCAACCATAACAGAATAGATGGGGGAGGTCAAACCCCCACATAAATAAAAGATGACTTTGTATGCAAACGTCTTTAGTGATACACTAAAGAGGAAAAGTCACGTTGCTCCGGCTGTATTGGCTAAAAAAGTCTCTGCTAAATGTCAAACACAGAGGAACAAGTGCAGTGTTGAGACCTGAACTTCGATTCTGTGTTTACATAACACCATTGAAGTTACACTGCATCCTTATTCTAATTTCACCAGCACACATCAGTTGACATAATGACATGACATGAATTAATGACATAAGGACATGCTTATAACTGGAAACTGGATTTCCCAAATAACTCAAAAAGAAGACAAATGGTTAAAATATGGAGTAATTTGGATTTTTAAAAAGCGATTTGATAAATTCAAATGAATAAGCCTATACAAAAGGCTTAGAGAAGAACGAGAGACAATATATAATAAATACCGCAGCAGCAATATTTTAAGAATATCTTTATTTAACATTTGTATTTTTCAAAAATCTGTATATTTTTTGTAGTATCTTATAAAACAGATTACAGCACAATAGTTTAGTAAGACTGAGTATCTGTGCACTGTACCTGAATTGAGTATTATTTTTATCTAATCCTGTAAATTCAAGTTACTCACCAAACGTAGTCACTCCATTTCCCGCTTTATCAAACAGCAGGAAGGCGACCATGAAGAGGGAGTCCGGGGCACAAAGCACCGACTCAAAGGCGACAAACTCCTGAAAGGAAATCAACCTGCAAGAAGAGAGGCAGGCAGACAGACAGAGGGCAGGTAGTACTGTAAAAGTCTGTAAAATCACTTCATTAGTTTGGTATCTGTTGTTCACTGTTTCAATGATTCATCAGCTATAAATGTGAGAAACTGAGACCCCAATATTAACATATATTTCACCTTACTAACATAAATTAAATAAAATATTGAATAAACAAGTAAAGAATTAAACTAAAAACTAATAGACTAGTTTCAACCTATCAATCTGCACTACCAGCAATTCAGACTGCTTTTTAATTCACTCTGTTCTTCCATATGTAATGTCATAAACTCATTGAGTAAGACAGCAAGAAAGGAAACATTTTAAAAAGCTCAGTGTGTGTTCTCAGTCTGAGCTGGCAGCTGGTATAGAGAGGCCAACTTTACACCAGCAAGGAAAAAATTTATTAAATAGGAAGTTTTATATTATAGTGTGACATTTTTAAATAGGCAGACACACAAGCAGGAAGCTGGGAGCCAGTTGAGGAAATATAATTCATTTCAATTTAATTGTAATACAATATGAGGTGACTAAAAGGAAGTTAAGAGAAGGCAAGGTGGAAAAAAATGTGAAATTGTGACCTTGATTTGTGTGCACTAATAGAGTAATGTCTTCATGTTTTTCTAAATGTATCAGTGTTACATTGGTAAATATCTCACCTCCCCATAGTATAGTAATATGCCCACTAGCATCATCAACAACAACATCAAAAAAGACGTAAACAATGGTACTCTGTGAACCCACTGCAAGCTCCCTCAGGAGATTCCTGCTATGGGGAACTGGACCAGGCAGTCTAGTCTTTATTTACGTCCTGGTTCACAGTTGCACAGAAATCCATTATGAATTTCACAAATGGATCTGGTAATTACAGGAGGGGTCAGTGCTAATGAGCAGTCCCAGAGCATCCATCTATTAAACCCATTTCAATTTCCGAGGGGGGGGGGGCTTGCAAAGATTACATTTCCCTCGTTGCTTTAATTAATTATGTTTCTCATTAAATTTAGCGATATTTGTTTGGTAGTGGACTGTCTTTAGGTTGGATGTAGGTGCTTCTCTGAATCTCTTTGTGTTGTATGTACTTGAATGTAGGGCCTATGCTGTATAGATGAGACTGAGAAGAAAAGTGTTGTGCACTGCAAGTATTGGTTACCTAAATAATAACGAGAAAAGGGACCTCTTCTGAAAATTGTTGAGAGCCAGAGATACTTCATAAAGGTTGAAAAGCAATGTTTAGATTACTGGCTTTTGAATCTAGTCTGCAAGAATGTTATTTCTTCCTTCAAACATTCATGAGAGAAAAAAAATGTGAACACAAAAGCTGCTTTCAAACAAATTTAGAAATACATACTTGTATCATACAAGGCAAGAAAAGAAATGAGTACATTGGAGAGAAAACAACAGAGGAAGTAAGAGAAATATGGAAAAGGAATAAATGAGAGCATAAAGTTCTCCACAGTGGCAAATGAAATTAGCTGTCATTGTTTCAAAGGCAAGGCTAATTGTTTTATTAACTAAGCACGTAGTTCTAAAGAGCAGGGCCCTGCTGATGGCAAGCAGCTGGAAAGGTGCACAAAAGCATACAGCTGTGACTGGGGATCCACTGTTAAAAACAAAGCCAATACAATTGCTGCTTACGCTGCTGGAATGTTATCAAATGATCATTCCTTTCTGACAGATGCATAGTACACTCAGAAATCATACCTCACAGAGGTTATTAAAGGAGTCTCAGCAGGTACAGGCTGCAAAACAAAGACTTAGAACAGTATTTTCCCAGGAAGACCCGAGGTAAAAAAGGCTGATTTCTCTCTTTTTTTTTTTTTCTTTTTTTTTTGCATGCATCAATTTACATACACACTGGTCATCTTGTCTGTGTTTTCCCAGACGTGGATAATCAGCATATTAGTGTAACTGAGAGGGCTGTTGATCACTCAGGGATTGGACTACGGTTTAAACCAGGGAGTCCAGACAAGATCCAGGGGGCATCTCCATAACACACAAGAAACATTCCACATACTCATAAGCATTTACACACACAACTGTGTAGCCAGGGATGAAGCTTATGATGGTTGATTAGCAGCGCCATGACGGCTGCAAAATGATTACCACAAGACGGGGAAGTCATCCCTCTTGCAATGCAGACCCAACCCAACGAGACACTCAATAATCAAATAAACCTACAGTATCTCCCAACCATCAACTGCCATGGCATGTGTCCAGGGCTGCCCAATCCATGTACTATGCAGTCTAAGATGAACTTCAGAGACAGGGCTAATGTGATACTGTAGCATGTCACCTCCTCACCGTACTGCGTACTTACTTTACTCTGAAGGACTTTTTTGAATATTTAAACAGGTCCAGACATATCTGTGACATGTATCCGACAGGTGATCTAACAAACAAGACATTAATAAAGAGTATGTGCTATAGATGACAGCTGAATGATGCTTCTGTTATGATGCCAATACAATGCGCTTTAAAGCATAAAAACTCAACCCTATATTCCATATATTTTTGTTTGTTTTAATATTATCCTCACCACCTAGCTTTTATCTGTCTCTTCGAAGTAGGCATCTGAATGCTCTCCTTTGAACTGAAAACCAGGCTTGGAAACATTGTTCATGAGTAAAATAAATGCATGGTGTTGGCTTGGCTTGGCTGATAGAAAGACAGCTCTCCTTGCTTGATGGCAGTGGAAGAGAAGGGCATGTGGGGGCTTCAATAATCCCCTGTCCCTCGCATCTTTGCATTGTTACTGACAGCCTTCCCCCAATGTAGAGCATGCTTGCACACAGAAATGCCCACACATACACACTCACACACACCCAGGTGAGTGTTAGCTGCCAGGATCTGTTCAGTTTGTAAGAGTGGACACCCACCAGTCCAAGTCCAGAATGCCCACAGCAGCTGGCAGACTACTATTTTCCCAGCACGCTCCCTTAACAAAGTTTGTTTTTGTTGGCTTTTTTTGTTTGTTTGTTTTTTTTTTTACCTAAAAAAGTCTATGGGGAGAGTGATTTTTGTTCACACTTGAACAGATGCTTCTATCAAAATATCAGAAGGAAGAAGGAACAGAGAAGCAGAGAGGTAGGGAGTCTGAAGTCCAAAATGAAATGGAGGGAAATAGGTGTACATTATTGTATGTGAGAGTCTACAGAAAAGTGATGAACGGAGAGGAAACATGAGGAAAGTCGAAAGTGAAAACAAACCGGAATAAATAAGTAGAGAGAGTAGAGTAGAGAGAGTAGAGAAAATCTGTAAATCATGTTGTGTCTACACATTAAGTGTTTGATTCCTGTAAACTGAAACATTTCAAAAGTTCTGCGTATATTTCTCTCTATATCTATACATCTATTTATATGTCAATCTATCTCTGTCTGTTTCTCTGTCTCACTGGGAGCAGCTAGAATAAGAGAGAGAAAAGTGATTTCCACATAACAGATTGTTACGACTGTCACTATATCCCCTGATTTACACAGTCGCAGAGAGGGAGGTAGACAAATGCATTTTTCACTGTTTACACCCTGGCATCGAAGTAAAAATTCTCCCACAGATACACCCCAACAAAAAAGTAAGTGAGCATGCTGCCTCCCATCCGACCCCCCACAAAATCTATTACTCCTGACTCATCTTCTTGAAATGGAGTCCTACCTGGAAAAAACAGCAGCTGGCGCACAAGCTTTAAATATACTTTGCACGTATACCAACCAAAACTTATTGTTTTGAAATGTATTTGCATCAAATACAGCCGCTAAAGTGGTTTGTTTTGTCTTGCTCCCTGTTCCTTTCATAAGGTTTGCGCGGCTGAGCGCTTGAAAAACAATGCATTTGTGTTTTCAACTAGCACAGACAGGACTGATGCTGCTGCATCTCCCCTTTCTACATCTATTTGCTTTGTGTTCATGAAATGCTGATCTGCAAGATAATCATCTACACTCTTCGCCTCGTCAAATC
This sequence comes from Echeneis naucrates, assembly GCF_900963305.1. Taxonomy (NCBI): domain Eukaryota; kingdom Metazoa; phylum Chordata; class Actinopteri; order Carangiformes; family Echeneidae; genus Echeneis; species Echeneis naucrates. The sequence goes on from NC_042521.1 coordinate 11,579,467, forward strand.
ATTTATCTGTCAAAGTTCAGGAGGAAAATAACACACCACACCATATAAGAATCATAAGGTCTTTATGTCAACTGTAAGAAAAAAAAGGAATAACATCTGAACAATACTTGGGAGAACGGAGATTAAATAAAAAAAACTTTTTTTTCCTGTTTTGCCTCTGTATCATTTCCATTCCCCTTCACAAAACCACAATGAGGTTTAGATACAAAGCCAGAGCCATGGGTTCCTGATAGATTTACCCTGATGCCACGGCCACCATTTATCCTGCTCCAAAGCTACACAATGCGACGGGGTGCTCCTGAATAGCTCGGGCAATTACAGTGCACTTGTGTGTTCTTTAAATGTGTGCTTGTGTGTGTGTGTGTGTGTGTACCTTTCTCTCCCTTTTTCCATATCCAAAACCCCCACTACTCCATCTCATCGTCCTCTGAGTGTGCAGGGACAGACACACTCTTACTCACACACACCTTAAAGTAGATGTAATAACATAAAACTACGCAGCCATGCGCACTTTGCTCTTTGTAGAAGCCCAGGTGGTTACCATGACAATATAGGTTTTTTTTGGGTTTGTTTTTTTTTTTTTTTTTTTTTTTATCTTTTTTGACTTACCCAAACATTTTATCACCCATCATTATGTATCATTAAATACATACATATTAATGTAAAAAAACAGGAGGGATGGGAATAGGGGGAGGAGTAAGTGTGAAATTGGGGGTGTATCTACAAAGAAGGAAACACCTGAAAGGGGCCTTTGGTGGTTTGATGTCTCTTTGCTATATAATTCAAGTAAGAACATCCCCTCTGTGCATTTTTTACTCCAAAGGATTCACTCATATATTTGTTTATAAAATGCAAAACAACACTAGAAAGGTAGTTACACATGATCAAAAAGGATACATAATGGATATTCTGATAGCTTTTATAAAAGTCTATTATAAGTTCAGTTAATATTTGGCTTGTTATTAATGAGAAAGGATGAATTTGCAGCATACAGAAAGGGTTACCATAGAAATTTCACAGTGAGTTTATCAGATATTATCCTTTATAATATCCTTTATAATATCCTTTATATCCTTTATTATAAAGGGTTTAACTGATTTCAATTCTAATCAAACAAAAGCTCAGTTGATTTTTGCTCTGTACTGCCATTGTAACAACTTACAATGTTAGAATTCCATAAGTGTACCATCCAATACCTACATAATTTAAAGTGTATGAGCACCTCAATTTATGTGGAAAAAAATTATCACATTGCCTTATATTTAAGTGAAAATTAGACCGCCTACCCATCTTTCTTCTGGTCCACCACTCCAGCAAGCAGCTTTGTGGCCTCATCTGACAGCCGGATGTCAGTGTGGGCATGGAGGAAACGGCTCACAAAATCCTGCGCTGACATGAAGTGCTCATCATTCTTCTTAACACTGGCATACTGTAAAGAGAAAAACAGATACAGACAAAGGGAACTGATGCTGTGCTTTAGAATTTGATAAAAAAGAAACAAACATAAATCGAACAATGACTGAAAAGCTGCTTTGATAAGAGGTAAACACAAAAGAGAACACAAAGATATATGGGTAAAATCCCACCTTTTCAAAAATGGCTTTCAACTCAGTAGGGTCGGCCCTCCTAGGCAGAACACCCTGCAAAACAATAAATGAAGATTTTGTGAATACAACTTTCATCCATGGTGAGTGAATACAATGGCCCACTATGTATCAATACTACACTTATGTTGCCATCCTGGTGTGCCTTGGTTCATTGTTTGAGCAACACTGTAGAAGTAGCATTTGTGGTTCCCAACCTTTTTTGGCTTGTGGTCTGAAAAACAAATCATTGTCTGTTTCTGACCCTTTTGTACAGTTTGTAGAGACAGACAGTTAAGTTTAATTTTAACATTTTATTGTAGGACTTACAATTATTATTATGTGATCCAAAAGCAAAACACAAAGATAGGATTTCTTATTGAAGGTGCACTTACTATCCTTTTGCAAAGTTTTCAACTGCATTCCTTTGTAAATGTCAATAAGTTTCAGTCAAGTCTCATCACAATCTAGTATATCAGTTGAATGTTTAATTCACACATCCCTCCCCCAAAGATTTTTTAGGGACCCGAACAGGAGATAAGAACTGATCTGTTCTTCGCATTAAAAGTTAATTTGAGTTTGACAGGGAACATGCTATCCATTCGTTGCAAACAGACAATGGCAACAATGTTAATTCGTCCTTTACAGCCTGTAGAAACTTTGGCTCCTGCAGGTAGTTGTGGCAGGATTGTGCGACATGTAGCATGATGCTAACCAAGGTTACATGTGAGCACGACCGGTTTGTTTAAAGACATAACCTGGTAAGGTGGAGGAGATGGGGCCTGAAGGAGCAAGGTGGATAAAAAAATAGAGTACCATTAGCACGACAAATTTGAAAGGGCAGCTCAGTAACTTTCACTTATGTAGTGTTAGCCTAATGTATATTAACTAGCTAAACGGCTACAGTAAAGCCTCAATGTCATTGCCGTATGACCAGTGTTAACCTCTAGCACATCCCCTTAATAGGCTAAACGGCGCCTAGCAAGCTGTCCCCGGGAAGACCGTCTCCCGGGGCGGGGGTGGGGGGGTCGGTCAGAGGAGACATCACCGACAGGAAGCCCGGTTTGCAAGCACAGGAGACAGCGATGTGGGAAGAGCTCGTCAGCTGCTTACCTTTGCTGCCATGCTAAGCGAGCTCCCAGTCAAACAGTCCCGTTCACTTCCTCCTGCGTGACGACGTTCCCATGGAGATCACGCGCCGGTGCAGTAAGAGGAGGATGAAAGAGGATCAGCGATGCACGTGGTGCAGGGCACGAGAGGTCAGCTGGTCAGTGGCTTGGCTCGTGCATGTCACATTCATTCAGTGATCCATCAATGTGGCTGACTCTCTCTCCGTGTGTGTGTGTGTGTGTGAAAAGGAGAGAGAATCTATGTGTGTGCGAGAGAGACGTGTGTGTGTGTGTGTGTGTGTGTGTCGGAACACTACGTTGTCTATGTTTTTGTTCCATAAAAATCTCATATAATTTATCAGGCCAAATGAATGCAATAGACTCTCTGTTATGGATTATTGATACACTGATCATCCAGTTAAATACAAAATCGAGTATAAGCTAAACGCATGGACAGACACACACACACACTGCGCACGCACATCGGTATATGCAGGTTTTTGATTTATAATAATAATATGCTTTAAATATATAATGTTTTCATAAACAGCTATTGGTGATCACAACTGAATAACATTCATTGTTGCTAATATTATTATACACAACAGTCTATATGTTATTGGATGTATTATAATAAACCAACAGTAGCTCCTGTCCTGTTAGTGTAAAATGATATTCATCCACCATCAGCTTCAAAGTATTTAAAAGTTCTCACTGCAACACTGACTCTGAGCATTAGCGTACAAATATACTTGTTGTTGTATGGGTTTATTCTTCGACACATCAAGTCTTTCCTGTACTAAGGAACAGAGGTCTGTAAACGTCAGTAGTCGTCTTAGTTCCTTCCTCACAGCTCTTCTTTCCTCACAGTAAATGGTTCCCATACTTTATTTCAAGCTTTTGCAGCCCATCTGTGCTTTGTGCCGGGAGGGAAAAAGGTGCAGAGAGAATTTCATGACTACAAAAGCAAAGGTTAACATTACTCACAGCATAAAAACAATTTAAAAGGGAGCAAAAGGGCTCTAATGGCCCGACAGTCTTCAAAGAAAATGTATTTTGCGCTCAGAATAATTCATAGCTTTTTGCTGGTGGCTTTTCAGCTTCCTGGAGACCCAGCATGAACCACTGTATTTTTCCCAGCAGGCTCTCTGCTCCTCACAAAATAGCCTTCACCAGGGCATACCTTGCATCCCCTCCAAATATTGACAGCACTGAGTCCATCGCTTATTGGAAAAATGGCTGTAAGTAATGTTTTATCAGCAGATGCAATCTCCACACCTGTATTTTCTCCTGTCATATGACAATATTTGACAAGATTAATGATTCGATCCCATGACATTTTATTTCCCATCACTGTCAATCTGCCAGCAAACAACTCTTACTTGTGGCATTTAGTGTAGGAAGCATGTAGCAGCATTTGGTTTACTCTTGTATTATTCATAAAGCACAAAATTTACTTGAGGCGTATAAACTACAGTGTCTCGAGGCTCTGACATGAAACTCTTGACTGTTTACATGGGAAAAGCTTTAAAACTTACACGCTCTGAAATGATTTTCTTTGTCATGTCCACAACAGCACTTTGGTCTCTATTTTTAGCGATCAAACTAACAATGATTCTGTCAACTGCCACAGAGTAAGTGGGTAATAAAGATAAACTTTGTGACCTCTGAACTTCCATGGCTTTAGGGTCTCCTGCCCACATCCCCAAGGACCCACGTGCCCTGACAGCTTGAGCGATGAGTGGCGGAGGGCTGTCTCAATCTGCCTCCTCCTATTTTTAACTCACACTAAACACAGAGCTTCCTAAATAGGCCCAAGTTCTAAACAAATGATTAATAGAGCGTTTAGGGCCTCCCTACTGACCAGTGTGTCCCTATTAACAGCCAATAATGGAGGCCCTCTGGGGTCAAAAGGTTTAAAGACTTTCTAATAAAAGTAACACAGACATGGGGATGTGTTTTGGAGGAGAAAAAGTTGTGTCTCAGTTTGAAATGCTGACAAGTTAATAATCCCTTTGCAAATGGCCTTACCACAGTAAAATGGCCAGTTTGTTCTTACTTTTATTGCTATTATCTGTCAGTCACTCACATCTCTGTCTTTTTTCCTGCCTCTTCTTAAGTGGACTGAAAGAGCTAAAACAGATTTACAGTAATGTTCTCGCTGGGCCTTTATTCTTATTCCCCCTATTTCTTTTCTTTTTCAGTTTGAATGTGAATTCTTATTGTATTTTTGGGCAGGAAATGCCTAATGGATTCCCAAAGACGTATTCATAACATGGTAATGAGATTCAAATTTGAAAGACTTTTTTGACCTGAAAAAAGAGGCCACTTGTGGCAATGGCTTTGTCCTGTTTTCGACTACTTAGGAACACCAGCTCTTTCACACTTCTTCTTTTTTCTTTTTTTTTGAATTGTGTGCAATGGAGGCAAAAAGTCAAGAAGACTCAACTGTAGAACTAACTGTAACTGACTGAAGAATTAATTGATCCATCACTCACTGCTAAAACAGGCTTTCCTATGGATTGATGGAAAGCATGGGTCAATTGCAAGATCATGCAAAAATGTAGTGTTTTTTCAGTTTAAATCAAAAAAGCCTTCCTTTAAGTAAATCTCCTTTATAGTTTACATTTATATTGGTGCCAAAATAATATAAAGATAATATACAAAAACTTCCCTCCTTTCCCTCACTTACCCAACAACCTCTCCATGTAATCCCAAAAATGGATGATGAAATGTTCAAATATCTCAGATTTTTATAAGCATACCTGAAATAAATAATATTGCTCTTGAATAATCCAGACATCTTCCACTAGCATATATTTAAATAAATTGGAGTCATCAAGTGGTCAAGCATCCAAGAATTATTGAAAAAATTTTACAAAGCAAAAATATTCACAAGGAGAACATTCCCAAGTGCAGAAAAATTCCTTCAATTCAAGCTATGTGAAGATTATGTGATATTGTTTCCTTTGCCCATATATTGATATTGCTAAATGAGCAAGATCTTCAGTCCATGTCTATACAACAGTCAAAGCAATCTGTGGCTTGATATTTCATAATATTAAGGGAGGAACAGTCAGTTGAATACCACAGGGAATTCCAGCAACTGACATCTGAGCCTGAGGCTGAAGACAGAGGAAGACCAAGTTGGCTGGAATATTTTTACTTTAGAACCGGAAATGTAATGAAATCCTTTTTTTTTTGTTAGTTTTTTATTTTTTTTGTCTGAGTTATTAATTCCCAGATGTACCAATTTATTTTAAATATATGGACGAGAACATGCATTATTTATTAATTTGTTTCAATTCTGCAATATTATAAAAAAAAGTAAATATATTCTATGTTGTTTTATGTTTTTGTTTTTTTGATCGCAAAAACATATTTCATGTGCCCGATTGGCTGACCCTGATGAAATCTGAATCATAATTTTTCCCACAATGCCTTTCTTGTTGTTAATATTCAACTGATCTCCTTTCTTAGAACTTTAATGTGTGAGAAGTTAGATTTCTTTCTCAAAGACACATCACCATGACTGATGGATGTTGTGGCTACAAAGCTGCAACCACTTGATTATAGCCATTTTAATTTTCCACTTATTAACTATGTTTCATGTGAGAAATGAGATGGATGCCACAGTCGTTTCACTTGTGCTCAGTTTCAAAAACTCTGAGAGGAAAACACACATTGTGCAATAACAAACCATTGCAAACTTCAATTTTATATAACTTAGAGGAGACTCACCATAAAACCACAGAGTAGACAGACTGCCCGGATAGTGTGGGATGACTGAGACAAATCTGTTTTGAATAAAAGACAAGAAGGTGGTGGACGAGAAAGGATAGGAACAAACAACATGGTGAAGCCACTCTCATGAAATCAGCCTCGTAATCTGTCTAATATGATGTGCTTACAAAGCAAATAAGTGCTTCTTATGTCAGTTCTGTGCTTCCTTCATACATCTGTGTGATGTTCTATAAGAAAAGATTTATTTATGATAATTCATAAACACTATCTTGCCTTTTCTTGATCAGTCATATAGAGGAACCTTGTCTCTGCATAGTCTCTGCTGCCAGAGTCACAACAAAACAATGCCTCTCATAATCTACTTTCATTTGTCCAATCAGTTGGTTGTCAAACACTATGCTTAATCACCATACATAATATGAATTGCATTAAAGTGGCATTCTTGTAAACACCATATCTGTAATAGTGTATGACAAGCTGCCTTTCTTTATACCATAATAACAGGGTGTTTGAATAACTTCTCAGTGACTTTAAGTAACCAGCCAAAGTCACTCTGCTTCTATTCAGCTGTGCAGTTTGATAACCTGGACCGACATTTGGCATGAAGCTCACTGCGGATTATACCAAATAATGGGCCCGAATGGACGTCTCATTCATTTCACCTGTGGTCTTGAGACATGGGAGTGCGTTTCCTGCAGACAAACACTTTCGGAAGCGGTGTGCATCCACTTGTCACATTATGCAAATGTTTACGTGGGCATCCATAAACATGTGAGACAGTTGTTATCAACCCCACCTACATGCACATTTATTTGAAGTGCCAGCTTTGCTTCCTCTGCACTCTTCCCCTCTTTTCCATCTGCTATGAAACTCTCCTAAACCTCCAAACTGGCTGTCTACACTGTAGCTTCTGGATGAGTCTGTTTAGTATCTTTCAGCTCTGATAAAAAGCTACACTAACCATGCTTAAGGGCATCTGGGATGGGTGGTGGGCCTGGTGAAGGAGGGTAAAGGGCGGATTGGAACTTTGAGACGGTCCAGACAACCTAGCAGGCAGTCTTGAGCTCTTCTCTCCCACAACAACAAGGACCCACAATGAAGCATGCTCAGACCCTGCAACCAGAGAGGGCACAGGGGTCCCACAGCCTGCCTGGGTTGGGATAAATGAACCCAGATGGTTCCTGCAAATGCAGACCATACAGGCTGAGCAAATGAAGGTGGGGGAGTAGGTGCTGCAAAGAGGAAAAGAGGAGGCTTGCGTCTTTTTTTTTTTTTTTCCTCCCCCGTAGTTGAGGCAGTTGTCTGTCAGATTCCTGTGTTTTCTCATAAGCAGTGATCACAGAGGCCTCTGTGCTAAAGCATTGTGGGAAATGATCAGGGGGCATATGTGTTTGAAGGAGAATGAGAGCAGCAGCAAATCTTTAAGTCCTTTCCTGTTCCTCTTCCTGTCATGCTGCCACCTGGACTGCGAGGGAAGGAGGCAGCAAGAGAATGACGGTCGCGTTTGTCTAAATGACATAATTGAAGTTTGAGTTGATACAGGAAGTGTTAGGCTGTAACAAGAATAGCATGCCTGCATTTTGAATACTTTTTCGTATAGATGTGCATTGTGTTGCTATTTATCACAACATTCAATAAAAGAGAGAACTGCTGCCACTCTGCAGATGGTTCTCCTCCACACATTGAATATCTAAATAGGGAAACTAGTACAATGGACATTTTGAGTCATACCAATCTCATTCTCTCTGATTCTGTGGTCTTTAAACTTAAAGCTCCTACTAAGAGGTAGGTATCAGTTTTGCCTTGTATCCAGTGTTCATGCTAAGCCAAGCTAAAAGACTAAAAGTTCATTTTTACAGCAAGACGTAAACATTTCGTACGCATTTCTTAAAATATCAAATATTCACTATGAACACACCTATGCTTGCCTGGTGATGCCACTTAAGGACACAACAATTTAGATAGTCAAATACAGTAAAACAATCAGAATTTGATATGATCAAGATACAATTCAGAATGAAAAAAAAAAACAAAAACAAAAACAAAACACTGGCATGCCGTTGCTTCCCTTTTTTTTTTTTTTTTGCAGTAGCGCTTCAAAGCTTGTTTTTCACTGCAGACTGCAGCGAAATGTTTTCTCACCAGGGACCTCAGGAGTACCCTGCGTCACCACCAATCTGCCAGGCTCTTGTGATGCCATCCAGATGCCCTGTCCTGAAACACACACCGGCCTCTTTGTTTGCTCCACTTGAGGTTTAGAAAGCCCTTTTTTCACTGCATAAGAGACATGCATTAACACATATACAGATGCTCACACATTTGCACATCTTCATGAGCACAGATACACACTTTCCAACGGACAAAAATGTTCTGATTTACCATAGACTTACCCAAACCTGCATGCACCCCCATGCTCACAAGCTGCCCCCTGTCTGAGGTAGATACAGGAATGGGGAATAAACGACAAATTTCCTTTTTCATTTTGCCAAGTCCTGCCTGTTTTAGCTCACTCCTAACCTGCCTTGCCACGTCGGAAGACCAAGAGTTAAATTAGAGAGGACTAAATTTCCTGAAATAAAATGACTGTCAACTCAACTTTGTTCCATCATCTCAGAAGAGTGCAAGAAAGCTAACCCAGTCCTGCCATTTTGTTTTTGCCAACTGAACACCAAATAGACTTTGAATTATCAAAGGCAACTGATGTAAAACTCATTGCTCTCAAATGAGTAATGAAACAAAGTTGAGTTGTTTCAGTTTTTCTTTGATCTCAGAGATTTGCAGCAATACAGCAATATATAGCTCCTGTATATGTCAACATGACCATTAGGAAGTGCTGACATCTATCTGATTAGGATGACAAAACAGTGAGCACCTGTGTGTGGGTGTGCGTGTGTGTCCTTGCTTTGCCAAATGTCATTCACATCTGCTGTTCTAAGTGAATGTGCTTTTACACTTTGCACATGTGCGTTCTTGTACATTTGAGTGTATCTGAATCTGTGCATTTTTGTTCTTCTACATCTGTGTTTGTGTGTGAGAGTGTGTGAAGATGAGAGTGCATGCCTGCGTGGTGTGCTGGCTGGCTGTCCTGCCTGGAGGGGAGATAAATGGCTGAGTGTTGTTGTTGTCCAGAGAGCAGACACTCAGACAGCCGCTCACACATGATTAATTGTTTCCTTGTTGGGACTGGGACCAGTTGACTGCGTCTGGGCCAAGGCCTCCCACCCAGCATTTCCAGGCGTGTGTGTGTGAGAAAGACAGAGTGATGAAAGGCAAAGACAGCAAGAGAGAGAGGGAAAGAATGTTATGTCCTATTTTATGAGTTTATCAGTCATTTTGTTCTTTTTTTTTTAAACATGTAACATTGTTTTGGACTCTGGCCGCACAACGTAGCGATGAAGTTTTTGTGGTAAATATGATCAGTGTGAATGCAGAGGCTGCACGTATTTGTCCTGCAAACTTTTTATGCTCACTTGAATTGGATTGTGCAATGTTTGAGGTCTTTAACAGGCTATTCACTGCAATTGTTTCTCTGCCTTTTGCAGTTATGATGCAGATACTGTGGTGTGTAACTAAGCATACACTAATTACTTGATCCAAGTGAAAGAACCTCCAGCTATTGCCTTGAATCATGGCTGCACATTGATTTCTCATAGGTCAACACTGCTCAGGTTGATCTGCAGTGATGCTGGGTTTCATGGGAGTGCATGAGTGAGCCTGATGATTGATTAATTACAATTATCAGAGGCCTGATAATTCACCAGAGATTATAATAACATCAAGTGTGCTTTATTGCTCTGGCGGAAAAAAGGCTCTCTGGTGTATAAATTGTCCCCCCTGTTAATTTGTCTTCCTTCACTGTCCAATGCTTTTAAGTGCAGGACAGGTGGATGGATGATCCAGTGTGTTCAAATATTGGAGGTTTGGGAGGGGAAGAGAGCTAAAAAATCAGGAGTAAAAATAGAAAACAAACTCCCTAATTGCCAGGTATCATGGGCATACGGGAAGGAAACACAGCAGGGGGTGTTGTTGCCAGGCGTCACCGTTAAAAACACGCTGCCATCCTTGCAGAGCCCATTTGACTCGGTTGCACAATGTGGTTTAATGATGGCATGATGATGACTCACATGCAACACTGATTCCCTTTACATTCCCTTAATCACAGCAGCCATTATCTCCCTTTTGTGTTGGTTAAAAGTACCAGAGTCCACCAATACTTGCATTAAATCAATGGAAAACATTTACTCAGCGAGAGTTTCTGCTTCTGCCGTGTGTACTATTTCACAGAATTGGTTTTGTTGGGACTTGTATCATATTTCACATTTCACAGATGCTGATCACAGCAACACTACTTTTTCTACCCTAAAAAGGAAACAAACAGAAAATACAGAAACATTAAAGTTATGGCAGTAAACAGTAAAGTGTTGTTTGATGGCAATTACCTATCATTTGCCACTGGCATTACATATAAAACAATTTTGATACTATACTAAGTTTTTAGCAGTCCCATAGGTGGGGAAAACATGTACAGAAATAATCTTCTTGATTTGCCGTGCATTTGAACTAAAACATTTTTTTTTATATTTGATACATTTAAATGTACAATTAACACGCAGTTAGAAATCCTCAAATTGGAAAGTTTGATTGAATCATTGACTGCAAATTACTCTCACTGCTCAAGTTGATTTATTTGTAGCATGAATGACTCTCCTGGAACAGAAAAAAAAAAAAACTTATCTCACTAACAGTATTTCACCTGCTAGCTGTAGGTAACTGTAGCTCAGTCACTGCAGTTTGGTTTCTTTTCCCCAAGAAACGTTCCCATTTATGATAATTCCTGAGGTCAAATTCTGCTTTTGCTGCATATTTTTGGAATTGTGATATTGTACATTTATCTGTCAAAGACCTGTAAAATGGATCTTGTCATAAACTGGTGAAATAGAGCACTTATAATCCATCCTGACATCAAACTATAGTTTTGTGTTTTCATAATGACTCAAGCACCAGGGATAGTGGTAAACTGAAACATAGCCATCTGTTTCTTTCTATGTGCCAACATGTCAGATTAGGTTAAAATCTGGACAGATTTAAGTGACAGTGAGTCCACTCCGTGATCCCATACTGGGTGAACTATCCAGTGTTATGTTCACATGCTTGGAGGAGTTTATACTCATTTAAAGCCAAGCTATGATGACTCTCATAAGAAGGCATAGGGCTTGCAAAGAAAAGCTGAAATTCAATCCAGATATTGTATTTGTTAGTTGTTTGTGTAACTAGGTGGAGTAAAAGATTTCAAGTTTAGCTATGTGTGTTCCCCTCGACTACAAAATATGGCACTTGACAGGGTTGGGAGAGTTACTTTAAAATTGTATTCCCATACAATTACTCATTACTTCTTAAAAAATTGTATCAGTAGCGTAATCCAAGTAGCACAATATGAAAGTAATTTAATTTGATTAATTTCCGTTACTTTTGGATTACCTCAACACCAAATATGCAAATGAAGACAAGAGAAAATAAATATCAGCAAGATCATCTTTAATTAAGTGCAAGAGAACATTGTGATCTTAAAAAACAAAAAATTAAAAATGTATATATAGAAATAAAATCTGCTCCTTTCACAATTAACGGAATATGCAAATTTTTCGTTACACTGAGAGCACCCACAATATTTGTAACAAATCTGGTTTCCACCTACTGATCTGTCAAAAAGAAGAAAACAATAAAGCAAAAATAGGTACTAGGCCTATGGATTACAGATGAAAGTATAGACTAGGCCTACAGAAAAGTACCATTTACAAATACTGCTTTAGTTTAATACATGCATTAAGAGCATTCAGTATTTTTATAACAAATAAGATGCCCACCTACTGAACAAAAAGAAAATGAAAGCCATAAAGCAAATTCACGCAATACACCTACCAATTTCCGATTAAAGTACTAGGCAACAGAATAGTCTCATTTATATAGCAAATGTAAAATATGCTCCTTTTACAAGATAAACAGAAAATTATATTTTAGTACATGGAATAAGAGCATCCACTTTATTTTATTTACTTATTTATTTTTATCGGGCATCCACCAACTGAATCTTCTAAAAGAAATAAACAGAAAACCATTAATCAAATGCAGCCATAAGATTCTACATGAAAGTACAGTTGTACAATTTAAGACCTTCGACATTTGGAAAGACAAAAGACTGCATACAGGTGCATCCCAACTGTAAACCTGCATTTAATCCAAACCTAGCTTTGGGCAAAACTTTCTGTTATAACAAAGGAGGAGGACTTGCTCCATGTGGTCATCAGACATTCTGCTATGAGATGGGGTAAGAACAGTTCCTCCATAACTGAACAGACGTTCAACTGGCACACTAGAAGGCAGTGTAGTATTGTCACGAAGAGCTGCTTAACCAAGGGGAAAGCATGTAGGGAATCAATGCTCTTCATGGTATCATCAAGGAACCGCCGAACCTCTTCCTCCGTGCCTTTATCAACCCAAACACAAAAAACCCTCTTCTGATCCATAAGTCTCAGAGCTGCATTTCAGAGAGCTTAATTTCAGCTGCAGGTGCCCTGGATTCCAAAGACATTGCCTCCTAAACCGCTGTTTTGCACATATCTTCTTTCATCTCCATAGATAGCCAACACAAGTGAAATTTTGGCATGGTGGTTGTTGCCATTTTTGCATCAAGGGTGCTTGGGATGGCAGCAAAAAGGATGTCAAGTGCCTCTGTGACTGCAGTATTGATGTTTGTTGTGTAGGTCATATATGGCAACTTGTTAGAGAGCTTCGACTTGAGGCTTAAGATTGTTGGGATGAGAGGCCCAAGATAGTTTTTCTCCACCTGTAAAAGATCAATGGATTGAGCAAGTGGCTGTAACACAACTACACATTCCCTGAGAAACGTCATCTCATGAGGGTATAGCCTGGTCACTTAGAGCCTTCCACAAATGTCATCCAGTTGATCTTCTGTAATTCCAATCAGTCTGGCAACTGTCATATATTCATAGCTCCATTTTGTGACACTTGGAACAGAAACCCTCATTTTAGCAATATCTTGCACTGCTTCTGCAGCTGCTGATGACCGGTGTGCCTTGTTCCATATGAAAGCACACTTTCCCACTGCGCTTCGGTACACTTTTTGGGAAAGCCCTTTTGATGCTGCTACCTCACTGGTGGCAATCAGGTTGAGCATGTGTGCTGCACATCTTTGATGAGGGGGAAAGAAAAACTGAAGCTCGTCATCTCCCTCCGTCTTCAGAACTGTATCCATATTCAAGAACCTTATTCCATCATCCAACTCATCTTGTGCTGCCTCCTCAGTTGTTTCAAACTCACGGAAAGCTTTAACAAAGTAGCATTTATGGACCATTGTACACAAATGTAATTTTGTGTTGTATTTTGTACTCTGCATGGATTTCACAGATTTTTGCTACAAGGACATCGAAAGTATGCAGTCCTTTCACCCGTGCACAGGCCAGTGCAGTAGACCTCCTTTCCAGAGTGCTCTCCTCAATCCAATGGCATGTCATGCCAAAGGAACTTCTGTTACGTGCAGTCCGCAAGTCTGCTATTGTGCACACATTAGTCACTTTCGGAAGTGTTGCAGTCAAGGTTTCTTTCATGGCAGCAAATTCCCTCTAAACAAGCTGGACTAGTGTCTTTCTCCACATTACTATTTGCCACCACTGATTCCCTCTACAAGTTTTCTGAATGAAGGCTACTGAACATCATCAATCACAAATTCAAATATTAGTCTCTTGACTGTACTCTGGGATGTGCCGTGTCGAAATTCAAGTCTTACTTTTTTTAAGTTCAAGTAAACTGCTGTAAACTATTCCGGTATGCAGCATTCTTACCTGCAGTACCAACATGTTTCAGTGGTACTGTAGTAGTACAGAGGTCCCTGACTTATGATGCGCATTAGATAAACCGTGCTTTGGATCTTGCCTTGTGATCTTTTCCCGGGCTAGCCACTGGCAGTACGATACTTTGCAGCGATGCTGGGCAGCAGCGGCTCGTTGGGAGTGTTTCTGAGCACGTTTAAGCTAAGCTAAGCTAAGTTTAGCTGTGATTTTCGGTAGGTTAGATGTACGTACAATAGTGCTGACGGGTTAGCCAGCTAACGAACTTTAACTTTAGCTAACTAGGTTTCCGAGTAGATTACGTTAGCAGTTGCTCTTACCTGAAAACGTTTCTTTAAATTAGATGTCGAGTCCTTGGATAATGAGAGCATTTTCACATCTGGAAGGCATAGCTTGCACTGTACAGTAATGCACCCTTTTCAGCTTTAAAGACATAATAATAGAGATATTTCCTTCCTGTAAGAGCGTGTTTTTTTACTCGGGACTATGATAACAAATTAGCAACTCTGCCGTTTCCCTCGGTACTGCGGTGGTGAGAGGCACGTGACGTGTCGTGATGTGCGCGCATGCACGTGTGTGTTGTTTATTTAAAAATGTATTTTAAAAATTGAATTCCAGTAATAATCCAATTTTCTAATGAATGTATATCATATGTGATTACATCTCCTTTCCTGTAACTTTAACGGAATACTGTTACGTTTTTTGTATCCTAATTACGTAACGCCGTTCCATGTATTCCATTACTCCCCAAACCTGGCATTTGATGGTTACTTTAGTGTGTGGAGAAACTTTTTGCTCTCTAATCATAATAGATGTTTCAAATTATGCAGCTTTTAGGACCAGAATTTTTTGTTGCTTGAGATTTGAGTGGAATTTGGATCAATCTGCAGTAACAACATGATTTAACACAGCACAAATGTCTATCCGAATGTAGCCTAGTTGACACACAACTACAGAAAGGTATTTTAAGGTAATGCCTGTCATCTTGGGAATTGTGTTTATTTGCTTATTAATTATTGAAAGTACTGAAGTATAGAGGTTTAGCAGACTTAATGGAACCTGATGAGGGAACAGCAAGAACTGCTTAACATTTTAATTCATATAAAAACCATTTGACCAAAATACATTCAGCAGTGGGTTATGTGATAGTCTATTTTTTGGCTGTACCCAGGGATTCCTTAGAGTCTCATGTGGTTGTCCTTCTGCTAAACTAACTATGTGATACACATTTTGTACATCTGTGTGTAAGTACAGCATATTTCCACATTGTACTATTTGGTGTATATACAAATATGGAGAGAGAACCTATTTTCTCCCTTACACATTTCATTGTTGGTATAATTTCTGATAGGTTTCTTCTGATCCCATTGAAAGGGGGAAAACCATCAGGATGACACAGGATCATTTTAATGAGAATGAATGGAGCTGAAAAAAGTAGCCTGTGGTCACTCTATACTGGTTAATTGAGGCAGTTAGGGTAGAAGAGAGTTAAAAGCTCCAGTCCTCCTTGACACTGATGACTGTCCTATAAGGGACCCTCGGCAGGGCCCTCAGGTCTTTTGATAGGGCACTCGCCGGCGTCCTTTGGGGCTGTTTCACATCCCACAATAAACAGGCAGCCCTTTGTCAGTAGGAGTAGGGGGGTCTGGAGGGTTGCTCCTCGTTATTATTTTCTAAAGTAATTATACCTTATTATCTGTGTTTACTTTAGCGGGGGTGCAAGCATGCAGGTGTGGGCCATTCGGCAGTGGCTTGGCAGTCTCACTGGTGAACGCACCCCTAAGTGTCTTTTTTTTTTTCAATCTCTCTCCCCTCAATCTTTACTTGGAGGTTTTGGGGGGATTTAGTATTAGTATTGTAGCCCCACCACTAATTTCAGCCTAACAAAAGTAACATGCAATTAGAGCTATTATAGTAGCAGCTGCAAGCTTCCTGGCTGTGAAGCAGCAGCTTCGTCTTCACCGTGGCTTGACGATGAAGGGATTGGAGTGGAAATGCAGGGAGCGTTCGGCCTGCAGCAGCAGGGAGAGAAATGGTCACAGTAGCCTCCAGTATCTGCAGAAAAAAAGAGGAAAATATACCCAAAGATGCTGCTGTTTCTTCAGTATAGACACAGCAGGGACTCTTGCCCACAGGCTCGTGGGCCATGAGGACAATGGATCTTCGATCTCCTAACATGAAGTATTATGAAATAGTGCTCGCCACAGTCCCATTGACTGCTCTGCAGCATGAAGTCATGTGGTCTCAGAACGGCATGAGCCAAGAGAAAATGATTTGCAAATAAGAAAATGCTTTCCAAAGAATCTGGGCATTCAGAAAGACAACAATCAGTTTGCCAAATTTGTTTCATTCAGCTGTTCCCAATTAGACTGATCCAGAAAGTAATCCAGTGAAAGTGTTAGTCTACAGGTGGTCTCTTTGACAACCAAACCTTTCAATTCTTGCATAAGAGAACTGGACTGTACTTTAAAAAATATAATTCGCCATTAAAATTATTTTAAAAGCAGCCTTCAAATTATGTAAAAGTATAATCTCATAATTGAGTAGATTTTAAATCAATACATTTCAAGCTAGCAGGTCATAACAGAACAACAGAAAGCTTGCACAAAAAAAAGTCATGTCTTAATGGGTTCAAGGAACTTGTGCAGAGAAAGTGAAAAGCTCAGCAAATGGTGTGAGGCTGAATATTGTGAGCCCATATTCTGGGCCCTCACAGTATCAAGCACAAGGGACCAATCTTACACCCTCAGCACAAACAAAATGGTCACAGGTCCTCTGTTGCTCTCACTTACCGATTCTTTCACTTCACTGACTTCCCAAACCATAGAATAATCATCTGGCCCAGGGCCGTCAGTTTCAAGGGCATAAGCAGATCAGAGTATCCCATATGTATAGATATGAGCCCTTTGTGTTCATTGAAAATGTCACCTTGATTTTTTTTCCCCTGCAGTATGTGCCAGGAAAATGTTTATTTTCTGTATTGGCATAGATATCAGTAGGAGCTAGGGCCTTGTCTTTCAAAAACAGATAGAGGGTGTATACTCAGGAGAGCTCCTGCGCTGATATGGAGCTGATTGGGATAATAACTAGTAGTAAACAAGGATTGTGCATTTTCCCAGAAGAGCAGAACACACTTGTCAGTATGCTTTCAGTTGCAAACACTTAAACGCCTGAACCGAGCAAACGGATTTCAACTTCTACCTTTTTCCAGCTTTTAATGCCAAACCTGAGTGTAACACTTTGAAGTGCGGAACAACTGTCTCCAAATATAAACGGATACGAAAAATAGTGCTGGGATATCAGCACCAAAAGGGCAAAGTAAAAAAACTAGAATCAATAACCACCCACAGATTGTAAGCAGTGATCATGCCCGAGTAAAAAATTTTAACAGAAATATCATCCTCATAGCAACACATTTTCTTCTAAAATGAGAAAAAGGTGCATGAAATTGAAATACATATACAGAAACTCCCCCCCCCCCACTTTTTAAGTACTACACTTGAGTAAATGTATTAAGGCTAGTTTCCACCTCTACTGTCAAAAGATGGGTGTTGTTCTTTATCCGAAAACTGCTCTTGTTGCTTTGGTCTTACTAGCATCCGTTTCAGCTCATTAGGACCCTGGGACTGAGAGTCGACAAAACACTGAGAAATCATTTTGCTGGGGGAGTGTGAGGAGATAAATTGGCCTCTGGTTCAGTACCAGAGCCCCTGCTGTGCCAAACGGAAGAGAAGGGGCTGGCTGGCAGTAGGGGCAGGCCCAGGCAAGGCAGGCTGGGAGACCCCATGCTGAGACCCCCTCCCTGCCTCTGACAAACATGGCAGTGGATAATCTCTCCTTCAGGGACTCAGCCGTGCACTGTGGGGCTGAGAGGAAAGGGGGATGTTATACAGCACAGTAGAGAGTATCTGCCTCTTTATGTGTGTATCGTACACCACACTTACAGACACTTGTTTGCAGTGTGTATATCCATTGCACTAAACTTATATATGCTCGCTCTTTTCATATTCAGAGATTACTCAGAATTTCAGTTAACAGAGCCATACATAAGCATGGTTGATACAGGATTATCAAATATTTCATATACATTTTCAATTCAACTACTGTAATATATAAATTTTATTTTGTCTAAAATAAATGTGCAATGTGAAATAAGGCAATAACAAGCTGTCAATTACAGACATCCCATATTGACTTGGCAGATGTGTTTCTGAGGAGAGCTACAGCTAGGGCTGTAAATTATAATTATTGCAGCTAAGGTTTTGGATTTTGTTTGTGTATCAAAGAATAAAAGAATTTGAAACACTAGGTGAAGCAAGGTTGGGTCTCTAATAATGCCCATTCAAGCATGAGTTAAATAAAACCCGTGATTATGCAGCATGAAATGGAGGTTTTAATGCATTAATGATTTATTACCTTAGCATTACAGCTAACTGAATTTCAACAATGTGCCTGAGTACTAAAAAAAAGAAATCAATTTTCTCAAAGTTGAATGACTCTTTTGATCAGATTCAGCTAAACTAAACACTAATGTTGTTCATACAGATGAGGAAATTTTATATCTGTAAATGTAATTGTCTCAACATGTAGTGCAGTTTGTAAAAACAATCAAAGGAACTACTTTGTCAAAACGCTTTAATGTCATCAAGGTTTTTTTTTTCTTACAAAAAAAAAAAAAAGAAAAAGAAACTAACAAATGAACATCCTCTTCTGTTGGTGTGTGGTCAACCAGTAATGTTCAAATATCAATGTCCATATTCAATGTCATCGCATACTGAAAGGCCCTGTCAGTTGCTATGATGTCTCCATTTTGTAACCATGTTTTTCCAGCTCTGCTCTGCAGGGAGGATAAAGAAAATAGAAAGATCAAGTCAGTAGAGATGATTACAGGTGGGTGGTTGAGGCATAAGTACCCTCTATTGATTGTGAGAGCCATTAAGAGATGGGAGTGAAAAATATATAAATATTGCATAATGCGTGCAGCTATGGATTTGATGATTACATATATAAGGCAGCCATGCCCTTTAACAAAAATGATATCTTCAAGAAACAACTTAATAGCAGAGCTGTCATAATTGACCCAAATAAAACAATAGCATATTACTGTCTACAGAGTGCTCAGATAAAAAAAAAACAAAAAAAACAGACCCACCATTTATCTATCAAGTTATTGATTACTCAATAAGCGTGACAGTAAGCCTATGAAGCAAAAATTATGATATATTTCATTTATAATGCTCAAATCTCAACACTGGACATGATGCCTGTTATCTGTCTTCTGTTGTATTTTCATATCATCACAAAATGTTTTATACTGGGAAAAAAAATGTAAAATTCAGCACTGGTGACTGAAACTGCTAACTGCAATAGTTACGGTAAGCATTACATTTTGTGTAGAGTTGTTCTACAAATCAAGTTAAATAATAGAAGGAATCTTTTGACAACGTTAACTGGGCAGTGCTAATTCAATTCTACATTACATTGCAAGAGCTTTCAAATAAAAATGTTAGCAAAGGCAATGATAATAAAAGCTACATTTGGACAGTATAAAGGACAGGTCCCAGCATACAACAATCTGTAGATTAGTGAGAGGATGGCCCATCTGTCCTTTGAGAAACTCTAGATATTTAGACACTTGTGAACTGTGAAAGATCTAAATGTGTCCTCCTAATTGAGGCACGACACAATAATAACTACATCAAACAGATCCTGAGTAGTAAATGAAAATCAAAAATAGTTCTATAAGTTATAAGTTCAATAAAGCAAAGTATTTGCGGTAACAAATCAAACGACCTACGTACTGTACAGGGAATGGTAGAGGAGAGGGCATGTAGCTGTACTTGGCTGATGTAAGCATTTTCCAATTACCTCAGCTGATTTGAGAAATCATCTTCTACGTTGTCATCATCCCAGTTGTCTTCCCATACATGAGCATCTTCGTCCTCATCCAACCCTGTCCAATCTAGTGACCAAACAGTGAAAATCAAATAATTGCTTTCTCTATTCGGAGCTTTTTAGACGGCTATGAAATTAACTAGATAAATCGCAAAAGCTGCTTAAATCAACCGGTTACCTGACAGGCTAATACTTTAGCATGTTGTCTTAATGCTACGTTAGCGGCAGGCTAGATAGCAAAAATTAGCAACAAAACCAACAACATAAGTGAAAGGGGTTTGATGAATGCCTAACATATATTGAAAAACATGTGCCAACACACAACAATAACAATAAGCACCAAGCTTCGACTACTTAAGCCAGCTAACCCTGCTGGTTGCGAGTGTGGACGCTAATGCTAACGCTAGCATGGCCTGGCTAGCTGAGTCACTGCAGCGGGGCCCGGCACCGGCCGGTCCAACAGATACTGAACAAAGAGAGAAAATACGTGACGTTAAACAATGTACACGTTACTTACCCTCCGCTGGAAATTCTTCAAACTCATCGTCCTCCTCCAGTAAACCCAGGTCTACGGTCTGTTTCTTGTCCGACATGTCTGCGTTGCCTCTGCTGTGTCGCTGTTGGTGACTGGGCGGCTCTGGCCTCAGGGGATTGTGGGTAGTCTCAGATGTTAACGCTGACACCGGTTGCGCTCGGTGCGCAGAACAGCGCAGAGCAGCGCAGCGGTCAGCTGACTGGAGATAATGATTTTGTGCAGCACATTTCATCACAGATCAACTTTATCAACTGTATTCAAAATGAAACACAAAGGCAGGGAAGAACCAGAAAGCAGAAAGGACTTAAATACTAACCCTCACATTTACTGTAAAAATCATCAGGCTGGGTGAAATGTTAAAACATTTAAGAGGGCACTGCAATTGCAATTGAATGATTTCATTTTAATCGTTGTTAATCGTTAGGATATATTAACTCCTAACGTACCATTTGTTCAACCAAGGGTGATTCATATTTTTTTACTGCTCTGTTTATTATTTTTACGTGTAACGTATATTATCTTCTCTGATATTCAGAACTTAGCATCAGTTAGTTTTGCCTTTCATTCAGTATAATTACGGACATCCAGTAGTCAAGGAGATCCCAGTTTACCACAATTGTAGATCTCACAATAGGTGTGAGGGGGGGTAGAGCTGAAAATAATGCTAAATTTGTTTCACTGTTTGATTTAAAATGAAATATAATAAATGCATCCAATGGAATAAACACCCCCAACAATTTATCACCTTATGAATTTTTTTTTTATTTTTGTGATTGTTGTTGTAGATGAAGACAGAAATTAAAAAAGAATGCCTTCATCAACATAGTGTTGCTTGTAGCAAGGGCTAATGTGAAGCATCTGTTGGTTTCCTTGTTTTCAACTTGGATGGTTTTCAATAACAGTGGTTTGACATTGAAAAGGTGGAGCAAAAAAAAAAAAAAACAAAACAAAACAAAACAAAATAACCAAACTCGTAAATATTTTGGAAAACAGAACCCTCTTTCCCCCTGCCTCTCTGAAATTGTCCCTGGATGTTTCTCTCTGTCCCAGACGTACTCTTTCTTGTCCATCACCACAAAAGCCTTGTGCAGACCTCTTTTTCCTCAAAACATATGCACACAAGTCATTCAAATTTTGGCAAAGATTTTTCATTTAGGAACAAATGCACATTGTAATCCATGTGGCCTGCTCCAATAATGAAGCGTTAGCCACAGCTTAGGATGTATTTTAGATAAATGAGAGCACACATTTACCACAAAACCACTTGTACCACAATGAAAATTGCTCTGCAGCTGTCATATGCTGACAGATGGAACAAACCTCAACTTAGGCTGTGCGCACTTATTCTATTTTCAAATTATTTTGTAATCATTCTAAGCTTTTACACATGACAATGCCACAACAGTCACAGGAAAGGGAAACAAGACTTGGAGTGAGTGCAGGAAGTAAACGCCACTGTATTGAATTGTCACATTCACATGTGTAAAACTAAAGGATTCAATTAAAGGAGCAGATCCTGTACACAAATTATCGTTCTCCAATTAAAAGAGACTGAATATACTATTTAAGCTCTTTCATTATTAGCTGCCCCCAGATCCAGACAAACATGTATCATTATTATCTTTTTATATGTTATTGTATGGGTTGTCAGCCATGATTAACTACTTTAACCAAAACAAGCCACGTGAAAAACTATTAATTCTTTAGTCCTACACATGTCTAGAAAATGCTAGGAAAAAATTTTCAACAAGATGTCGCACTTTAAAGTATCCTCTATATTAAAGAGCTAAAGAGACTTTCACATTGAAGTGATGGGCATTATCACAGTCATTTACGCTATAAGTTAGGATGCCAGGAGAAGAAACATTTTCATTCCCATCTTCACTAATGGAGAAATCGAATAATGGACTGTTGCCACATCACTCAGTCGCAGGTGGAGGTGGAGCCCTGGGAAGTTGCTGCAGTGTCCACCTAGCATACCTGAGACTGCAGTTACACCAAGCCTGGCGCCTCGAGTCTCCCTACTCAGGAGAAATAGGAGGAGGTGGCGGGGGCTGGGAGTTATGGACAGACTCCATAACTTGTGTCTGAATAGCAGCATCACATTTCTGTCCTTTCACAAAGCCCTCTGGGAAAAGGACAGGTTGGCAGCTGGGGTAAGTGCAATGAAAGAGACAGACAGGGGACACAGAGGACGACTCTAGTTGAAGCCTGCCCGGCCACTCTGACAATGCCCCCACACACCCGCCACAACTGTTTAGTTCTTTAAAACAGGCTCAGCTCATGATATGGCCTTCAGGCAGTGCACAGCGAGAGGTAGATGGATGGAAATGCCTGGATATTTGAGAAAAAAGAAGTGTGCATATGTGTGTGTGTGTGTGTGTGTGTGTGTGTGTGTGTGTGTGTGTGTGTGAGACAGACCAAACAATCCAGATCGCCTCCCAAAGATAAGAGACAAGACCTCTTGTCCCACATGTCAGAGAAAGTGACAGTGCAAAGGAAGACAGCTTGCTGTCTGCTATGCTGTCTGGCTGTATACTTGCCACAGGTGGACACTTTGTCTAAACACCAGCCGCTCTGCAATTATGCTCTGCACTTCCCCTGCTTTGTAATGTGCTTTCCAACGGCACCACTCAAAACTGAACGTGCGCAGCCAGAAAGTTTGAGATGAATTTTGTTCTCAGACCTGTGAAGTATTAAGGTGGAACGGTAAGACGATACAGGAGCTTAAAGAAATGCCATAAGACATACAAGAAAGTGATCATCGTGGATTAAGAGGACTTAACTATCCAATTAATGAGGCAAATCCAAGAAAAGACATGTAAGCTTTGCTCCTAGGAAACCTGCAGAAAGAATGATATGCTTCCAGGATATGTCTGTCAAGAACGTGCATTAAATTTAATCCCAGCCATTCAGGGAGTCTACTCCATTGTGTGTTGTGTGGAAAGCTGTCACTCTTTTCAGATAAATCCTTACATCTCGCATAAATAGCAATGGATACTGATTATTTCATGAAGAAACTTGAAATCCATGGCACGAAATTAAAGTGAAAAAAAGTGGGAAAAAAAGATCTTTTTCTGTTTGGTTTTCTTTACAAGCCATTTTTTCTGGGAGTCCCATACACCGACATGTCTGTCATGACGAATTTAAGTTTCATATTTTCCTCTCTGTCTGTCTTGAAAAGCTCTGTCATTTTGGGCTTGAGGTACAGTTTGCCAAGAGGCTAATGGCCCTTTATGACAGTACAATCTGATGCCTGTCCCGGCTAGCCTCCAGGTAATCCTGTCCACCTCGGCGGCTTAGTCCTGCTTGGGCTTAAGTTGCATATTTTGTTTTTATCAGGACACTGCTGATAAATGCTATCAGCGAGGGAGAAATGAAATATGGGGGGTCTAGCTCCATTTTGCCTGAGCCCCTAGTTGAAATCTAGAGTTGAGGAACAATGACACCTCTATTGGCTGGTCTTGAATCTCTACAGGTATGGAATAATGAGAATATTATTCACAATATTTCCAATATCTCCTCTTCTACGCTGTGAAAGTTTGTGAGCAACAATGATGTGGTAGAAATTCCACTCACAGGCAATGTAAACTGCATTCGATTTGTAATTTCTTTGCATAAATGAATGATAATCCCACTGTTCAAAACCCTTTCAATCACAATTACAGCAGGTGTACTTTTGGACCCCCAAAATATCATTTAATAAAATCATAAAATTACATGCTAATTTATTTCCAGTAAAGTGTGCTAATAGTGCACTACCCCTGTGTCCATGGTCCAATGCCATGGACCTATGCTGTATGTGAAAAGCACTCACACACTCTTACCATAGGTGATAACCCCTTCTATGAAAAGCACTCTTATTGGAAGTACCCATTATCTGCAAAGTCTATCCTCTAGCTGACACTAAGTCATTAGCTTAAGCTGTCCTCTGTGTAAAATCAGAGTTAATTTCTTTGCCAATGGTGCACGGTGAATTGAAACATATTTTCATTGACTGCTATAAATGAATTGATGAATCGAGTAAGGGACCCCATAGATATAAAATATTACACACACGCAGCTCCACATGAGCACACACAGACACATGCTATATTGAAATTGTAGTGCTCCATTATGTTTTATAATCCCCTCACAATGTTTATTAGTCAGTTTTGTTGGGAGACAGTGATGGTATATTTCTTATCATTAAGGCAAAGCTATACATGGGAGTGAAATGATACATGTTCCCTCTTCGTCATGCTTATTGAGCCTTTGCTGATTGAGGCCTGAAGTGCATCTATTGTGGTGTGACATGTCCCAAGATCAGCGCCACAAAAGGGCTTTGTGAGGGATGACACGTCGCATGTCCAGCGAGAAATGCTGGCTACCTGGATTTCTAAGACTTTTGCTTTGAAAACTCTTTAGTTGTCTGCCAATGTGCCAAACAAATATGCCCCCCACCCACCCCTCCCACCAGACTTTATACACTCCCTCAATGTTTTTGTCAGCTTTAAGAGAATCATTATATATTGTTTGTTGCATCCATATCTATCTATCTATCTCTCATCACCCATGTCTCTCTTCTCTCCTGTTTTCCTCCCTCTTCTCACAGTCATTTTCTATTTCTCTTTCTATCTTGCACAGAGAGAGACACACCTCTCTCTCCTCTCTAGTTATAGTCATGGTATGTCAAAGTGTGTGTATTCCACACAGTGGGGGGTTCAGTGAATGAGTGACAAGACCTACTTTGCTCTTCCCTGACATCTGTCAGAGCTTCATCTGTCATCTGTGTGCAGAGATGGAGCAGGAGTGACACAACATGCCAGAGGTGACGGTGATGGCTCACCTCTCTCCTCCAGCTTCTAAATCAATTGCACAGCTCGCAGCTCGTGTGCTGGCTGGGTAACAATAATTATATACTCTGGGCCTTCAGATGAACTTTATTTGTAGCGCAGTGATGTCACGCTGCTCAGACATTTGAGTTGTGATGGTGTGGACATGGCGTGGGAATCATGCATGTGCGTCGATTTGCATGTTTGATCATCCTAAACTGCAAATAAGTTTGATATTAATGCAGATACATCAGTCTACATAGAACCATAAAGATGCTTAAAGAAGCAAGATGTAAAGTGCTTTCCACATTTAATATACAGATAGTTTTGCTGTTATTCCATCAGTTTTTCTGGTGTCCATTATAGTTTATGGTGACTAATACTTGAAAAATATAGATATATTAAAAAATGAAAAACTTTGCATTACATTAGTGCATTACATTTCTGACTTCCAAACTTTATCCTCTATCCTACTGTAAAACTTGTAAAACTACTAGTTCAAATGCTAAACTCTCATGTTCGGCCACCATTTCATGAACATTACAGTTTTACTTTAATGTTGCTTGAATTTATACTGAAAGGCGACAGCAGCAGCACATTGATCCAACTGCAACTGTAACATAATCCAACTCTTTTCATTGTTGATTTGCTATAATCCCTGACTAACTAACTCTGCTCAATTTGGTTGTACTGAATTCCTTGTTCCTAATCCCCAACATGTGGCCGTCCCCAAGCCCGGAAAAGTCTGTGATTGGTCTGATTGATAAATGAAGCCCTCCTCATGCTTTTGGGCGTCCGTTCGAAGGGGGCCTCTGTGGGTCTGGACTATGTCCAGGAAACCTGGGACAAGCACTTATTAAGTAGTTAGACCCTCAAGACGAGGCTTCAGACAGGGACCGCTGGTGGTCACCTGGACTTGGATTTAGCTTTGGCATCCCTCAGCCATCATTCAGGTCTCAGGGTCCAACTGTGGTTTCATGTCATGAGTGAGAAACAATCCCCTCTTCTACGCTGAAGTCAAGGGTCGTGTGTTCGTTCAGCCTGGTTGAGTAAAGAGATGTAATTATTAGCACTTTATCCAAACAACCAGGCAAACATCCACAGGTTTTTTTTTCCCTCATTTGTATGTGAACAATTCAGTTTTGTCCACAAAATAGGACACTGTGAAGTCTACATTTTTAATTATGATTTTTCAGTCCTTGTTAACTTTACCCCCTTGGTATCAGATTAGATTTCCTTCGCAGGTATTGTTTTTGTATTCAGGAATTTAATGATAAAACAGAGAGGATGATATGCAACACTAGGCATCGAACCCCTTTTCCCCTCCTTTTTGTAAAGTCATTACTTTCTCTTAATTGTTTTTTCTCCTTTAATTGTTTTTTTCATGATAACTCACAGTGTGTGTGTTCATTATCAATTTCCCAAGAATCACAAGAAAAAAAGGGAAAACATAAACATCTTAAATCAGGCGTTTAGACTAAGGCCACAATACATACCACATGCATAGATGCATACTTGGTCACACTGAATTTAGGAAGAGCTGCCTGAGACCCATATGATTTAACATTTAAGCCACATTGTGTCTTCCGACCACAACAGAACACCACAGCTCCCACACACTTTGCTAGTCTGCAGAAGCAGCCAGTGGTAACAGAAAAAACTCAGCATAGCGCTGAAGTCCAGACAGGCATAAAACCAAAAAAATGTTTTTTTGAGAATATGGCCATGGGCGAGGCTTACGCAGCCCAGCCAATGATGTGGCGTGCTAGGAGGTGAAAGGGAAAGTGGTGATTTGTCATTAAGACTTTTCAAAGAAAGGCCATGGCCAATGGTCCAATTCATACTTGTTATAAGTTCACCCCATTTGCCCCCATGCCCCTAAACAGATTCTTCTTCTGAATGAATGCCACACAAGTTGCAACTGGAAGTACATGATTAAATGGCAAAATATGAGACATTTTCTTTTAACTGTTGCTGTAAATTTCACACTTCCTTTTTCAATCAATTGACAGAAATACTTATTAACATTAATTGTTATAATCATTCTAAGTTTAATGAGAGATAATTCCCTCAAGTATCTTTTCAGCAGTATTTGCATTAATTTTTGTCATGCAATATGTTTGGCAACTGCCTTGCACTGTGTGTAATCTATTTTGGCTTTGAATGTGAACTGTTTCTGGGCTCATTAATATTGAGAGAAGGTGAGGAAAGCCTTTTTCAGTGTGACTGCCAGGTACAGTTTCTCTTGGCCTGCGAAGCATTTGTAAAACATTCTCTCATAAAAGCAAAATCAAACACTCCAATTTTTGAATGGGATGTTGGAAAATTATTTACAGGCAAATAAAGTTGCGTGCGACCATGTAAAAAGCCGCCCAGTTTTTGGAGCATGTTTCTGTTTAGCAGAAATCATTTTCACTACAAAATTTGGAGGTGTCGACTGTGATTTGCTGCAGACTCTTGTTAATCCCTTGCACACACTTGAATGTTGATCACTTAAATTTAACGCAGCTCACACCTGAACTGCAGTTACATGATTTTGTTATTATCGTTGTGTGTGTGTGTGTAAGGGGAGATACGTGACCATTTCATTTAAAGAATTCAAAGAAGCATGCTGCTTAATACCTTCCTGCCTACAGACACACAGATGTGCATCATCACTCGTTGATTGTTGGTGACCTTGGCTGATTGAACTGGTAAAGGGCAGCCAGTTGTGCAGCTGTCTGGCCATCCAGGGCAGTGGGCTTCTAAGAGGAGAAATGGTTAGCGTGACTGCGAGGGATCGCAGAGCAGCCACATCGTGACCCCAGCAGACACACACCCAAGTCTGCGCACTGTGCTGCACTTGTTCCCCTGGCAGAGACGACAGAGACAAAAGAGCAAGGAACTTCCCCAGACCTTCATTTGGGGTGTTTGGACAACTCTAAGGCCTCCACAGAGCCCCCAGGGGCCTCTCAGATGGCCTGGAGAGTGAGAGCAATGGAGAAATAAAGCAAAGCAGTGAACACTGAGCAATTAAGAAGGGAAGTGTGTGTGTGTGTGTGTGTGTTATGAGCTGTAGGGTGATGAGGAATCTATGACATCATTGTTACAGGGAATTCGTGAAGGCCATTTGTCATATCTATAGCTGCAGTAATTCACAAAATTAAAATGTACTTTTATATAAAAAAGCTGCAGAGTCTGCCTTTCTGCGTATTAGTTGATGACATGAATTTGAAAGACATATTTTGCCTCTGTTTTATTAGGTTGGGAAAAGCCTTCCTTTTTATTGACTGTCTATGACTTTTATGGACATATAAAGTCTGTTCTACGCTATTATTATCACTCAAGTATACAGGAAACATACATAAAATCAAATATTTGCGTACTTAATGTGACCAGGACAGCCATATCCAGTGTTTTATAGACCTATGACTCATAGTTTCTCCATTGTATGTTTATTTGTTTGTTTATTTGTTGGGCATAGATTTGGGTAGATAATGACCCAACCCAGTGAAACACATAAAGAAAAAGGGGAAACATTTGTAATGGCAAATGCACAGCTTATTTCTCCAGCCAACGGTCAAAACAGTGAATAAAACAAGTTACTACTCTTGCAAACAGAAACAAAACTATCACTCAAGAAAAACAAAAGTGAGCCATGTCCCATGCCTGTCCGATGGTGCTCAATTATCCTATATTGGAGGACAGAAAGAAAACAATTGTAGAGCTTTTGGTAAAGAGGCTGTTGTGAGTGCAGACGTCGAGGCTTCAAGGAAGTAGTTGAAAGGGCGAGTCAAAAAGTCATCAAAAGAGCTTTTTAGCGAGGGAAACACAAAGAGACGAAAGCTTCGGGTGTAGTTACATGAACGCAACTTGGCCTCGTTCGATGACAAATTGTCCGGCACTGGGACAGGACGGTTCAGCCAGCTGGTTGGCCCCATTGGTGGGTTGATTGATGGTGTTGATGTTCTAAATCGGCCGCCAACACACCGAGTACAGGACTCATAATAGCACAGCTTTAGATTGGCCCTGGAGATAGCAGGAAGTGGATGGGGGGAGGCAATAAGGAGTGGGGTGTGGTGGTGGTGGTGGTAGGGGGGGGGGGTGCAGGGGCAAAAAGGACACGTTCCCATGCATGCTGACCTATGGGACATGAGCCTCTGCAACTGCAGCTGCTAAAGTTTTAGACAGGAGAATGTGTGATCAGCTTTGAGCTAGTGAAACAAATGTTTGCGGTGTTTCATATGGTCATATGGTCAAAGCATCTACTTCAGCTCGTGCTCAGGCAGGTCTCAGAGAAGTGCATTTACGGTTAGAAAAAAAAAAAAAAAATCAGCAAAAAATCAGCCAAAAAATCATCAACAAAAGCCTGAGGTCAAGGAGCGATCAGTCCTGTCAAACACACATCAGCGATGGTGCTTGCACGTCCTCAATCTTCAGACAAACCCAACTACAAGATGAGGTTGGAGGGTTGGAGGTCGGCAGCGGTGCAACTTCCCACTAATTATAACAGGAGCCCCTGTATCATAGTATGAGGCTCTTTGAATAACACACTGTACCTTTGATCAAGAGCAAGGCAGTCTGGGATTGTGTGGGAGGTTTCAGATCTTCACACACGCAAAGGGGAAACACAGGGCAGCTCATGGTTATACTGGATCACTTCCACAATCCTTGTAAAGCAAAATGAGATTTTTCTAAAGGCTCAGATTGTGTTGAAGTAATTTTACCATAAGATTATAACTCATTGCCAGCAAAGTTAATGGCACCCACCCACCTGTCCTATGAATATGATGGAGAACCTGGTCGTTGAGTTCCCAATGAGTTATTCAAACAAAATTAAAATGCTTGTCTGCAGCTGTCGACTTAACATTTGAGAATACATTTTTCCTTTTCGTGCAAGAAAGTTTTACTAGCTATTTGCATTAAAGAGTACAACATACAGCATGTTAAAAAGGGAAAAACAAAAGCCAATTCAGTGGCCTCTTAACGTTGCACATTCACTTATATGCAAGGCTGCAAATCAATTTTCATACAACACAAACACACCATGTGCTTGCAGGCGTTTTACATTGTTTCCCAAAAAATCCTGCCATGTAGTCAAAATGTGCACTTTCTAAATGCTTTTAACTCGCTGAAGAGACACTTAAGAGTTTACAATGAAATAACACTGAGTTGACCCGTTCAGTGAAACAGCTCTTCTCTTCCATTATGTGAATATTCACAGCAGAGAATAACAAATATGGAAAAAGCTGTAACAATGCACACTGTACGCTGCGACAGTGTGAAGAGGAAATCCCCTGGCTCTAATGAAGTAAACTCCAGCTGATTATGAGCAGTAATAAAATCACACAAATTAAAAAACTATGGCAGCCTCAAATGTATCTGGCTAAATGAGGACATAATAGAGCTTTTATTTTACAAAGCTTTGATTCTTTGCATGCCAAATGCTTGGCCATTCATCTTCATTTGAAAGTGCCAGAAATCACATCAATATTTTGCATACGTAGCTAGTTTTTTTTTTTTTTTTAGTGTGTCTCAAAGAAAATATCTTTGTGATTCTAAAAGCTACCATTCAAAATGTGTTAGGATGCGTCTATTTTTGCGCCTTCTTACTGTGTAAGTAGATAGTCTGTTAAAAATGCCTTTTCATGTTTTGCTATTGAGTCTATTCATTAGCTCTTGTAAAATGCCAGAGAACACAGAATAGTTATGGCTGACTGGTTGGAGGGAGATAATGGGCAGGATGCCAAAGACTCGTCTGTGTGAGCTGTTGTTAGTCCGACGTCTTTCTGGCCTTGGGTCGCTTGGAGTGGCGTCTATGAACCAGTCCTATTGTTTCCCCTCTCACATGCACAGGCCTACACACACACACACACACACACACATAATGGTGAGTCATATCCTTGCACTTACATTAAGTTTATGCCTTGAACCAAGTTTAAGCATGGTTTGTAACAGAATGTATATGAACATTGCTGAGTAAATCACTTGGAAAGCACATTTGTTATTTTCTCTTACATATAAAAATATAATGACATGACCTCAGTAAATGTGATGTTTACATTTGATAACTCTGTCCAGCTCCACCAAAAAGGCCATTTGAAATTTTTAAAGCCTCCTGTGTCCTGTCACCTGAGGTCACTGAAGCTGACGGGAAGTTATGACCATGTTATGATCAAGTTATGACCATGGCTAACCAGCTGTGAAGATATCACACCAAAAAGACCGTTCCCTCACGGTGGACTTTCACCCCCTTCGAGATCAATATCAGCTACATCAAGACCTTGGTAGGGCACAAATATAAACCAACCTCCATGTTGCATCAACTGGTTGAATTTCAAATTGTGATTACATCCACTACTGAATAACAAAGCAGATTCAAATACTAACAACATTAGCTTCAATGTGCATTCTCATCATTTCTGCCAAACATCCAATGTCAGTGTGTTTCATTTCTTGAACCCAATGCTGGCAGCTAAAGCAGAACTCATTTTTAAGGTGATGTTTGGTTGCTGTTAAGGGTTCCTATGTTGAGACGAGAGACAGGACGTCAATGCAGGTCTCTGCCAAATTCCTGTGGAAAAGCAAATCAGTTCCTGTACAGAGACCTTGTGCAGGGTGGAATATGTCACTTTCTTATCTTCACCAAATTTACTCACTGTGTTTGAAATTGTACACATGAAGACAGAATCAGTAAAATAACAAGTTTGTTTGTCAGCCGTGTGTATGATCCAGCCATTTGGACATACATGCAGAGGTGTTATTTTCACCCTTTCCTCCTGAACTTACACACACACACACACAAAATTCACTCTGGATTCTTGGATAATGTTGGTCACTTTTCACCCTTGGCAGACTAGTGCTATACAAATGATGGAGCCAGAGCAGGCCTTGCAGCTGCGTTTGTGAGACCTCAACCACCCCTTCAGAGGTGTACACGCTCACACACACTTATTCACACATACCACCTACTGGCACAGTAGTGGAAAAAAAGACCACCTCACTATTATATTCTGACTACTGTGTGCGTGTGTGTGTGTTTGATTGTCTCTTTCTCCTTTATCTCGTTCTCCCCATGTCTCTCTCTCTCTTTGCCCCCTCCCTCTCCCTTTCTTGTCCTCCTCCTCACGGATCCTTCTTCCTCACCATGATTTCACAGACCTCCACTTACTCTATTGTGCTGAGAAACAAAAAAAAAAAAAAAAAAACTGCAAAAAAAAAAAAAAAACACAATCGCCCTGTCCTCTTTCTCATCTTAATAAGCAGCTCCAAGTTTGATAATTACACGTTCAGCCCGCCGCATGAGTTTCTATGCAGTGTTCACATCAGGGAGAAAGCCATTGACTCCGCTGTTGAGGGGAGCAACTATTAGGAATGACTGACAACTGTCCCCCTCCTACTTTGGTCGGGGAGGCTGTAAAAGTGAGAACAGCGCTGATCAATTCTGTTTCCTTGTCGGGGAGTGTGTCCCTAGAACGCCACCATGCAACCATTGGAGCAGCCTGCAGACCACATACGTTGCAAGGCCCATAATCCATTCCATAACCTATCGCCATGTGCTGCCGATTAATGGGGTTTCTGCGGAGCAAGCGCAGAGGAGACGGCCAGACTGAGGGTTTTCTTCTGTGGCGGAAGCCAATCTGTTTAGGATTAGGGGAATAACTGGTGTGGCTGACACCGAGGCATCCAACATGCAGGGCTGAGGAGAAGAGAAAGGAGGAGGAGAGAGGAACAGTGTAGCGAACATGTTGACAGCGAGCTGATTGTGTTTTGGCAGTGGTCGGCTTATTGGTGATGGAGTGAATCTATAACTGTTGATTGTCATGGGAGTCCAAAATGTGCGAGCCATCTGCAGTTGTTTAGTCCACACAGTTGCACCATATTCAGAAAGTATCCCGACATTGGAATGAAAGTCTGCAATTCTGGCATTCCGGCATCCCATTTTTGTTGATCATCGTAACTTCTCGATATTCATAATTTAAACTATTTGAATTAAATTTCATCCGAGATCATCCAAATAAAGGAAACTCTGTTCTCCTCTCTTTGTTTCCAGCAGAGACATACCTTATCTGTCTCCTCCATACAAAAGGCTCTCTTGAACCAGTGAACCACTCATCCATTATGATGGCAATCTCGATGATTAAAGACCCGTGGAACAAACTGGGCTACCTGTTGCCATGATGTCATGTCTAGTCTAGAGAAACTGCGATGATTAAGATTTAAGGCCATTAGAGAACTTTACTGGATGCTGTTTGTGGAAAAATATCAATTAGCTCTTGGCTATGAGGAAGCGGTTTATGTTTTGGATCTTAAGTTTTGGCTCTTGGTGAACATTAAGGGGCACATATACAGTGGGTGTAATGCAGAATTTTTTTAAAGGTTGAAAATGTATAAGAAACAGCTGTTCCTTGAAACCACACTTTTGTACTGAGGCTTGAAGAAACTAATTATCACTCTTGGATTAAAAGGATCAGCTCCCCAATGCTTGGCTCTTTGGTTAGTGGTAGATGTATGGGTTTGGATTGTGAAGCATGTTGCCATATTCATTTAACAGAACTTGGTTATAGTGAGTCGTGGGAATTGGGTGCACTTGAATTAATGAAGTTCATATTTCAACCATTTTTAAATAAAATTTCTGTCATTGCTGTCAAAGTCATTGAAAGCAGCAGCTGAGAATGAAGTCTTGCAATAGCATTAGCATCAACAATTATACAGGAACAAAAAAGCTGTTGTGTAAAAGTTGTTGATGAGACGATAGATGGAGGGAATTATCACGTTATTTTGCAGTTTCACGAAATAGTTTTTGGTGCCAGTCAGCTTATTGTTTTGGTTTTAAGGCCTACAATGCCTCACAGAATTTTTCCTTCAGAGTAGCTGCTGTTTCAAGCCAGCTAGTTAACATCTGGAGCAGATGATGACCAAAGCAGAACAATGCACAGAAAGCTGAACTAAATTAACCACATGCTCTGTAAAACAACTCACAAACACGTGTTATTTGTCTTGTCTGTCTGTTGGATGAGTGAATAGGTAACTATTTGATGCATTTGTCATAAAAAATACAATCAACATATGTTGTGTCCGTGCATATTCTCTTTCATCCAGGTTATAGTCATATCCAGCCAACAATTGAATCGAACACAACTGGACTTGGGACTTAGGTTTGTCAGAGACGTTTCGCCTCCTTATCCAGGGGCTTCATCAGTTTGGAACGCATCAGTCTGACTAGTCCTCACTAGTCTGATGACACTAGTCAGACAAACCTAGGTCCTAAAGCCAGTTGTGTTCGATTCAATTGTTGGCCGAACATACGTTGTGTTTCCATAACTTTTTTCATTGCAGTAGTCGAAAAAGATAAATGAGTGCGGTTTGAACACTAATTAACAGATTTTGAATATTCTACTTATTCTTGTGTCTTTACAGAAAGTCATTAATTCCCAATGCCATCAGACTTTACAACTCAGTAACAATCAGAAGATAAGCTTCTCATTCTGATATTAAAAGGACAAGATCCAGTGAGGAGGCATTTGGCCAGAAAGCAAAGTACATGTTACATGTTAAAAAACTAAGAGAACAATGTTGACAGGATACTTTTAGCGGCACAAAAGGTCAACAAGTTCTCTCTGTATTAAAAATGTTTCACCACAAAGCTCAAATTTAGCTGTTCCCCCGCCTCGCCTCACCTCGCTCACATGGAAGCAGGCTCCTGTTGATGCCGGGGGCCTCGGCCCTTTAAAGCACTCCTCTGGGAGAACCCGCAGGAGACCCAGGCCAGAGACTGTGGCCCTAGGAACATTTTTATAACAGACAAGTGCAAACACAGACACATGTAGGATGAAACACAGATACCTACGCATGCGACTTAGACACACAACAAAGCACTCACCTTCTCCTCCGTCGTCTCCCGTCCTTCCTCAGGCTGGTGTTATTTTTGGCTCGGGCTGGGACATGTGTCACTGGGTAGTGCATGTAGTGCCTATTTAATTAGAGCTACCTCAAAGCGGGCATAAAAACGAAGCCGATATTTATGAGGCAGCATTTTAACTGCTTGTCATGAGTGCGTGTCAACACTGTAAAAGAAAGTTTGCATGAGTGTGTCAGAAAAATGTAACTAACCAGGGCAACCCTGCTGCTCATGGAGAGATTGACATTTCAAGTTTCTTTGCTGTAATTCATAAGTACATCCTGGTGCTTTACTGCATGTGCACTCTCAGGGAAGATATATCCCTCTCCCAGTCCTATTTATTTGTTGTAATCAAGTGAACAGAGCAATGTTTGTCCTGCGGCGTTAGCTGTTCATGATTCCTCTTTCAGCAGAGGTACAACACTCGCACACACCACAAGCGTCTTTTAATGCGTGATAATTTACGATGGCCATTTTAAGGTAGCCATGTAAAAGCAGGCTTGTTTAATTTTGCACTGAAAGCTAATAAATCCCCGAGGTAGCATGAATTAGTGTAACAGTAACTGTTGTTGTGATGAATATTAGTCACACCCAGTAGGTGTTGAAGTACTCCACACGTCAAAAGAAGTTTGGCATCAAAGTGCACTGAAATTATATACCCCACCCCAACACACACACACGTCTCGTATATGTATTTCTTCAAAAGGTTTTCTTGGCCACAGTGAAGACAGTTTTCCCATTTACAGTCTATAATTGTAACAATCTTACATGCTGGTCAATGTCTTTTGGCTGTGAAACTTCATCACGGCCCAGCGTGTCTGAAATGACTCCATATTCAGTGTATAGTAAATGATGTTTGCTGCTTGCTATTCTTTTTACAGTGTCCAAATGCTGTATAAATTTATCTGCTCATGGTGACTTCAGAAATTCCCCTATGGAATGAAAAATAAAAGTGTTGATGGCCGATACATTTCTGAGGCTGTTGGTTGGTTGTTTCACATGACTCCTACAATAGACACTGTGGCTCGTAGCAGTGACGACACTGATAAGCTCCAGCTCCACACATTTACTAAGAAACTGGCATGTCGTGGCCCCCAAAAATTTCTGGGCTGTGTTTTTGTACGTTTTTATTATTGCTGCATAGCTTATATTAGTCGGCAGCACTTCACTTTCCTGTCTTGCTAACAGAAGCAGCCATCTTGAGGGGTTACAACAGAAAAGGTTGATGACCCCACAAATGTTCTTGTACAACCGACACAACATATGCATGGTGTATACGTCACAGCTTGGCTTTCATTTCCGTGAAAGAGGATTAGTTGTTTCAATGTCCTACCAGAATGTTACACAAAACAGACATCTTCCACTACGGTCTCTATGTCAAGGCTAAATCTGATATGATACAAAGCAAACCATTTTAGCAGCTTTTTACAGTTATATTGACATTCACTGTCACCATAATCTAAAATTAAGAAAAAAATTTAACCTGAGTTTACTGAAAACTGTGCAGAGAGACAAAACAAGAAACGCATGCACAACAAATGTCCTTAAATTTCGATACGGGGTTGAACGCTTTTATGTATCAGTATAAGTTATCATTCATTCCCAATGACATCAGTCCCAGAGACCAACAACCACTCACACTCACACTCAGACCTACAGACAATTCAGAGTCACCAGTTAGTCTAAACATGATGTCTTTGGACGGTGAGAGGAAACTGGAGTACCAGGAGGAAATCCATGCAGGCACGTGGAGAACATGCAAACTCCACACAGAAAGGCCCCAGGCCGGGACCCGCTGCCAATATTAGTTATCAGTTCATGGAAATAGATTGTGCACATCTTATGTATAATGAATAATAATATATAATATAAACACCAAGTTTAATTTTCCACCCTATAGCATCAGACTTTAATCAGTCGTAACTAATTCCCACAATTGAAGCAACTGTCTCACTTGCCATGCTGCGTTTACATTCTAAAATCCACCACCTTATTCAAATCCAGGGTGCTGACCAAATCACTAAAAGCTAATCTAATTATTGCCCCCCCCCCCCCCCCCCCCCCCCCCGGCTTTAAGGGAACAGTTTCCATAACTTTTGCTATTTGTGTGGTTTGTGTCACAAAACACCTCCTCTTAATTGCTCTGTGATTCCAGTTTACTTTCTTCCCACGGTATGAGTGCGCAGAGCATTTTTGGTAAATGATGGCATGCTCATCTAACACCTAACCCGGTGTACTGCCTGCTAATCTATGGGGGATCGAACCTGTAAACCTTAGTTACTTTACTGACAACCTTTCAGCCCAAAATTTTCCTTTTGCATAGACAATTAGGATTGCTCGGTCTCTCTGCCGTATATGAATAAGGGTTAAGCAGGACATCTGTAACGACAGAAACAAGAGCCACTGTTTGGATGGAGGTGCTCTTTCGTGTTCTTTCAAGATAGTTATTTGGCCGATGTAGAACACAAGAGTATCCACTTTGCATTTTCCACTAAAGTGGAATCCTAGAAAGAAGTAGTCCACCCAAAGAAAAACAAACATCTGCCACTTTTTATAGACCCCTTCAATGTGACATTGATTTAGCATGTACGCACAAGCTCTTTGTCACCTTTTTGTCTTCCAACATGCAAACACAAAGACTGTTGTTTTTGGTTGTGTTCAGAGTATTTTGGCCACTTCACACCTGTCATTCACATCTCTCCCAGCCTGTTCTTTTCTGTGAACTACACTCATTTTCCCAGTGAATGGACAAATATTAGATAGTCCAACTTACACAAAAGACTGCGTACCTTATAATTATGCCCACAAAGATGAAGATTCATGAATAGCCATAGACATGCTCTACCAATGAATGACTTTGACGTTAAACTGAATTCTCACAGCTGAGCTTATCCTATTGTACACCGCTGTGATAAATATGATCATAGAATTGTTGTATCTTCTTCCTTTCAACATTCGACAAGCCCGTGAGAGGTCCTAAATGCTTCAGTGTGATGTATTTGTCATGGGTTGTGGTAAGAGTTCGGATTTCATGATTCCTGGCTTGGAGAAAAGTGGATAGAGGTTAGGGCTGAGGATGTCCACAGAGGTCATGTGATTATACAAGGATTATACATGAAGAGCTATTTAACACTCATTAACACTTCTGGTTGCTCTCAGACCTGAGTTTACATCATGGCTACCTCTCCCCTCAGGCAAACATGAAAGCGTACCTGATGTATAAACTGCATTATTACATGAATAAGTAACTGACACACTTCAGTGGCCATAATATTGACATACCATCCAGACTGCCTAAAGCTTCCATAAACATGTAGCTGCTACACTTAAATAATCAGCACACATTACATTGCTCATGGAGCACAATTTATCACAGACTGAAAGGAGAGCATTCACTGGCTTTCACTGTTATTTAGCAAAGTTTTAAACAACGATGCCTGATGCACCTTCTTACAACTTGTAGTTTGTGGTTTCCGGGATTACTTGCTGAGAGTTGTTTGGCTCAGGCAGTGATTGTTCATACA
The DNA here is from genome assembly GCF_900963305.1 of Echeneis naucrates. NCBI lineage: Eukaryota > Metazoa > Chordata > Actinopteri > Carangiformes > Echeneidae > Echeneis > Echeneis naucrates. The sequence goes on from NC_042521.1 coordinate 11,618,416, forward strand.
GTGTTGATGTAATAGACTCACAAATCCTAATTTTCCTATTTGCATGCATGTGGTTACGGTGCGAGCAGCATGATCACCGACTAGAATTAAACATGGCTCTGTTACACCAGTGAAAATCATTACTGTCTCTCGGTTTAATGAGCGACCAGTCAATGGCTCTCTACAGTCTTTGCCATTCCACTTTAACTTCATACCTCCTATAGCCTGGCAATTTAGCATAAATAATTTGATGATGGCCACATGCTTCACTGCAGAAACAGAAAGATGAAGAGAAACCTCTGTATTCCAGCACCAAGTCTAAGGGGGAGCTGTTGAAATTGAAGACTTAATTTCTGGTAAATGTGTTACATTTTAAAATGCAATCCGCCTTGCCAGTATCCTCGTGAAAACCTCAAGGCTTTTTCCTTGATTTTGCTGGGGCAGCCATCTTGATCCTTCTACTGGCATGACTTGGCCTCGGCAGATTGGTTTTAGGGGGACAAAATGAGGCATGTAAATACTGCCAGACCTTAGGAAAACTGAGACTAAGGGCTGCACCAAAGCATAGCACTGTAGCAGCCACTAATCACAGGCTATAAACCAAGTCTTGATAGCTAGTGTATTTATGAATGTCCAAAATCACCAGGATACTAAGTGAAAATAGTCAGTTACCATATACTTCCTCTGTTTTTTTATTATCTTGCACAGGAAGTCCTCTTGTCATGCCTAGTGTATAATGGTGTATCAGGTGTACCATATGATGCATTACTCATGTTACCTGATACCTGAACTCAAATAGAAGTAAAAGCATTCTCAATGAATAAAATAGCACAGCATTCTTCAAAAGCATGTTAAAGATTAGGGAAATATATAGGCTTACTTGTTTTCGTTTTAGAATAAGATTGTGCCTGTGCATTAGATGTTGATTGGGTGAAATAGTTGGCCTGGCTGTGTCCAAACTGGAAGAAAATATTCCTATCAAGAAATCTAAAGATGTCTTATTTCCATCCTGTTTATTCGGAATTTTAATGAACAGAAATGAAAAGAAAAATCTTGTGATCTTTAGAGTTACGTGTTGAAGGTATTTTCTTCTCAGAGTAAAATTCTGTAGCGCACATCCGGCGCAGGGTGCCAGATTCTCGGTGAGTCAACGTTTAGCTTTAGGTCTCAGCTGAGATAATCAATTTTCATGGAAATTAAACACTTCATGCACGGTGGTGCAGTGGTTAGGGCTGTTGCCTCACAGCAAGGAGGTTCTGTGTGGAGTCGGTATGTGGGTTCTCCCCGGGTACTCTGGCTTCCTCTCACAGTCCAAAGACATTTACATGGAGGTTAATTGGTGACTCTAAATGTGAGCGTAAGCATGAATGGTCGTTTGTCTCCATATGTTGACCCTGCGATAGACTGGCGACCTGTCCAGTCTGTACCTGGTCCTCGCCCAATGACGGTTGGGATCAGCCCCAGCTCCCCTAATGGGGTAATGGATGGATCTACATGGATTTAAACAACAGACAAAGAGCAACACTGCTTGGCTGCAGCGTGTCGTACAACATTGATAGAAGGAAATGACAAAACAGCACCGTCTAATGCTTTGCTGGTGGAAAAGTGTTTGTCTGGCTGTGGTGTCCCATAGTTTGCTTGGAACTTGAGTGCTTACCTTTTTTTTCCTGCCACACCTGACATTTGCCTCTTCGTGCAAGAAAATGTCCCCAGGTGAAATCTGGTCTGACCATCTTTGGTTCACTGGGCTCCATTGGCTCACTTGGATAACAAGCTAGTTGGACTGTGAGGTAGTTAAGGTTTACAGACTCTGCAAACAGCCTTACCTTTATTCTTTTTCCACTGGAGGTGTCAAATCCAAACTGCCTCCACACACGGTGTTATCCATTTAACACAGATTGCTAGCCCCCCTCCACCCCCCAACATAAATTGCCCGTTTTAGTTGTTGAATTTGCAGCTTAATTATCCACAGATATGAAGATTATACACATACAGAATATGTTGATTAGTCAGTATTTAATTCCTTGGTAGGCTCATTTTGTCACTGTGGTGAAAGCCGAGCTAGCTGTCTGCAGGGTGAGTCCAACTCTGTATGACATCAAATGATCAGTCTTCTTTTTAGGTCACTCCTCCCAAAGTCTTGGACTACCGAGTTAGTATGTATTTACAAAGACTTTAAAACTTCACTGCAAATTACACTTAAACAACATTACAAGCTCTTATATCATCATTAGGTTTGATTTATGATGAACAGTTCAGGGTTTTTCATCAAATAATGGTTTACTTGAACATTCATGCAAGCTTTAAGTCAACTGCAAGGCTTTTGCAAAACTCCGCCCTTGATTAATTGATAACAAAGCCAAGTCGAGGCTCGCTGCACATTTCTTCAACGCCAAGGTCTAACATATTATTGAAAAGCTGAGGCTGAAAAATGGCAATGGTACACATTGGTTTGTTTTGGCTTGGGAGCCTTGTTCCATTCTAAGAAAATGGGTTTGCAGACTCCTGGTGTGGAGCCGCTCTCTTTTATTTGACTATGTGCCTCACTGCGAGAAAGGGAAAAAATGGCTTTGTATAATCACCAACCAGCCATGTGGCCTGAAAAAAAAAGGGAAAAAAATGTTGGCAACAGTTTTTTTGTACAGAACATTAAAAAGAGAGCAAAAGAGAGTGAGAGAGAAAAGAGAGAGAGGGGCAGAGGGAGACGTTTCTGACCGCAACTCATAAACCGCACTTTATTTAGACTGGCGTGCACCCATTATTTGTTCACAGGGGCTTTCAGTCAGTCTGAGGGAAATATGTTCCAGCATCTGGGAGGGGGGGGGGGGGGTTAGAGAGAGAGAGAGGAGGTGGGATGAACTCTTGCCAGGTGTCGGCCGTTGCCATGGCGTTCCATCAGGCGACTCCATTGCGGCTCAGCGGTCTCATCAGTGACTGAATGCCAATGGGAGGGTGTTCATGCCGTGGAGAAACTGAAAGTGGCTCTAAAGCACTGGGCTCAAACCAGCCCCCCTCCCCCTTTCCTCCCCTCTGCCGCCCACCCCACATACAGGAATGTATAGAGTGTGACCCGTTTGTGTGATGAATGATTGACAGGGAGAATCTATATAATGCACTCAGGGCTGCCTTTCTCGGTTACACGTGTCACTGCAAATTCACAATTTTTGGTGACATATTGAATAGAGTGTAAGATAGGGGGGGTGATAATTCCTGTTTGGTGAAGGATTTCCTTTAAATACAACATTAGGTCTAAGAACCACGCTGGTGGTGGTGGGGGGGGGGGGGGGGGGTGTATACTCCAGCTGCAGCCATAGCAAAAACCGTCATTTTGACATCCACAAAGCAGGATTTTCTTCCAATTCCAAATATCAGCAACATTTTGTACGAACAGCTCTGGCATGAATGGTTGACAGTATTATCCTCTCCACCATCCTTGTGTTCTAGCAGTGCTTCTATGTTCATGAATATTAGGTGGCATTATTAGAAATGTCACCATCAGCCATCATCATCGGTGATACACAAAACAGCTTCGTCTCCATTCACCTACATTCCCGTTCAGCAGCAACTGTACATATTCACCATCTGAACAGGCCGCACTGCTGCAACTCTTAGCAACTGTTGCTATGTGTAACATCGTTGAACTCCACCTCTCGCTCGCTCTTCAAACGCAAATGACTAATCCATCACGGAGCACACAGAAAGCTCTTGGTGAGGCCTCTGGAGCTGCTTGACGCCCCCCGTGACCCTCTCCTGGATGTTTCCTCATTACTTTATAATGTATTCACGCTTATGCTTGCATGGCGCTCGCCCTGGCCTCGTAATGGGAGGAAGCAGTGAGCTGTTCCAATGCATACGAGCACGGCACAATTTGCACTTCATTTTATTAACAAAAAACAGCCAGCCCAGCTTCTGGCGGCGCCTTGCCAAAAGCTCACCAGGCTCCAATGTGCACCGCCGACAAATTTCCCTGCAATGTGACGACAGGGTAGAATCTCTCAGCATCAGTGGGGTACCTCCGCCGGGCCCCGGGAGATGCTGTCATTATGCGTGTTTGCAATCATGGGAGCTGAATACCTTGGCTGGAAGTGAGGGAGAGGACCGACTGAAGCAGAGGGGAAAGAGATTGAGAGAGAGAGAGAGAGAGAGAGAGAGAGTGAATGTTTCGGCTCCTTGGCGGTGTTTTCAGCTTTCTGAAATGCATGTGCTATCATAGCAATGTTGTGTTTACCACAGCAGGAGGCAAACACAGAGTCACAGAGGAGAGGCGCGGAAACGCCACACAGTAAAATGAGCAAAATACATACATTAGGACTCTCTGTATTCACCACACACAAGCTGAGCTCTGGTAGGAAAAAAAAACTCATTTCAATATAAATGGAAGACAAGCAGGGAGTGTATGTTTTTATATCAGCCTTTGAACATCTTTTTTTTTTTTTGCTCACCAATGAAAATATCAAGCAGAAGCCCTGAGACGAGTTTTGCTGGGAAGTCAGGATGTCAATGTTAATTTTCTTCCCGTTGCTAAGGAGACTGTCCCACAGACCACGGCTCCCTCCCCCATGGCCACTGTGCTTCCAGTCTAAGCGGCCTTTCTCTCTCTCCGGTCCGGTCTGCTCCATGGACCGGGACACCCCACCATCTGGGGGGCTTTATTGACTTCCAATGAGGGGTGGGGGTGGGGGGGGGGGGGGGGGGGGGGGTTCTCCTCAGTGAGCTATTCAGAGCAGCTGCTTTATCACACAACCAATCTTCTGCTGTGATTGTCATGCTAGTGTTTTGATGGCAGGTTGTAGCAACCGCTTGTCTTACACAGGACTAACACAAGCAAGCACTTTGATATATCAATACCTTACACCCCCACTCCTTTGAGCTGGTAGCCATATCAAGGGGAAATTGCTAATGTGAAGATAAGCTGCAAGGACAGCATAGTAAACACAAAATATTTTAGTCTGTCAGCGCCTAGTCAGAAGTGGAAATCACTGACACAAATAGCTGTTGTGTGGCTGCCTCAAAATGATCCCTCTCAGCTTCCATAGCGGCCTTTCCGACTGACACGCTGTGCCAGTTATCATGTAACACATCAGGAGCTTAAGGGGGTTTAGATGATATGCTGGTTTACATGCACTGCCAGGCACAAACCCCATTCACCTCACTGAGTTGGTTCTCTCCCTGCCATTGCACAGAAACACTGCAGCTCAGGTCATTCAATTACCACATCTCTGTCTCCAGGTGCCTTGTTGGTAAAAGATTTTCAAATATTTTAGTCTAAATCAGTCAATCACAAGAGGAGTTCCAAAAAGGCATCGAGCTGCTATTCAAAGTCTCGATTTATACCTGATGTAAACCTCCCCCGGCTTCATTTCATCACTTTCTTTTCTCTGAAAATATATATTGCTTCAAAGAAATTCAGACACAGGCTGTTATTTCAAAAAGCCAATAAATGGCAAAGACACAGTGTTTTGTGGTAGATTTTATTTAGCTTTTAAACACTGTGAAGGTTTCATATCCACCTGACAGATTTAATTACATTACAGTTAGACAAGTATTCACTGCACTTACAATATAATTATTATATTTAACACATTTATCAGTTTGGTTACAGTGCAGGTTTTTGTAAATTAACATATCATTAGGAAAACATTATAATTGTAAGCCATTATTTCACACCCTTTTCTTTCTTGCTCATTTTTAATAAATCCTTTTATGTCCATGAAATGACAAGAAATCAAATAAACCAAAATAAACTGATTATCCAAAGACTCCAAGGTGCTATCTATTAATGTCTTGTTTTGTTCGACCAGCTGTCCCAGAGTAAAAGATGTTAAATTCACAAAAACAGGGGAAAAAAAAACCCACACACCCCACCAAAAAAACAAACAAAAACAAAAACAAAACCCAAGCAAAGCAGGCAACAAGCAGTAGTTTGGAGTTTTGGTTTGAAAAACCTTGAATTAATAAATTAACCAATTAATAGACTAATTGCTTCGACTCTACTCTGAATTGTTGAGTCCATCAAACTGTTTTATTACACATGCAGAGCATATACAGAATGTCATTTATGGAAATTGCCCGAGGACGCAAGACAAGATTTTACACTTATTTCTTCTAAGTGCATATATGCAGCAATAGAGTTGCTCGCTGAGGGCTAAACAAGGCAAAGACAAAAATGACAGGGATTTCACCACCGAATCCTTTTAGCAGGCCACTGACACATGAATGAGGGCAAAGAGAGAGAAAAGAGAAGAGAGACAGAGAGAGAGAGAGAGAGAGAGAGGGCATGAGGGAGGGAGGGAGGGTGAGAGAGAAAAAAAAAAGAGTAGACAACCAATTTGGGAGTAATGCAACTAAAAACTGACAAGTGTAATTTCATCCATCTGGGCCGATGTGTAAAAAGCGCTGCTCCGAACATTCCCCATGATTCCCCCTGATTGATCTTCCCCCGGTCTGAAACACCTATTATTAGCCACGAGCCTAATAGCACCAGGATGGCTCAGCGCTCTCCCAGGGGCCAATTCTCCGGTCATCTGCACCTCACTCACCACAGCTGTGGAAACCAACCCAGGAGAGACAAGGGGGAGGCGAGGAGGAGATGGAGCTGCCAAGAGGGGGTGGAGGCATACCTATTTTGGGGTGGGGTGGTGGGGTTGGGGGTGGGTGAAGGTGGGGGGGGGGGTCAGGGAGAGAGGAGTGAGGTTGAGGGGAGTGAGTGAGAGGGGTAGAGTGGGTATGAAGAGGGAGATGAAGAGGAGAGAAGGGGACAGGATGGAGACCGGTGGCTGGACATGATTCACAGGGAGGGGGGATGGAGAGCATGAGAGGAAGGTGGGTGTGATGGAAAAGGCAGGGGGAGATGTTGGAGAGGGGAAAACAGGGAGACAAAGGGAGAAAAAGTTATTCAGAAGCCCCTTTTTTGGAAAAAAAAATAATAAAAAAATAAAAAAATAAAAATATAATCCCCATAAACTTTTAAACTTAATTTAAAAACGTGAAACGTGTACGTGAACAGCAATATTTCATGTGAAGGAACCTATTTAGCAATTACAGCCAGTATATAAACATGTAAGAAATGGCATATAACACAGTGTAATGTACTAGTAATCAGATACGTGTTCTTTAATGTAGTGGAAAACATGCCTATCTTCTCCTGCGGCCAGCAGTGAGTGTGAGCTGATGTATAATCAGATAATAAATGACAATAAAACTAATGATCCGAAATAATTCTTCCTAAAGACAGTATAATTGCTGGCAGACACCGTACAATAACAAACACTCAGAAATGTCCTAATATCTGTGTGGATGTGTTTAAAGTGAAACTTCCTTTTTTGTGTTTGAAATTAAGCAGAGAATGACGAGCTGGAATTGTTTTGTTTGACTCACTGTAGAAATATTCAAGGTTGACCAGTCTTGGAACGATTGTGGCAAATCCACATTTAAACATAAACGAGGTAAAACAATGTTAAAGGCCCCAAACCTAGAACTGGCATTGTGAAGCCCAAGGTTACATGTCAGAGATAAGAAAGTTTGCAATATGAAGCTGAATATGAAATACTGATTGCTGAGCGGCCCTTTTGGGTTGACTTTGCGATGGGTTAAGGTCAGAAGTCATCTCTTAATCACTGCTTCAGTCTCTTTGATTGAGGGAGCCCTCAGGTGAGGCGTAATGCATTTTCAGGGGCAATGATGACAATAATTGGTTACCTTCGCTTCACCAAAATGGACAAATTCCTAAAAATCTCACCACTCCAATCTGAGAGTTCAGAGTAAATGAAAATAAAGGTTCAAAGGGCTTTTCAGCCAACAAATTAATAAGCATGATATTATGGAGCGTGTTATAGACATGATCTCTTGGCCAATTCATTAGACTCGTCTGAGATCTGTGGTGTGTTAACTCGGCACTCTGGATTGTGCTCCTAAGAGTTGTTGCACAGCAGCTGATTTATTTCTGTTAGAAGAGCCGATAAGATAACTGTAAAGGCCCGGTCAGGTTAGGCTGATATACAAATGAGGCCTTTATTCATTCACAGAGGAAGGATCCCTCATCATGCTGAAGGTCACATGATATGAAAAGTCAGTAATTTCAAAAGATTTTCTCTCTTGTTTTTAATTTTGCACGCGTCATTATTTCAAACACTTATAAGGATTCTGAGTGTTTATGAGCATTTAGTTGGACGATTATACAGCCAACAACAGAAATATTACAGTGGTGATTTCTGTGTCGATTACATACAATATATTCTGGTGATATTATTTGCAGGATTTCAAATATGTGTCTTTGGTGCACAGCAATGAGTACATTCTAACAATGATTTTTTTCCCCATGCTATAATATTTCTGTAACATTGAGGTTCCCTACCATTCCTATTTTCCCTTGTCTATATTTTAATGATTGTACGAACTGTGTTAAAGATTAGCAGCTGTATAAAACCCAAAACATTTC